>NW_008338533.1:5479601-5496267 GCF_000622305.1 Nannospalax galili | reverse complement strand
TGTACAGTGTATACTAACCCTGTTTTGAACCCAGTTTCTTTTCTAATCCCCCAGAAGGTTCAAACCAGGAACTGTCCATCCTATTCAAGGCCTTTTCTCTTTCCAATTTCTCAAGCTAATTTCATCACTTTTATATGTATTAATAGGAGGGCTCCTTAAGGAAGGTTATACACTTGATTGAAAAAGATTTATATATCACAGTTTTGTGGCTTCAAGTCTTACATTTAGGTCTTTTGTCTGTTCTGAGTTGAATTTTCTTCTGGTGAGAGATAGAGATCTAGTGTCTTCCTTCTGAATACAGGCATCTAGCTTCCCCAGTACCATTTGTTAAAGAGACTTCCCTCCTTCCAATATATGATCTTACCTGTTAGTCAGATCTCCCTTCGCTGTAAGTACACGGATTTATTTTGGTGTTCTATATCCCATATCATCTGTCTGTGTATCTGGTTTGTTTTCTGTTTTGGTTTGTTTGGCCAACACTGGGTCATTTTGTTTCTATGGCTCCACCGTATACCCAGAAGCCAGATGGTAGACCCTCAGCTTTGTGGTGCTTTGCATTTCTTTGGCTATCATGGTTCTGTGGTTATCCTGGGGATTTTAGGATGACACTTTTCTTCTTATGTGAAAAACATCACTGGCAGAACAAAACAGGGAGGAAATGCTTAAGCTGGACAGGGACAACTGTGCTGGATAAGAGCCAACAAGGACAGGAAGAAAATGTACAACAGGTTAGTAGAACAGGAGCCAAGAGAAGAAAACACGGAGAAAGCAACAGGGCAGGCCCAGAGTGAAAAGAGGAGCAGAGGAAACTGTCCACCGTGGGGATGAACTCCCAGAAGCACTAAAGAACTCCAACAACCACACGCTAGAACTCTAGGTAATCTCTTCAAACTAGTAAATGATCAAACATAACGCCAAAAATGCATACAAACTACGATCGCTAACATATGGATGAGTTAACTATGGCCAAGATTTAGTTTGCTCTTAAAGATCACCTCAGCAGTAAGAACTCTTCCTGATCTCACAGAGGACCTGGGTTCAATTCCCAGCACCCACATGGTGGCTTACAGCTGCCTATAATTCCAGTTCCAAGGACTCTAACACCCTCTTCTGATCTCTGTGAATACTGCATGCACAGGGTACATATACATGTGGGTAGGCAAACACTTATGCATATAATAAATAAATAATAAATAAATAATTTTAAAGTTTGATTCCACAGTGCCAAAGTTCAGCACTGTGTCCTGATGGGCACTTGTTCCTCCGAGGGGCGGGGCCTGCTATGGAGAATTGGCTGCAGAGAGTTAGGTATGGAGAGGGAGCTGCAGAGAGTCAGCTGTGAAGCGAGGAGCATTGGCGCGATCTTGGCGGTGGCAGTGTGGAAAAAAAGGGCCCCAGCGTCTCCCCCATGTAGATACGAGAGGGGGTATTTACCGACTGCTGGCGAGACTGAGGGCCCACTAGGCGTGGGCGAAAGTTAACAGAGGCTGTGGGCATGGTGCAGAAACAATCTGGTACTGCAGACCGCGGAGGCACAGAACAGCACAGCGGGCCGGATGTTCACCTTTTTTGGAGCACCTGGTGTTCGCCTTTGTAAGTTACTCTATTTTCACTACCCAGGATATTAACTATGAAAAATTCAGGTAAAGAATATTATATGTTTGTCTAATAGCGCCAGGAGCACGAGACCCTAAAGAGAGTGAGGATGGGTCAAACGAAGAGCGGGAAGGGGAAAAGTTAGTGGGACAAAATTGGTGTAGTTGGCAGGATGGCACTGGAAACGACAAACCAGGGCATTTGGAAAAAACAGGAGCTAATGGTGGCACTGATGTGGATCTTACAACGGATTATAAAATATGTGCTTAAAAAGGTGCAGGCCATGTAGAAGCATGGGCCACAGCTGTGTTGTAAATGTGGGGAAACAGCCCAGTTATGGGTATGTGGAGATTTATTAAAGGTTATAGAAAAGCTAGAAAATCTTATAGGCCTTGGACACTAGCAGAGAACACAGAGAGGGGGTCTGGCCACTTTATATAACAAAAGACGTGCCCCAGGCAGGGGAAGCTGAAAAGGCCAGGGAGGTGCTGGAAGACCCAGTTGCAGGACTTGAAAGAGAGGAAAAAACAAACAAACAAAAAAACGGGATATTTTACCTGATATAAGGTACAAGGACTTTGGAGAAAGACAGATAATACTGAAAAAGGAAATGACCTAAAAATAAAAGTAGCTGAAGCTGCCCTTCAGATTCAACCTTTGATAGAAAAGGAGGACAAAGCTAACAGTGCTGTAGCTAGGAGACACTCCACACTGGAACTGTTAAAACCAGGAAAAACTGACAAGCAAGTAATCAGAGAGCCCCGCACCACATGGCTTGTGAGGGTATGGGACATGGGAGCAAATAACGTCAGTCTAAGTCCTTCAGAGGCTTCACAGCTGAGTTATATAACCACCCATCCATCCTTGTAATATAGACTGTTCAACCCCAGGCCAACACAGGGGTGAACAGTCCTTAATGGGATGCCTGGTGGAAGGCATTAAAGATACATGGTCATCACCAAGGGAAACTCCCATAATTTTCAGAGGCTGGAGAACTATAACGGAGGCACACGCATTATTGAGAGAACTAGGTATGAGAAAAGCAATATATGATGTCCAGTTCACTGGGCCAGATAAAAATGTGTTCACCAGAGATATACAGGAAAGCCCAATTCAACTGGGACCTTGAGAATGGTATAGAGTTTTAATGGTTTTGCTAAACCCTTTAATGGGACAGGATCTTTGTAAAATGAAAGAGGCTTTAGCAGATCTAAGTGACCCTGAACCACGTGTAAAACCAATGGTCCGTTTGGGTTACAGGAAGACAAATGTGGCAAGGCTTATGTTGAGCCCAAATTCTCAAAGAAAAAATTGATAGAAAACCAAATTTGGTACTAAGGAGTTTCTGGACAGCTTTAAAACCAGAAGAACAGTTTTACAAAAGGCATTCGAAAGATAAAAAACTGTCCCAGGGATGGTTAACAGTCCCCAAAGATTAAATAAGGTGCATTTCTCTCCTGATAAAGGTTATACTAGGGGTTGAGGCAGTTTTTCCCACAAAGGCCTTCCCCAGCAGCCAGGTATGGTCAATGGAGAGATGACAGATATACCTACAGTCAGGAGGCAGACCCAGGGCCTCCCTGACTCAGGGAACCAACAGGTACAGGGGGGACAAGAGAAACCCCTGACTTCTTAGTCCAGTGCAGGGTCAGGCAACTGGAGCCAACACCTGTAAGTGTATCAAGGACAAAATAATACAAAGAGACTCCATGTAAAATCCCCCAAATGCAAAATGACTCCAAAGGAATAACTAAAGATGGTAAAGAACTTAACCAAATTAATGCCTCATACCCGTGCTATGGTACCTAACAAAGATCTATGGAGAAAACAGTTGATACGAATGGACAAAACCTTTCCATGCTGTGTTAGACTTTGCGTATGATTGATTTAGTATATGATTTTAACCTTCCTTCTAGTGTGTTACAGATGTGAAACACATTTGAAAGATACCTAAAGAAACACGGGTCAACTATAGCTGTAAGATTCTTGGGAGATTTACGGTTGGGCAGGATAAAAACAGATGCTCCAAAACTATATAACTGTTAAGAAAATCTACAGTACCAGGGGTGGGTTGCCCTCCTATGAGCTGTTGGTCAGAGATCCTAGAGGTCCTCAGATTCACTATGGCTATTGCCACTAATGTCGGTTGTACACTAGAAAGGGCAGTGAGGCCATGTTGCTGAAGATACTGCATGATGTGAGCGTGGGAGGAAAAGAAAAAATGGAGCTGAGACTAAGCCAAAAATTCGGTGCCACTGGATAGATGACGTTCAGAGTACCAGAAGGTGCTATGCAGATGGTTGGGGAAGTAAGGATCCCTTGCGATTCTACTCAACAATGGACCCTGTGTGCTGCACACTATGGACATGCCAACCAATGCCTGCAAGTACAATATTGGCTCGACTAACATAGGTACAACTGACAAATTTCTAATTGGATAAGGCCCGCTCCTAGGGGTGGAACACACATCCGGTGCTGTAGACCAGGCCAACCCTCCTGTGTCGAGAAAGGCTACAGGCCCTAGTGGGGAAGCCACCACAAGTATACTGTTTAATGAATACGGTACACCTACTGGGATATCCTCTAAGCATTTGTAATTACATTCGTATTTGTTTAGATGTGTCTACTTCCTTCCATTTGTCTTTATAGTAGAAGAAACACCACTGAGATAGATCAATGGCCATGGCCTAAAGACGACTAATGGGAAGGCCCAAGAAGTCATTATCTCACTATGATACAAGAGAGATCACCCTACATCTGTCACCCCCTCCAAGGCTCAGGGCCTTAGCGGAAGATTGGGGGAATGATTGTAAGAGCTGGAGGAAGGGATAAATAATAAATGAATATAAATAAATAAATAATTTTAAAGTTTGATTCCACAATGCCAAAGTTCAGTACGTATTACAAATTAACGAAACAGCATGATTAAACCCATAGTCCATGGATGTTCAGTGGCATTCCGAAATCCTTCCTTTATCAAAACTCACATTCACTGCTCAGGAATAATTATAAATCTACTGGCATAATTATCTATTACCTGCAAAAAACTCAAAAGAAACTCTAGTCATCAAAATAAGCCAGATTCCTCTATGATAACCAAGAGACCAACACTCATAGCCTACGAGAACAGAGGTCTGTGTCTTGCGCAGTGCTGCGGGTCAGGGAGAACTCCACTCCATGTTCCTTTTACTCCAGGACCAGGTGACACAGCAGTCACTATTTGGATTATATCCCAGATACTGTGGCAGTGAGAAAAATCAACCCCAGAAGTCATGCCAATGAGCAAAGGCCCAAACTGGACCAAACTTCATCACTTCCATTTGTACTGGTCAGAACTTGTTGTGGGCTGTCTTCTACCACTGCAGCCAGGAATCACCTGGCATGATGTACCTAAAACATGGGAAGCATCACCAACTGCTGGGGATCACCAACTGGGGATCTCTTACAACTGTGCTCAGTTAAACATGGTGTTTGACACATGTGCCTATAAGTCTTTGTGTTTAGAAACTGCTTTCTATGATCTGTGGGTGTGGAGCCATTTGGAGATAGAAAAAAGGTCTGAATGACCTCTGTGGGAAGTAACTTGCTTTTTCTTTTTATTCATCATTTGAAAAATTACATAGAACCAAAAGTCCAGCTGAATTCAATGATGATTTTGTTATTTTAAATTGTTATCTACAGTTCTGGGGCTTGAACACAAGGTCTCCCTGACAGTAAGCTACTTTCCCAGGTCTCCTTAACAATGTTTCCTTCTGATGTGTATTTCCATGATGCAGGGGTTGTGTGTGCACTGGAAAGTAGTACATAGGTAAGAAAAAGATTTTTTCCCATGAAAGCATCACTCAGCCCTTAGGCCTGTGATATGTCTTAAAGATACGAAATGCAGGTTAAGATGTGGTTCATTTGACCCTCAAACAAACAAGCAAATTAAAATAAGCACAGTTTTCAAAGACCTAAATGAGAACGGAGGAGCAGCAGGCCTTGAGACCGTGCTGACACTCTCTGCCTATGGCTTGGTGCATTCTTAAAGGCAGTAGCTTTCTGTTCCTCGTAACCATTTTTGCCTAATTCCATTGTGGCTCAAACTTTAGCAAGTATAAGAATTATCATTTTATAAAATCCTAAAAAGGTTTGTACTTTATTGGGAAATTACAAAAGCATTTAACTTTAGCCACTGTTTACATAAACAAGATTTGGGGGCTTGACAGCCCGTCAGCTAGACAGTTCTCCTTCAATAGTCAAGTTCCCAACACGTGAAATTCTTCCTTGTTTGGTGATGTTCTGCCTCCCTCTGATACTTTAGCTGTACATAATTGGATATGAACTCTAGGAATGTGGCTGGACCATAGCTTTACTTACCTATTCAGCAAAGCTTGACAAACCTCCCTGTGTGACTATAACTCCATCTGTATACCATCTAAATACCATGCTGGGATGCAAAGGGAAACCACCTAGCTGCTCCTGGCCCTGAAGAATTTGCTGTTTAAATTAAGATGTGACTACATGGTCATAGTTGTGACCTTCTCCAGATAATGCAGTCAGTAACGGGTCAATAGGCAATTGATTATCCCAGGGTCTGTTTAGCTTCACTAATAGTTGAGGCTCCTGTTTAGATATTTAAGAAAGTGAATGGGAAGGAGTAGCTCGTAAGTAAAAAGCAGAAGGCACAGACCCACGCAAGAGGGCAAAGGGATTCTGGGTTTTCCCAGAATAGCTGATACAACTATTCATAGGACTATGTGGCTTGTGTTTGCCACCCAACTGAGGATGGAAAACTCCCCTACACACAGTGGTGACAGTGCAAACCCAGGCTTTCCATAGCTTCTGCACAATCAGAGTAGATGAGCATTATATGTACCTCTCCTCACTAACTAAAGAACTTTCAAATTACTCCCAAGCATTTGATTTCCTAGCATTATTGTGTGGTTCTTATCCAGCCCTGAAAAATGCTATGCTTGGGTGATTTTTCTTAAAATCAATCAGCAATGTGGCATTATTGCATCAAAGGTACTTTTCTTAGTTTGGAGACAGGGTCCTTTTAGGTCACCCAGGCTGGCCTCAAAACCACAATCCTCCTGCCTCCATCCTGGGATTACAGGTCTGCACCACCACGCCTGGCCCCACAGAACGTTTTTACAATTCCCATCCTTCTCTGACAATTTATCACCCTACCTAGCATAATAGGTTACAAATCTTATTAACACATGCTAATTTTATGAGCACAATAATAATAGCTCCTGGTTATGATTTTTATTATCCTGTCCATTAATGAGGCTGGAAATTTGTCTCATTTTGTGATCAATGTATTTAACATCAATTAAACATTTCCATATTTTGTTACATTTTGAGGTCATTTTTGAATATGTAGGATGTTCAATGTAAAATAAACAGAAATCTGAGCAATTTTTAAAATTATATATATTTTACTTTTGTTTCTTTAACTTTGTTTATGGAGAAATTGCATTGAGTTCCTTTGTAACAAATTTTATTAGAAAATCAATTTAGGTATATTTTGTAATTTTAAATTCATGTATACTATACTTTGCCATGTATAAACTTTTAAAATTGGATTTCTGATCTTTTAGAAAAATCTATCCCATTTTCAAGTTATGCAAAGATTAATCTAAAATTGATTACAATGTTGTTTTTTAACCACATCTAACATTTAGATCTATCATTGCTTTAAAGCTATTAATCTTGGGGCTGGAGAGATGGCTCAGTGGTTAAGAGCACTGACTGCTCTTGCAGAGGACCCAGGTTTGATTCCCAGCACCCACATGGAGGCTATGAACCATCCTTAACTCCAGTTCCAGGGGTATCCAAAGCCATCGTCTGACCTCCACGGCATTGCACAACACGGGTGCACTCACATGCAGGCAATACACTTATACACATAAAATAAAAATAATAAATATTTAAAAACCTATTAATCATTTATCATTTATTTATTAATTATTAATCATTAGTCATTTTATCTTTCAGAATTAGAAACAAAGAAAGAGAGCCTGGTTATATCAATAATAATTATAAATAATCTTTCCTCATTCGTAATGTCAGGTGGAACTCCATTCTACCCTGAGGTCTAGGAGGATAGAACTCTCTAGAACAATAGGGACATAAGTTG
Organism: Nannospalax galili; assembly: GCF_000622305.1. Classification (NCBI taxonomy): domain Eukaryota; kingdom Metazoa; phylum Chordata; class Mammalia; order Rodentia; family Spalacidae; genus Nannospalax; species Nannospalax galili. Next base: position 5,488,547 of record NW_008338533.1, on the reverse strand, counting down.
AAATGTCTCTCATTTATGATATATGTGCTGCTCTGTTTTCAGTAGAAAAAGGAACAAGACAAGGTGAAGGAACATCTGTCCTGGTTTTGCTGTCAGATCTTCCACCCAAGTGTTAATCTGTCCAGACCTTGCCCAGCTTCCAAGACCACAAGAGAACGGGTATGTTCAGGGTGCTTTGGCCAATGAATTCTTACTGATCTGATTCCTGTTGCATATGTTGATTTCTTCATTTGAACCCAACAGCTATGAACCAGATTTGACCTGTTTGTGAGGGGTAAGGCAGTAACTGGCAGGTGTGAGGGAAGACTTCAAATGCAATTTGCTGGGTTCCACGCAGCTTACCTGGCATCTGTGGGTCAGGAATTTTCCTGGGCATTTGGGCCACTCTTGGGGATTCATTTCAGCAAGAGTCCACAGTGGATACTCAAGGTGATACTTTTTTAACTTTAATCTTGTAGTTACATCTTTGGGGTGGTTGCTTATGTGCTGGTTTGAGGATATAAATTTATGGCCATGGACTTTTATTTTTTCCAGCAGTAAAACTTTGTACATGCACTAAAAGCCTTTTTTGTGTAATTCAGCAACACAGTCCGTCCACCACCTTGGAATGCCAAAGTGGCATAGAAAACCAGTGCTTTCAGCTTTGGTTACCTCTACGTTTTATCTGCTGTCAAACAGCTGTTAAACTGACGCAGGATGCTTATTTTGATAAGGCCATTTCCAAAGACAGAATTCAAAGCAAGAACACTATAGTCTCCCCCATTTAGAGCAAATAAACCGTATTCTCTCAGATACTGTTGAACCACTTCTGAAAATCTGTTCTGGTTCAAATTTCGCTGTTATATTTTCTTCAGGTTGCTGGGACCTTGTTTGAAACACTTTAGAGTAAAAGCTTTTAAGAACAGACTTTTTTGCTTGTTTTTTTTGTTTTGTTTTTTTCATAGGGTCTCCCTAGTCCCAGCCTGCCTGAAAGTCACTATGTGGATTAGACTGGCCTCTATCTCACAGAGATCCACCTGCTTCCCAAGGGCTGGGATTAAAGGTAGACACCATCACACCTGGCGTAAGAACAGATTCTTTAGAAGCTCGAGTTAGCTATTCCTGAACACTATGGTTTACCCTGGAGAGTGGTTCCTATGAAACTGATGGACAGTGGTCACTGTGATGGGTAACATTACTTGTCAAGTTGACAGGCTCTAGAATCACCCAGGGCAAGTATGGGAGGAATTGTCTATATCAGGTTATCCTCTGGGCATACCTGTGAGGGGTATGCTACATTGAGCTAACTAAGGTGGGAAGACCCATCCTGGCAGCATCCTGTGGTGCAGGGGCCTAGACCACACATAGAGGGTAAGGCGGCTAGTGGAGCAGGAGAATGTATCCCTCTCTGCTTCCTGACTCCCTGCAATGGGACCAGCTGCCTGGAGCTCCTACCACTGACTTCCCCACCTTGTTGGACTCCAAACTGTGTGTGAAAACAAACCCTTCCTTCCTAAGCTGCTTTGGTCAAGTGCTTTCTGCAGCAGTAAGAAAAGCAGCTAACACAGAAAGGCCCCACTTCACAATGAGCTGTGCAGGACTGCCCTACAAGGGGAGCTCAGAGCAGTTTAGGAGAGAGTCTGAGTGAGTCAGCTCTAGGATGGGAAGGTTCAGGCTTCAGAACTGGTGCCTGCAAGCACTCGGGAGCTCATTCTTTGTTTTATCACTTTTTTCTTTGCCTGGGGTCCCAAAATGAGCTCAGCCAAAAAGGCAACTTACCTGGCATTTGTGGGTCAGGAATTTCCATGGGCATTTGGGCTGCTCTTGGGGACTCATTTCAGCAAGGGGCAAACACAAGCTTATTGCTAGTTCAGAAAAGTGGGCTTGGGAAACAATAACGTGTATAATTATAGCCCAAGGAAGTGAGAAGTAGATCCTAACTCAATGTGAAGCCCACTGTTGGCCTCGGTTTGCTTATTAACTCAAGTAAAATGCACGAAGCCTAGGACTCTATACTAGACACGACGGGAATTGCACAAATGAATAAATCCAAGCAGTTCTGTCACAGTGCGCATGCATGCATTAAAGCCAGAGGATGATACAGAGGAACAATCAAGGCATTAGATATGTGGGACAGAATAGCCGAAAGATGGTAAACTCAGGCTGGAGAGTTGGCTCAGCGGTTAAGAGCATCGGCCGCTCTTGCAGAGGATCCAGGTTCAATTCCCAGTACCCACGTGGTGGCTAACAACCTTCCCTAACTCCATTGTAAGGGGATCCATTGCCATCTTCTGACCTCTGCAGGCATTCCAGGACACCGGTACACTTACATGCATGCAGGCAATACACTCATACACATAAAATAATAAACCATTTAAAATAAAAGGTGGTAAATTATTAGCATTTCAATATAACTCTTACAGGAAGGAGTAACCCCAAGAATCCCACATGGAGACTGGGGCTAGCACCACCCAGGGGAGAGGAGAGCTGCTATTCTTTCTTCTGTTCCAGGATCATTGATTCCATCCAAACTCTCCTGTTTCCTGAAGGAGGGGTGAAACAGATTTGCTCTGTTCTGAACAAAACTCAGCAGGGAGGTGAGATCCATTCACAAATCAATACCAAGTAAGGAAGAAATCAACCCATTAAGAAGGACGTACAGGTCCTGCTTGGGAACTGGGTTGAAATTCAGATCAATTCCATATGAAATGAGAGAGGCCCTTTCCCTTACCTCCCCCCCTTCTCTCCCCTTCCCCATTCCTCTTCCTGTTCCCCTTCCCCTTCCAAAGAGGAGGGAGCCAGAGACACTTGGCATAGATCTGAAATCCTTTTTGGCACATTCCCTATGGCTCACTGTAAATTAGCCCAAGAAGTTGATGGCAAGAAAATTCAGATCAAGAGAGAGGAAGAATTTTAATTTTTGTTTGATTCCACAAAATACAGTTTCTTAAGAGTGTTCCTGTTGGAAGGGTTTCATGCCCAAAGGATCTGTCCTTAAAACGTCTCATCCCATGCCCGTGATGTCTCAGCAATGGTGGCCACCTGACACACAGAGGTCCTCTGAAGTCCAGTTTCCCAAGTGTCAAGTGGGGGTGTTATAAAATGTTTGCCCCTAATTAAAAATCAAACTGAATCGCACATTAGCACAGGAAGTTAGGAAGCTAAGCTTTGCATGGTGGACACTCATTTCAAATTCAGTTTCCAGGGTGACATTGCTAAGATTTAACATGATGCAAAGTGCTCAGCATCTGAAGCATTGTGTCCTATGGAGAGTTTTCCACAATCAGCAGAACTGCACGATCACTAAGTTGTTCACGTCCTCCTCAGAGCTAGCACTCACTGAGATCACTAAGTTGTTCCGTTCTCCTCAGAGCTAGCACTCACTGAGATCACTAAGTTTTTCCGTTCTCCTCAGAGCTAGCACTCACTGAGCTCTGAAGGGTAAGAAATGATCAGTTTTACTGAGATGCTTCAGAGCTGCCTCGCTCAACTTCACAAACATAAATATCAGAGCCCAGCATAGATTCAGATAATTCAAGAGACCCTGGAGGACTCCGGAACTGGCTTCACAGGCGCTGGCTTCTTCTGCAGTGCTCCTGTACTTCTAACAACTTAAAGTGTGCCAGCTCTACCAAGTCATGAACAGAGGTCAACGACAGAAGGTGCGGGGAGGGGGGGGACAAAGGGATAAAAGTTGCTGATCTTCATACAGACTTTTGTCCTATTTTTCTTCAAGAGAATCACTCAGAGTTAAAATGTCGGGAGCATTATTAGTCATTTGCTTTGCAATCTAGTTCTGAAAACGCCACATCGCAGGTTACACACCTGAGCTGCAAACACACTGTCATAAAACCAGAGCTTCTGAACATTAGAAATCCAAGCAGAACACTGTAGAGTTCGTGTTCCCGGCATCCACATTTCTCACAAACGTGACTTCTACTGCAGAGGGACATAACAGGGCTGCTAATCTTGCTTGTGGCATGAACTTGGGCAAAACGCCACCAAGTACAGCTACCCCACAACCAGGGCCACTGTGCGTCTCTCCCCTCTCCCCTCCTCTCCTCTAATTTTTCCTGCCCTCCCCTCCCCTCTTCCCTTCCCTTCCTTCCCTTCCTCCCTTCCTCTTATTTATGTCTTCCCTTTCTCCTTCCCCTCCCTTCCACTTTCCTCCTCTTCCTCTTCCTCCTTTCTCTCTCCCCCTCAGCCTCATTTCCTCCTCCACAAATACCTTTGTGGCTAGGCAATCAACCCCCTCAACTAATATGGAGATTTTCCTACACAAAAATAAATTTGTGCCATGTTAAATTTTAGAAAGATAAACCCAGCGGATGATGCCAGTCTCTATTTGATTTAGAAGGCCGTTCAACATAACAATCCCCCACCCTTCCCCAGAAGGGCTTTTCCTCTCTGGTCCTGAAAGTGGTTTCTGGTATATCAATACTCTTCCTGAGAGCACATTTGAATAACTCCAGGCACACTCGCTTCCACAGCATTCAGTGGGAAGGCCTGAGAGATTTATTATTAGAGAAAGCTTTCCATAGAGTTTCTGAGAATCAGCATCTTTAACTTTTGAAGGAAAGAGCTTAAATGTAATTTCTACATCAATGTCAGGTTGTAAAAACACATCTAGATGTAGAAAAATATTTAGAGTTCACATGAAGGGGAGGCTAATAGAGTAAAAACCAATGAATCTCCTTGATACTGGAGACTGTGAAGTAGTTTACACAATGCATTAAACAGGCAAAGCACATGAGAGGTGAAGCCGACCTGCAGTTCTGCTCATGACACGGAGGGTTTCCCTGGAAACTCTAAAGAAACCCGTAAGCTGTCATAGGCTGGGCATGGGAGCTGGGAAGTGGAAGGCATTGCCTTTCACTACCTTGATTTCCTAGGCACAGCTGGAGAAGGGAGGGCTGGAGGGAAGAGGTGCTTGAACCAGAGCTCCAGCTGCTCCCAGACCTGGCTTTCCCCCAATGCTCAGTTCTAACTGGTATTTCCTGTAGACCTTTACATTTCCTCCTTAACATTTCAAAAGTTCTTTAATGTTAGGATAGGGTTTTACAGATTTAAAAAGCACTTTCCCCGTGGTGGTGCATGCCTTTAGTCCCAGCACTCAGGAGGCAGAGGCAGGCAGATCTCTGTGAGTCTACATAGTAAGTTCCTGGTCTACATAGTAAGTTCCTGGTCTACATAGTAAGTTCCTGGTCTACATGCGGGGGTAAAGGGGGCCCCTTTCCAAAAAAAAAAAAAAAAAAAAAAAAAAAAAAGGACTTTCCCATCAAACAGTGTTGTGGTAAATTACTGAGTTATATTATTGGAGTTTAAGCCTGTGATAAGATTGTACAGCATCTTGTTTGATGTTTGGCCTTTGGCAAGAGGTGAAGTAGCCCTTCTTTCCTGGCATCTGGGAACAGGGACTCCAGTGATAAACTGCTACTGCTGGAGGACATGGGGAGATGCCCGAGGGGAGGGGGACACCATAGCACAGGAAGGGACAGCGATCCCCGATCACTGAGCCTGACCTTCAGACCCTCATCTCCACAGCACACACTGCATGTTTGCAGCAGCATCTTGTTTGATGTTTGGCCTTTGGCAAGAGGTGAAGTAGCCCTTCTTCCCTGGCATCTGGGAACAGGGACTCCAGTGATAAACTGCTACTGATGGAGGACATGGGGAGATGCCCGAGGGGAGGGGGACACCATAGCACAAGGGACAGCGATCCCCGATCACTGAGCCTGCTTCAGACCCTCATCTCCACAGCACACACTGCATGTTTGCAAACTCAGAGTGGTGAGCTGGCAGCAGTTTGTGCACCTGTGAAAGTGGGGATGTGGCACAAACGTCAGGCGAAAGCCACAGACCCTAGAACAGGAAGGGATGTGCTGGCTGAGGAGGAATGGCTGTCTGGAGAAAGGAAAGCTGGTGAGTGAGTGGTCAGGGCTGTGCTTGGTTGTCACAGCCCCGTGGGTTTATGACTCAGCAAGGATTATATGAAAACCTAGAGGTTAGAGCCAAAACCAGAGCCAGGGCCTTCACAGCCCCAGTTAAATACCCTCAGGGAAAAGCCCCCAACCTCAGCTCTATCAGTGTGGAGCCGTTTCTCAATGCTAGTTCCATACCGACCGCCAAAGTCTCTGAACATCCAGGTGTTACACTTTTGCACTAATAGAAACAGGGAGGAATTTATACTTTTAATAACTCAATCCTGAAAAATGTATAGGCGCAGTGTGCTAGGGTTTTTCTTTTGGTTTGGTTTGTTTTTTTTATTTTTTATTTTTTGCTTTCTTTGTCTTAAGGGGATTGTTTGGAAACATCTCAGCCTTCTTCAAAACAGTATCTGCTGGGCTCATGCTGTGAATCAGAGGCAAAGGTGTTTGCTGGCAAGCCTGACAACTGGAGTTCAATCCTGAGAGCTACATGGCAGGGAAAAGAACCAATTTCCTTAACGTGTTCTCTAATGTCCATACAGGCACCATAGCAAACACACACACACACATACACACACACACACCACACATACACACACCACACACACACCACACACAACACACACACACCACACATACACACACATATACACACACACAATACACACATACACATACACACACACACACATACACACACACACACACCACACATACACACACACACACACCACACATACACACACCACACACATACACACACCACACACACACCACACACAACACACACACCACACACAACACACACATATACACACACACACACACATACACACACACCACATATAAACACACACCACACACACACCACACACATACACCACACACATACACACACACACCACACACATACACATACCACATATACACACACACCACACACAACACACACATATACACACACACCACAATACACACACACCACACACACACCACACACATACACCACACACACACCACACACAACACACACATATACACACACACACACACATACACACACATATACACACACACAATACACACACACCACACACAACACACACATATACACACATACCACACACACTACACACACACCACACACATACACCACACACACACACCACACAGCACACACATACACATACCACATATACACACACACCACATACAACACACACATATACACACACACCACATATAAACACACACCACACACATACACACACACCACATATAAACACACACCACACACACACCACACACATACACCACACACATACCACAGACCACACACACCACACACACATACCACACACAGCACACACACACATACACACAACACACACAAATACACACACACCACACACACCACACACATATACACAATACACACATATACACATCACACACACATACACACACACCACATATAAACACACACCACACACACACCCCACACATACATGCACCACACACACACCACACATACACCACACACCTCACACAGATACACACCACACACATATACACAATACACACATATACACATCACACACACATACACACATCACACACACATATACACACCACACACACACCACACAGACACACATACACACACCACACACCCATATACACACACCACACATGCACACACACCACACACATACACAGCACACATACACCACACACCTCACACAGATACACACCACACACACACCACACACACACACACACATACACACCACACACACACCCCACACACACCCCACACACCACACACACACGTACCACACACACACCACACATACACCACACACCTCACACAGATACACACCACACACACACCACACACACATACACATACACACACATCACACATACATACCACACACACACCCCACACACCCCACACACCACACACACATGCACCACACACACACCACACATACACCACACACACCAAACAGACACACATACACACACACCACACACATACACACACACCCCACACACATACATACACACCAAACATGCACCACACACACACCACACATACATACATACCCACCACACACACACCACACACACACCACACACATACACATACATACATATGACACATACACCATATACACACACACACACAGACCTCACACACATACATACACACACCCTGACACACACCACACACACACACACACAGACCTCACACACATACATACACACACCCCCACACACACCACACACACAAACACACATACACAAACCACACACATACACACACATACACACCACAAATACATGCACACACGCATTCACGCACGTACAATAACAAAATAAATAAATGCAATAAAAATTTAAAAATTATATCTACTGAGATGCCTTTGCTTCAAGATGTTTGCGGACATAAGGCAGATGGGTCATCATCCCAATTCTAAAAACAAAAATAAATTAAACATAACCAACCAGGCCCCTCATTTAAGTAAAGGGCAGTGTTTTCAAGCTGCTGACGGCAGTCATTGAAAAGTATTTATTAAGCCAGTGTTCTCATAGCAACTGGGAACATCTTAAGCTCCTAACACATGGATTGCTGGGAAGACAAGGGATTAAGTAATGACATAATCATTATTGTTCGTATCTATATGTGCCTGTACTCTGACCTCCCCTGTGGTATTGTGTGACAATTTTATCAAGGCATCGTTTATACGGAACAAAACTTACTTATTTTCAGTGTGGTTTGGAACTGAAAAGTCACCATACTGAGTAACAGATCTGCCCATCTTTTCACCTTACCTACCTGAACCCCATCTCCACGGAGCAGGCACACCTCATCTCTCCCTTTCCCAGTCATGAGCTGTCACCACTCTACTTTCTGCCTCTATGAGTCTGACAGTTTTAGATATAGTAGATACCTTTTTAAAAATTTTTAGTTATTATTTTTATTTTATGTGTATCTGTGTATTGCCTGCATGTAGGTAAGTGCACCCGTGTC
>NW_008338533.1:5475745-5479572 GCF_000622305.1 Nannospalax galili | reverse complement strand
GGGTGTCGGATCCCCTGGGACTGGAGTTACAGACAGTTGTTAGCTGCCATGTGGGTGCTGGGATTTGAACCTGGGTCTTCTGCGAGAACAACCGGTGTTCTTAACTGCTGAGCCATCTCTCCAACCTCCAGTAGATACTTTCTTAAGTGGCATTAGGCAGTCTTGATATGACTAGGTTATTTCACTCAGCACAATGTTCCCAAAATCTGCACATAATGCACCATATTCTAATATATTTAGTGTTTCGTCAATCCCAGCCGCAGAATAGTGCTCCAGTGAAGGAGGGCTAACATCTCTTTAATTATTTTTGATAAGTAATCAGAAATTGGTTTTCTGGAGTATTTCATAGAAAATAATAAAGATTAGCTCATAAATAAATGAAAGGGGAGCACAGACCATTAGAAAATTAAAACCTACTTGGTTTCATTAGTTCTCCTAATCTTGTCACTCTGACTAGACTCAGATTGCATTTTGATTTGCATTTCCCTAATTATTATGGGTGTTGAACACTTTTTATGGTGTTTTTTAGCCATTCTTATTTCTTCTTCTGAGAGCTTTCCGTTCTGATCCACAGTCCATTTTTATTGAGTCATTTGCCTTATTTCTTTTGTTTTTTGAATGCATGGTTTATACTGTACACCAGTCCTTTTGGATGAGGAGCTGCTGAATATTTTCCCCCATTCTGCTTGGTTCCTCCACACTCAATTGGTTTTTCTTTTGCTCTATAGAAACATTTTAGTTTCAATAGGTCCCATTTGTTAACTGTTCACCTTAACTCCTGAGTGATTAATGTCTGATTTATAAAGTCCTTTCCTGCATCTCTATCTTTATTTTTTTTTTAGAAGAAGCATTTCATTACAGCTTCAACACACTCAAAACATTTTCCGGAGCAAAGATACATCTCTTTCAAAAGTGGCTCTAAAATTTTTAGGTTCACTGTTGAATTAATACAGTTATATAATATTGAACTCAGTATAAACCCTGTAAGACATAAAATTGAATGAGTTTTTAACCTTTAAAAAAGATCTCCATTTCATTTTAGAATACGTTGTTCCTTGCAGAAAGACTCATTGTTTTTGCTAAAGACTCTGAGATGTTGGCACATGTATCTCTAATCTGTATGTATCTGATTGTTACTAGTTATAATTGGTTGAACTCGGATCCTTGGCACCTGTGTACGTCTATAAAGTCATTGGGTAGATTTCAGTGGTAATGTTTATCATCTCTACTAATTAACATGATGAAACTTTTTATGCTTCCTCCTCAAATATTATTCATTTTTAAAAATTTGTTGATTGTGTATATATGCATGTATGTGTATCACACAGAACATCCCAACCCATCTTATTCAACTGTACACCACTTCCCAGATGGCACCCTCCCATAGCCTCCTTTCCCCACTAGAGCCCTTATACTCTGTTGTCCCTGCTACTGTCCACTGTGATGTCAACACCCCAGCCATTCCCTGCTACTACTTCATCTGGTGAATCTAGTCAGCCTATCTAGAGGTCTTTGTTTTAGGAAGGTCAGCTGTTCCTCATCTAGCAGCAATCAGTTGTCAATATTCCTTTAGATAAGATTGGGGTCTGCTGTTCATTTTCCCAGTTCTATGCTGGGTTACTATCTGGGAGTCCCTTGGGCCACCCAGGCCAACAACTCAAAAGAAGGTATCTCCTATCTGGCATTGTTGCTTGTTATTTAGCCTTTAGCTATGCATATGGACTCTTAAAAAATTATATTGGCTCCTTTAATCTTTGGTTATACTTTCCTTTTGGGTGTTTAATGCATACAGCTGGTCCAGATAAACCAATTTATTTTTACTCTTAAGGCTGCATCTCTATCTTGTAGAGTACTGCCTCTGTATTCTTCTAATGGTTTCAGTGTTTCAGGCTTCACATTGAGGTCTTTGACCCATTTGGGGTTGACTTTTGTGCAAGGTGATACGTATGGGTCTAATTTCATTCTTCTGTACTTGAAGATCCAATTTTGTCAGCACCATGAGTTGAAGATGCTCTCTTCCCTCCAGTGTCTTTTTGGCACCTTTGTCAAACAGCAGGTACCTGAAATTGCACGCAGTCATGTTTGGGTCTTCTATTTTGTTCCATTGATCGATAAGTCTGGTTTTGCGTCAATACCATGCTGTTTTATGATGGTATCTGCAGATAAATGGGTAGAACTAGGAATTGTTATAATAAGTGAATTAACAGAGACTCAGAAAAACAGCATCTTTTGTTCTCTCTCATTTGTGGGTCTTAGTTCCAAATCCCTAGATATGAATGCAACCTTGATGTAGCAGGGGCCAGGAAACGGAAAGGAACCATGGGGAGAACGTGGAGGAAGGAGCTCAGTGAAGGGTAATAGTAGGAGACAAGTTATTAATGGGGAAAGGGGGGGTGATTCAAATGTTGAGGGAGTGGCTCAGGTTACATTGGCAGAGTGACAGGAGAGAGGAATAATGTTTAGATGCTGTGAAAAACCAGGCAGAAATGTATTGGTTCAAAGTCCCATGGAAAACTACACTTACATGGGCTTGAGAGACAGCTCAGAGGTTAAGAGCATTGGCTGCTCTTGCAAAGGACCCAGGTTCAATTCCCAGCACCCACATGGCAGGTAACAACTGTCTGTAACTCCAGTTTCAGGGGATTGGATGCCCTCTTCTGACCTCTGCAGGCACTGAATGATACAAGTGCTCTTACACCCATGTAGGCAATACACTCACACACATAAAATAAAAATAAATAAGGAAAAAATACATATACAATATACATATGAATACACCCAAAAGCCATGTAACATGAAACACAGTGCCAGAGGGTAGAATAAACCTCTATTCGAGTTGTTGTTCAGGGTGGTCCAAGAGTCGCCCAAAACAGCACAGGCTATTACCACAGCCCTTGATGGCCTCCCAGAACTCAAAGACCCTATTGCTGAAGACAGACCACACTTCAGATACAGGAGTTGGAGCAATGGAGCTGGAACTGGCCTGGAAGCCTCCTCCCTGAAGACTGGCTCACATGATATCAGTAGATACTCGCTTCCAAGGGGGAAACCCAATCGCTGGTCCCACCCAGATGTAAAGCCTACTAAATGGCAGTGACTAGCCCACCAAACTCTCGCTATTGGTGCAGTCGTGGCACTTTTATCCTGGGGATAATCAATAGCTGTCCAACTGGAATTAGGCCTGGACAATGTGAGGAAGCTCATGTGTGGTACTGTAAACATAGCCAAATCGACCTGGCTAGGGAGGTCATAGATCCTAGAGAGAAAACTACTTTTGCCACATCCCTAGACAAAGTACTGTCTTCCTGTATTCCAAATCTGCATCCTCAAATTACAGACAATTGGACCATTCACCCCTTATCAAAGGAACTTCTTTTTGCAATGGATGGAGACCATCACAGAATTCTCAAACTGGTCAAATGCGGAGAATAAGTGTCTGTGAGATGCTTAATCCTGACACATCTTTAATGCAAGCTCTACACATAGGATGAATGCACCGCTCAACTTTTATCAGTGGAGTTCCTCATACAGCAAATGGTCATGAACACAGAAAACTACAACTGAGCAATGTGCAGAGAACAAGAGGCTGCAGAGTGCCTATCCCTGATTAGGAAACTTATTTCAGACCTCTGCCTCCCAAGCCTCAGGGATCATTGCAGAAGGGGAGGTGGAAGGAATGTAAGAGCCAGAGGTGGGGGATGACCACAAGGAAATAAGAGTTTTCCAGACAATCAGATCATTAGTCATATGAACTGACAGCAATGGTGACAGCATGCACAAGTTCCACAAATAAGCTCAAGGCAGACAAAACTACTGCATAGACATGG
>NW_008338533.1:5465703-5475219 GCF_000622305.1 Nannospalax galili | reverse complement strand
ACACCCTAAATGTGGGCGTTACCTTCTGATGGCAGCCGGTATAAAAGGCCATGGCAGAGGAGAACTCCAGGCTACTTGCTGCTTGTCTTCTCTCTCACTGGTGAGTTCGTCTTGCTGCTGTAGACTGAAGACTAGCTGATCTTTTGGAATTCATCAGACCTTCAGCGCCAGATTGGGACTACTGAGACATCCAGCCTCATGGACTGAGCGACTACGGATTCTCAGCCTCCACAGTGTGGTGCAGCCATTGTTGGACTACTCGGACTCTAGCCTGCGGGCTAAGCTGATAAATCTCTATACATATATATATTCATCCTACCGGTTCTGTTTCTTTAGAGAACCCTGACTAATACAGATGGATACTTTGAAACACACATCCTGCCAAGACTGAATCATGAGGAAAGACAGCATGTGAAGTGACATGGGCCTGATAAGAGACTGTGCAGACAAGCCAAACACTCCAAGCCAGGGAACAGGTGGGTTTACTGGTGAATTCTCAGAAGGATGCAATGAAGTAATATCAACTTTTTTGAGCCTCTTCCAAAAACTTCAGAAGAATGGAACAATTTCAAACTCATATCTTGAGACACTATTATCTTACTTCCAAAGACAGACAAAAAAGCCACAAGAAAAGATATGAAAAGATATGATTTATATGTATACCACATTAACAGATGAAAAAGATCCCAGGATCATCTTAACAAACGCAGAAACAGAATCTGATAAATTCAACATACTTCCATGATAAAAATTCTAAAAATGTAGGACCAGAAGTTTACACATACAGAAACACACATACACCACACACACACACACACGCACGCACATACGATCTGGTGCTAATATGACATTCAAGTTGAAAATTAGAATAATTTCTAGGAAGGTCAGGAATGAAGCAAGAATGTCCACTGACACCACTTACATTCAATTATATTCAATAGAGTACAGGATGAGCTAGATAGAAAAAATTGATTCGAGAAAGACATGAATTACATCCAAATCATAAGGGAAAATGGTAAATTACACCAGATTTTGCATACAGAAAACAGTGAAGACTCCAAACTTACACACTCACACATATACACATATGTACACACACACACATACGCAAGCACGCATTACACACTAGTACTGATAACTGAGTTTAGTGAAGTTGCAGGAAACAAAGTCAACACGACAAATCACTTTCATTTTTCGTTGCTGTTTATTGTCAATTATCTATCCAAAACATTAGGAAAATAAAACTGCTTATAAAAGTAAGAACATCAGGGCCGGAAAGATGGAGAGTGATTAGGAGCACTGGCTGCTCTTGCAGAGGACCTGGGTTTGGTTCCCAGTACCCACATGGCAGCTAACAACTGTCTGTGACTCAAGTTCCAGGGGGTTCCAATGCCCTCTTTTGACCTCCGTGGGAATTGTATGACACTTACATAATTGCAGGCAGTACACTCATATGCATAAAAATTAAAATAACAAATAATAAGAACATAATCAAATGTTTATTAATAACAAGGTATACTAGGTAGACAGATAAAAAGACAACACCATTAAAGCATCCATCCTATCCAAGGCAATACACAGATTCAAGTAATCCATACCAATATCCCATTGGCATTTCTATAGAAAGTTTTATATAAAGTACAAGGGACCCCAAATAATTGTTCTAGCTTGGTTTCTGTGCTGCTTTAAAAAACACTCAACACAAACTTGTATGGGGAAGATTTAATTGGCTTACAGCTCACTGTCCATCATCAAGGGAAGCCACCTCAGGAAACTGGGGCAGGAACTGGAGCAGAGACCATGGAGGAGTGCCACTCACTTATCTGTCCCCCCGGCTTACTCAGCTAATTTTCTTATACAGCCCAGTCTCACCTGCCTAGGGATCACACCACCCATAGTGGACTGGGTCCTCCTACATCAAACAGCAATCAAGGAAATGTCCCACAGACATGCCCACAGCTAATCTGATGGGGAAATTCCTCAACTGAGTTTCTCTCTTCCCACATGGGTCTAGTTTGTGTCAAGTTGATGAAAACTAACACTGAGGGACACAGTAGTGAAACAACATATGTAGCACATGTGACAGTAATAATCAAGGAAGAGGGATGAGATTGAGAGGGAGTTGGAGGACATGGGAAGACTTGGAGGTAGATTGGCAGGGATGAAAAAAATGCTGACGATGCTCGAGCAAGACATTAACCAAAATAAATAAAAGTTTTAAAATAAATGAACGTATATTTTAATCTTGAAAAAGAAAAGAAAATGTTGGTGGGTTCCAAGTTCCTGATTTCAAGTTGGATTACAAATCTAACATAGTTCTGAACAGTACAACAGTGACATAAAGGAGACACACAAGCCAATGGAAAATAACACAGAACCCCAAAATAAAACCACACAGAGTTAACTGATATTCCACTTGAATTACCAAGGACAATGTAATTGAGATAGGACAAGTGGTTCTGGGGAAACAGGGTATTCACACACAAAGTAGTGAAACTGAAGCCTGATTTTATATGCTGCAAACAATCAACTCAAAAAGGTTAAAAATTTAAGTTTAAGACCTGGAGCTTTAAAATTTCTAGAAGAGGGTGGGCATGGTTGTGCATGCCTTTAATCCTGACACTCAGGAGGCAGAGGCAGGTGAATCTCTGTGAGACTGAGGCTAGCCTTGTCTTCATAGCAAGTTCCAGGTCAGCTAAGGCTATGAGGAGATGCTGGCTCAAAAATAAATAGGTAAATAGATAAATAAATAAATTAAATAAATAAATATAAACATATACATACATATACACACACAAATACGATAAAATTGCTAGGAGAAAATGGGGAGAAGCTTAATTGCCTTGCTCACAGAAATGGTTTACGACAAGAAAAAACATTGGTAACAAAATACAAATAGGCCACGGACTTGTTTTCTGTCACGTTAGTGGCCTTTTGCCTCGTCTATCAGTTTCTAGATTGAATAGCCCAGAACCCAGAACATTCCTGGCTGATTTCCTTCACTTAACCCGATGTTCTTGTTCTCTGTAACCATTGATAGTACATTTGGTCAACAAGTAGTTTTCTGTTGCAAGGATGCAGTGCATTTGCTCATCAGGAAATTGGTACTTGGCTTCTTTTGACTTGGAGATGTTATGAGGAAACATATGGACATTCATGTTCATTTTTTGTCTAGAAACGTACATTTGCTCTTCGGTAATGGACCAGAAGTGGTGTTTGTGTTACACAGTGAGCGAACGCTTATCATTTGTTTGTTTGTTTATTTATTTAATTTTTAGACAGGGTCTCCCTGTAGCCCCAGTTGACCTGGAACTGGCTATGTAGACCAGGCAGGCCTCAGGATGGACCAGAAGTGGTGTTTGTGTTACACAGTGAGCGAACGCTTATCATTTCTTTGTTTGTTTATTTATTTAATTTTTAGACAGGGTCTCCCTGTAGCCGCAGTTGACCTGGAACTGGCTATGTAGACCAGGCAGGCCTCAGTCTCACAGAGATTCACCTGTCTCTGCCTCCAGAGTGCTGGGATTAAAGATCTGTGCTGCCACCACCAGGCCTGGCTGTATGTTTAATTTTTATATGAAAGCCAAAAATGAAGTTACTTTCCACTTCACAAGGAAAGCATGCGAAAAGCAGTCCTCACAGAACCTTATATAATCCATTTTCTTAATTTTAGCTCTTCTAGATTGCAGAAGGTGATATCTTTTTGTGATTTTAACTTGTGTATATCTGATGATTAATGACACTGGACATTTTTCTATGTACTTATTTGACATGCGTACATTTCCTTTTGTAAAGTGCTGTAGAAGTTTACCCACTGTGAGTTGCTTAATATTCTTAATATAGAACTTCAAAAAGTCTCCTTCATAAAATACAGATTTTAAGAAAATAGACAAACTTTTATTCTAGGAAGACATGATTACCTCTTTCAAAATACGTGAAGCATCTTTCAAATAAGCTATTAGGAATATAAATTCATATAAAATAAGCTATAAGGAATAATGAACTTAGCAAAAATGCAGCTTTGTCTGTTTATAAATTCAATTGTTCTTTATGTGAATAACATAAAATATGTGAGACATATATGTTAAATTAAAATTTTAAAGCACCATTTCCTAAGACATGAAATATAAATATTTTGATATAAAGTTAAAAATTGGAGCATCTATATATTAAAAATAGTTTTTAAAAACTATTGCGAGAAATCTCAGAGACACAAGTTGATATCTTGTCCATGAATTTAAGATTAAAATTTGTTAAAATGTCAATTCTCTTTACATTGACATATAGACTTAAAGCAACACAAATTAATATCCCTGAGGTATTTTTCTTAGAACCTGGTGAACTGATTCATACAAGAAAAGCCCAGAGGAGATCAATCAAAACAAAATGATTGGGAAAGAGAAAAGGAGCATTAGAGAACTCACATTTCACAATCTCACAGATCAATAGTAACCTGCAGTGAAGATGCCCAGCCTGCAGTGACAGAGGCCAACACATGGCTGAATGGAACACAGAAATGACCAAAAAAACATGCCCACAGGCACACAGGCAATTTTGTCCCATGTGACTTGCTAACTCAAGGGAGGATACTGCTCATTTCAAGAAATTATGCTACAAAAAATGAGGCCAAATATTTGTTAACTGAAACATGGAAAAGAAATTCAGTTGTATTTGTAAAATGAAATAATGAGAGACTGAAATCACCCATACTTCATAGCATCTGATACTAATTCACAATAATGATGACCTTACACAGAATAAAATCATATATCTTGATTGAAGAAGAGAAAAAATATTAATGAACTTAGGTCACAGGCAAAGACTTTATATATAGAAAGCACAACTGTAGAAACATGAGAAACTGGGTTACATTAAAGTTACATCTTTGAATACAAAAAGAGCTGCTAATAAAACTTAGAGTAACTTGCTCAGGCGCTGGTTCACACACGTGTGCTGAGCACGGGCCCGTGCCATGCCTAGGTCTCACTTGGGTCCTCCCTTCTACTCTCTCCCGTACGTCTGTCCACAGGCACTGGAGCACTGGAAAAGCAGAGGCAGACCCCCAGGCGCTGTGAGTGGTAAGGAGGCATAAATCCCTGTCATGTGGGCAGCAGGGTTCTTGGCCTCCAGCCTGTGTGAGTAAACCTCCCAGGAGCTGCTTGTAACCTGCCCTCCATGATCCCAGGTCCACTGTCAACATCAGGGGTGCAACACGCCGCACCTGTCACTACTGTCATGCATGGCTCTGACCCAGAGTAGTGCTGTTAACAAACTTGTTGATAAGCAGATGCCTGTGAATCAATAACTACTTTCTGTTCTTTTTATCCACTTAACCTCAAAGAGCTGCTCTCATAGAAAATAAATATGAAAGTCGTCAGTTGATAATTCAATGAAAATATTCATTTTAAATGGCTTTTAAATACCATTTTAAAGGAATTGTAGACTTTTACCAACCTCAGTATGAAAAATTAGAGCATTGACAGGCTGACAAAATGGCTAGGCATGTAAATGCATTTTGTCACCAAGCAGAAGGACTGAGTTCAGTTCCTAGAACCCACATGGTAGAAGGAGAATACTGACTCCCACAAGTTGTCCTCTGACCTCCACATGTGTGAGAAGCATACACACACACACACACACACACACACACACACATACACACTAAATAAATAATAAAATCAGTATAGATCCTATAGACTTATGGCAGATACTAATGTTCAGAGTCCCAACAGAGTGCAGCTAAGGCATGAGAGGGTTTGTTCACACACCGGGTCCCCAGAGTGTTACCCTATGATCAAGCCTGGGTATCTGTGATGATCAGAGCCTGAACCATTTGCATCACAGATATTCAAACGTGTGATTGATGTATGAGCCATGAACATGTGAAACCAGGTTTGCTAGCCCAGACGTCTTAAGACCAGCTGCTCCATGTAGCGTTCTCTCTCATCCATCACAAAATGGCAGAAAACTAAGATTGCGTTTTCTAAGCACCATTTTCTGAACCGGATGCTACATTTACCAACAGACACCATATATTCTTGGAGGAATAGTGTGCTTTTAATTCACAGTTCTCTATTTTAGAATGGAATCATCATTCACATCTTCTCCGATTAAAATTTCCACAGCTCACACTCATTTAAGACTGTCACTGTGTCACTGTGACTGCATTCATAAGATACTGAGACATGAGATCAGTTTTCCTTACATTACTGGTACTTGGGATTCAAACATATGCACACATCTGCAACACGCATTTTATATGCAAGGTATTATATTGTTACTTATTATAAAAACATCAATGCAATTTATCTTCAGAATATCTAACACTACTTGTAGCATATTCAATATTCAGAAAAGTATGATTTCTACAGTAAGAAGAATTGAAATTGAAGCAAACGAGTGAGATAATGTAGGTGGGATTTCCTATGTTTATGAATTATTTATTCAAATGTGTTGCAAACTATTAAATGGCCTGTATTTTTTTTCTTTTTAACAGAGATGAATATGAAGTCTGAGTAGTTGGCATGCATTTTCTCTAAGATATAGTGTGTTTTTAATTAAAAGGGAAAGATAAAAAACAGATTCTAAATGGGACATTTAAACAATTAGTGTTTTCCTTGAGCCTCAGATACAATTCAGTTATACATTCAAGCTGTAAATCAAACATATTCCTTCTTTCCATTTCTACCAAAATTATCCTGGAACCTTTGCACCCTGACTAAACTACTTTAATATCTCCTAATTATTCACATCAAGACAGTGTTCACACCTCGGTGGAATTTCCAACACAGGACTATTCACAGCAAGGAAGTGTTCACACCATGGAGGTATTCACACCACAGGATTAGTCACATCAAGACAGTGTCCACACTGATGCAGTATTCAGGCCGTGATGATATCAAACATGGCTTTGACACCATGGCACTTTTCACAGGCCATGGTATAGTGAACAGGAGTTCAACCTGAGCATAGCTAACTCATGGTACTGTGAACACAGGCATCAAGTTATGGCAACTGGAAATTGTAAGGCAGAACACTGAAAAAAAGAGATTTTCTTCCAGCCAGTGATACCAACTCTGCATAGAAATTTTCTGCAGCCTCAGAAGAGCAATAGCGGCATGAATGTTATGGAAATAACCAACCACCCTCTGATTGGAATTAAGGCCCATTCTATGAGCTTGAACCCAAACCTGGCAAAGTTATCAGAGCCAAGAACTTGTGGCTTGATAGATCATAAGCCCTAGGGGACAACCCATTAAATATTCTGCTAAATGAATCTAGTATTGAAATGACTCCTAAGGGCTTCCTGATACACCTGTAGGTTAGTAGATCTCTCAGCCCTCATCAGAGAGGTTTCTTCTTGGAGAAGGCAGTTATCACAGAGATCCACAGCTGACCAGTGTGCCAAGGATAAGAGACTGCAGAGTGCTCATCCCTACATGGGACATCTTTATCACACCCACTCCCCCAAGGCTCAGGGTCTTTGCAGAAGAGGTAGAGGAGACACTGTATAAAGTGTAAGGTGGCAGGTAACTACAAGGAAACAATTCTTCAGGCAGCAGGGCAGTCGAACTATGAACTCACAGCAATTATGGCAACATGCACAAGACCTGTTCAATACCAAGCAGACAAAATCCCAACATGGAAAGGGGAGGTAGGCACAAAGTCTCACCCTTAGATGAGGAGCAATTGGCGTTCAAAATCCTTCTTACTAGATAGGCCAGCCTAGGTCACTATGCAAGACATGAAAACTCACCCACAGAAAACACTCCTATGTGTTCAAAGAACCAGCATTTACGATAATGAAAGAAAACCAATGCCTCCTGTGCCATGTTCACCTTGTGGGGTACAGAGCAGCAATAAAAAAGAAAACAAAATCTCTTTTGATCACAGCACTTTATAGATTAAAATTCTGTGAGATTACAACTAATAATGTTTGACTAAATACCATATAGCAACAGATTTTAAAACATTTGTGTGTCCATAGATGCAAGCGCTAAGCAGTATATTTGCATGACTCAGTAGTCAGTGGGAATTAAGGCAAAGGGAGATTTACCATGGCAGTGCAACTGAGTTCCTGGACCGTGATAAATACCAATAGCCCCACTACAGTCTTCCTGATAAGAGTCTAAATGACCTTGCTGAAGTACTGGATATTTCCGGTTGGCAGACAAGTTCTTCTTCTGGGTTGTTATGCACTATTTTGGTGACCAAACATTTGTATCTTGTGTCAGTTTTCTGGAAGCAATGTCTTATTGTGCCCAGGCTGCCCCATACGCTGGGGTTCCAGAGGTCTTCCTGCTTCAGCCTCCTGAGTGGCTGGGCCAGCAGTGATTCCCCTCCACCTCCATCACACCAGGATTTCTAAATGCCCCTCA
This sequence comes from Nannospalax galili, assembly GCF_000622305.1. NCBI lineage: Eukaryota > Metazoa > Chordata > Mammalia > Rodentia > Spalacidae > Nannospalax > Nannospalax galili. Next base: position 5,466,841 of record NW_008338533.1, on the reverse strand, counting down.
AGTTAATGTTCTAGAGGGTTTCACTCTAATACTGTAGGTAGTCGATTCCAGATGGATAAAAGATGAGCCTTTCATTGGTAAATTATAAAGAGGGACATGAGAAAATAGAACATGCAGAGAGCACGTTCAAGAAGGATTCCAGTCAAGGGGAGCTCTGTTAGTGGAGGAATTATAAGCTGATTCCCTTAAAGAGCCCATCGCAGAGGGGCTATGCAGGGCTAACCACACAGGGGGCTTCCTGGTCTGAAGCCCAGCTCTCTAACAATTCCCTTCTGTCAACACTGACCTTCTGCAGTTTGTTCTCTTGATGATGGTGATATTAGGGACTTAAAACAATCAGATCTGGGCATTACGGATCAGTCGTGTTTCATCAGAACCCTCATCCTCGGTCCCAGGGCAGCCAGAATGAGGGCACACTCACGTTCACACCAGAATGAAGGGCACACTCACCTTCACACCAGAATGAGGGCACACTCACCTTCACACCAGAATGAGGGCACACTCACCTTCACACCAGAATGAGGGCACACTCACCTTCACACCAGAATGAGGGCACACTCACCTTCACACCAGAATGAGGGCACACTCACCTTCACACCAGAATGAGGGCACACTCACCTTCACACCAGAATGAGGGCACACTCACCTTCACACCAGAATGAGGGCACACTCACCTTCCTCTCTCACTTTGGCCTGGTCCCTTCTCTCTCTCCAGGCTTCAGTAGTCAGTACCCTTGGGCATCTAGACATACCAAGCTGCCCCTTACTTGGTGTCATCTCTTGGTTGCTCAGCTTAGCATAGGACACGTTCCCAGGGTGCATCACTGTCTGCAGTCTATACCCCAGTTCCCCTAATAGGCAGCAAACCCCAAGCTTCTTGTCCTTTTCTTGCCCTCCAATGCCTAAAACTGTGTCTTCTCAAAACTTGTTTTCTGAATGGATGATGAGTGGGTGAAAAATGTTAAGTAAGTGTTGTACGCATACGTTTTGAGAAGAAATTTTGATGTTGAATAACTAAGCATTTTATGTCATGAGTGCATTTCCTAAAAATCGCACAACACACTTGGTATGTCTCTCATTTGGCTGAACATCTCTAAGGAGTCTCTCTGACTGCAGCAATTTAGAGAGGGTAGAAAAG
>NW_008338533.1:5439355-5464521 GCF_000622305.1 Nannospalax galili | reverse complement strand
AACCTTCATCCCTTTTAGTTCTGGGATGCTACCTTCCCACCTCATAAGGATTAAGTGTGTAACAAGAGAACTTGGAAACCCCAGAGGGTATTTTAAAAAGGAACTAGAACAAACATGATGGGGAAGTTCAGTATCAGAAGAGCAGCCTTGGTTTTATTTCTAACCATGCAACTCATGTCACTTCATCACCATATCAGTTTCCTCATCTGTAAAACACAGGACTCACATCACATGATAATCAAGAAAATGCCCCACAGACATGGCCACAGGCCAATCCAAGGGAGACAGTCCTCAACTGAGGTTCCCTCCACCCAGGTTGTCATGGTGACAACTGAAGCTGTCCAGCACAGATGCTACTCCACCTGCAGGTTCACTATTTGATTTTCCACAAAGACTTTTTCTTAACTGTTCATGTGAAGATATTTAGAATGCAAACTTGATTGTAAATTACTCTGAAAGTCATAACAACTCCCATGGAATGAATGCTCTAATATGTTTTCAATGCTTTAAGGGTTGTGAGCTGTTCTATATCATATTTAAATTTGATAACAATATATTGTAGCAGTGACTGAAATGTATAATGAACTAATTTAGTCAATCCTTGGCAAAACTAGAGACACTGTGAGGAGGGAACCTGAACTAGGAAATTGCCTCCATCAGACAGGCTTTGGGGCATTTTCTTGATTGGTAATTGGTGTGGGAGGGCCTACTTCAGTGAGAAAGTCCTACCCCTGAGAAGGTGGGCTTGGGTTGTATAAGAAAAGTAATTGAGAAAACCATGGGAAACAAGCCAGTTGGCATTGTTCCTGCCTCCAGGTTCCTGCTTGAGTTCCTGCCCTGGCTTCCCTTGAGGATGGCCAGTAACCTGTAAGTCAGGTAAACCTTTCCTTCCCCAAGGGCAGTAATCTGTAAGTCAGGTAGCTCTTTCCTTTCAGTCAGTATTTTTTCCTGCATCGGGAAAGCAAATTGAGACAGTAACTAGTGACAGTATGCAACCAGAGAGCTGGATAAAATCTGCCCATCATCTACCTGTCTCCATGTACACAGTGTACCCTGTGTGAGCACGTGCATGTGCAAATACATAATGTAGATCTGCTTGTGAGTACACAGTCTATAGGTAGTGCACAGTGTGTTCTGCGAGTGTCACCTGGATTTCACTGTCCTGGGAGTCGAAGTATAAGTGAAGGGAGTCAGTTCCATAATGCTTATTACCTGAGAAGAGAAAGTCCCTTTGACACCTCCAAGATCAACTATCCCATGAGGCATGCTGTGGTTCAGATTTGGGTCATTCCCACCACAGTTCATGTTCTTTGGTTCTGAATACAACAGTTGGAAGGTGGTGGTTAAGAGATGATGAAGTTCTTGAGGATAAGGCTGAGATCTTAGCAGATAGCCTGAGAGGACCAGTGCCGACCTCCATGTGTGTAGTAGCTGTGAACTCAGAAGACCACCAGAGAGTGTAGTTCCAGACTCTCTGGCAAAGGGGCCGAGGACTCAGGGGACGGCCTAATAGTGCCTGGATAATGCCTCTACGTGGTGGTGAGCTTCCCCTCATATCGCCAAACCCAAGCCCCTAACTGGGATTATGTGAGGCCCCTCCCAAGGCTCCTGGGAAAACCTCTGCCTTTTGGTAGGATAAGGCTGACATCTCAGCAGACTGCCAGAGAGTGCCTGTTCCAGCCTCCCTCTGGCATAGGAGCTGAGAACTCAGGGGACCACCTGACAGCACGTAGATCCTCCTTCCATATGGTGGTGAGCTTCCCTTAATCGCTACATATCCAGTCCCCTAACTGGGATTACATGAGGGCCCTCCCAAGACCCCTGGGAAGACCTCTGCCCTTTGGTAGGATAAGGCTGAGATCTCAGCAGACCAGCAGAGAATGCCTGTTGTGGCCTGCCACTGGCATAGAGGCTAAGAACTCAGCAGATTACCTGAGAGTCTCAAAAATCAATCTGCCCTAAGGGAACTTCCCAGATTTTGCTCGGACTTCCCACTAGTAGAGGTCTAAAGCTTAGAAGGAAGCCTAAGTGTACCTGAATGGAACCTGACTTGGGCTTCTATGGGAGCTCCTGCGCAGCTGATCTGAAGTCATCAAGTCACTCCAAAATAAAACCTGAGAGAACTTGAAACATGGACCAAACATCTTTACGTAACCAATAAAAAAGGACCAAGGCACACCAATAATAGAAACAGAAGCAAACTTCAACTTAGTTTTCATATCAGAATCACAAACAACAAAAGAAATTCACATGCCAAAACCACAATGAAAGAACAATAAAATGGAAAGCCAAACACTACATCCCCACCAAACTCCCCCAGTCCCATAGAAGAGTTCTATAAGGAGAACCCACTAGAAATAATCCAGAACACAGATTTTAAAAGAACAATCATAAACAAGATCAAGGAATTCAACAAATTTAAAGAACACATGAACAAACACATCAAAGAACTAAAAGAAGATAGAGATAAACGTCTGAATGAATTCACATAGAGATAGAAACATTGAAGAAAACTCAGGCAGAAATGAAAGAAGTAAAAAACTCAATAAGGCAACTTGAAACAACAGGGAAGGTCTCACCGCTAGAATGAATGGAATGGAAAATAGAATATCAACACTGGAGGATAAAGTTGAAGAATTGAGCCACTCAAGCAAAGAGTATAAAAAAATTTAAAAAACAGGAATGGAGTATGCAAGAGATGTGGGACACCATGAAAAGACCAAATCTACATACCATAGGCATAGAGGAGGGAGAAGACTCTCAGGTTAATGGTATGGAACAGATCTTAAACAGGATTGTAGAAGATAATTTCCCAAAATTAAGGAAAGACATCCCTATACAAATACAAGAAGCACATAGAACACCAAATAGACAGGACCAGAAAAGAAACTCTCAATGGTTTATTATAGTAAAACCACTAAATATACAGAGGAGAGGATACTGAAAGCAGCAAAACAAAAGCAACAAGTCACATACAAAGGAAAGGCCATCAGAATTATAGCTGACTTACTAATGCAAACTATGAAAGCCAGAAGAGCCTGGACCAAGGTATTTACAGTTCTACATGACAATAGATGCCAGCCTAGAATACTTTACCCAGAAAAATTGTCTTTATAGTTGAAAGGGAAAGAAAAATCTTCCATAACATGAAAAGCCTGAAATAATATATGCCTATGGAACCAGCCCTTCAAAGACTATTTGAAGCAATACAAAGAACAGAGAAAGGAACAACTATACCCCAGGTGCAACAAAAGAAAATAAATTAAGGTATAATTGAGGAAACACAAAATTGGACAAAGAATGTAAAGAGCAGCTAAAACGATGGTAACAAATACATATCTTTCAATAATGACTTTAAATATCAGTGGACTGAACTCCCCAGTCAAAACACACAGGCTAAGAGAATGGATTTGGAAAAAAAAATGCATCTTTTTGCTGTCTGCAAGAAACCATCTCACCTTCAAGGACAGGCACTACCTTAAGGTGAAAGGTTGGAAAAGAATATTCCAAGCAAATGGCACTAAGAAACAAGCAGGGGTTGCAATTCTAATATCTGACAAAATAGACTTCAAAGTAAAATAAATTAGAAAAGATAAGGAGGGTCACTTCATTGAGATCGAAGGAACAATTGACCAAGAAAAAATTACAATCATGAACATATATGCACCAAACTCTGGTACACCCAAATTCATAAAAACAACACTCCAGGACTTTAAGACAGAGATTAACCCCAACTCAGTAATAATAGGGGACTTCAATATCCCACTGTCTCCTTTAGTCAGGTTAACTGGACAAAGAATAAACAGAGAGACCTCTGAATCAAATGATACATCAAAAGTACCTAACAGACGTCTTTCGAATATTCCACCCAAGCACCAAAGAATACACTTTTTGCTCAGCACCTCATGGAACTTTTTCAAAAACTGACCACATATTGGGGCACAAAACAAACCTCAACAACAACAACAACAACAAAACAGAAATAATGCCACGCATTATATCAGACCACAATGCAATAAAGTTCAAAATCAACACTGAAAGAAGCCCAAGTCACTAAATGAACTCATGGAAATTAAACAACACAGTATTAAACAATGAGTGGGTTAAAGGAGAAATTAAGAAAGGAATAAAAGAATTCCTGGTATTAAACGAAAAGGACAATACAACACAAACAAACATCTGGGACACTTTAAAAGCAGTCTTAAGAGGGAAGTTTATACCACTAAGTGCTACATTAAAAAATTAGAAACAGCACAAATAAATGACCTAACACTGCAACTCAAGATGCTGGAAAGGCAAGAAGAAATGAAACCCAAACCCAACAGAAGAGAAGAACTAACAAAAATCAAAACAGAAATAATTGAAATAGAAACAAAAACATACTAAAAGAATCAATGAATCTATGATCTGTTTCTTTGAAAAGCTAAACAAGATAGACAGACCCTTAGATTAGATAACCAAAAGAAAGAAAGAGCAAATCAAAATCAACAAATCAGAGATGAAAGGGGAAATATCACAACAGACCCCCAAAAGATCCAGACCATTATAAGGGAATATTTTAAAAACCTGTACTCTACTAAATTTGAAAATCTAAAAGAAATGGATAATGGATGGATATCTAAAATCATAGGAACCACCAAAGTAAAACCAAAAGATCAAAAGTTTAAATAGACCCACAACATATAAGGAAATCAAAACAGTAATACAAAGACTTCTGACTAAAAAAAGCCCAGGCCCAGATGAATTTACAGGAGAATTCTATCAGACAGTTAAAGAAGACCTCCACCTAATACTTCTTAAATTATTCAAAACAATAGAAACAGAGGGAGAACTCCCAAATTCCTTCTATGAAACCAGTATTACTCTAATACCCAAACCAGGTAAAGACACAACCAAAAAAGAAAACTACAGACACATATCCTTAATGAACATAGATGCAAAATTTCTCAACAAAATACCTGAAAACTACATACAGATGTCCATCAAAAAGATCATTCACCATGATCAAGTAGGCTTTATCCCAGAGATGCAGGGATGTTTCAATATATGCAAGTCAATAAATGTCATTAGTCATATAAAGGGACTCAAAGACAAAAACCACATTGCCAGCTCAATAGATGCAGGAAAGGGCTTTTGACAAAATTCTACATGAATTTATGTTCAAAGTCCTAGAGGGAACTGGACTGGAGGGAACATACCTCAACACAAAGCATTAAAAAATAAACCCACAACCAACATCATTCTTAAAGGAGAAAAACTGGAAGCATTCCCATTAAAATCAGGAACCAGACAAGGATGTCCACTATCTCTACTCCTTTTTAACAGTGTTTGAAACTCTTGCTAGAGCAATAAGACAAGAGAAAGAAATTCAAGGAGTACTAATTGGAAAGGGGGTCAAACTATCCCTTTTTGCAGACAATATGATACTATACCTAAGAGATTCCAAAAGTTCCACCAGAAAACTCCTAGAACTGATCAACACTTTCAGTATAGTGGCAGGGTATAAAATCAATCTACAAAAATGAGTAGCCTTTCTGTATACCAATAGCAAGCAATTGGAAAAAGAATATGGGGGAAATACTCCCATTCACAATTGCTGCAAAAAAATATCTTGGAATAAACCTGACCAAAGACATTAAAGAGCTCTACAAGGAAAATTTTAACTCTTTAAAGAAATTGAGGAAGACATCAGAAGATGGAAGGACCTCCCATGCTCATGGATTGGAAGAATTAATATTTTGAAAATGACCATCCTACCAAGAGCAATATGTAGATTCCATGCAATCCCAATCAAAATCCCTATGACATACTTCACAGAATTAGAAAAAAATCCTTAAATTCATATGGAGGCACAAAAGAACTGGAAGAGCCAAAGCAACACTGAGCACAAAGAGCAACACTGGGGGTTTACTATACCAGATATCAAAGTATACTGCAGAACCATAGTCATAAAAACAGCATGGTGCTGGTACAAGAATAGATGCATAGATCAATAGAACATCATTGAAGATCCAAACCCGAGTACATGCAATCTCAGCCACCTGATATTTGACAAAGGTGCCAAGAACACACAATGGAGGAAAGACAGCATCTTCAACAAATGGTGCTGGCAAAACTGGATCTCCACCTGTAGAAGAATGAAACTAGATCCTTATCTTTCACCTTGCACAAAAGTCAACTCCAAATGGATCAAAGACCTCAATGTGAAACTGGAAACCATGAAACTATTAAAAGAAAATATTGGCAGTGGCTTACAGGATATAGGTGTAGGAAAGGATTTTCTAAATCAGAAATTGCTTTGGAATTAAGGTCAGCCATCAACAAGTGGAACCTCATTAAACTAAAAAGCTTCTGCACAGTGAAAGAAACAATAAAAAAAGTGAAGAGAAAACCCACAGAATGGGAAAAAAACATCACCAGTGACACATCTGACAGACGTTTAACATCCAGAATAAATAAAGAACTTAAAAACAGAAAAAGCCAGAAGCCAAATGACCCAATTAAAAGATGGGCTAAAGATCTAAACAGAGAGTTCTCAAAGGAAGAAATAAAGATGGTTAAGAAATATCTCAAAAAGTGTTAAACATCATTAGTAATTAGGGAAATGTAAATTAAAACCGCCCTAAGGTATCACCTTACCCCAACCAGACTGGCTAGGGTCAAGAGAACAAATGATACCAAGCTGGCGAGGGGATGTGGAGAAAGGGGAACGCTCATTCACTGCTGATGGGATTGCAAACTCATGCAAACTCTATGGAAAACAGTGTGGAGAACTCTTAAAAAACTAAGAATGAAACTACCATATGACCTAGTTATACCACTCTTTGGCATATACCCAAAGAACTCATACTATTGTACAGACATTTGTTCAACCATGCTTGTTGCTGCTCTTTTCACAATAGCTAAGAGATGGAAGCAACCTAAGTGTCCCTCAACTGATGAGTGGTCAACAAATGTGTGGTATATTTACACAATGGAGCTCTATTCAGCAGTGAAGAAAGATGAAATAATGAAATTTGCAGGTAAATGGCTGGATCTAGAAACTGTTATACTAAGTGACATAGCAGAGACTCAGAAAAACAAAAGGTGAATGTTCTCCCTCATATGTGGATCCCAGCACCAAATCCTTATAAGTGAGTGCAAATCCTGATGCAACTGCAGGAACCAGGAACATGGAAGGGAACCAGGGAAGTAAAGAGAAAGAAGGCACCCAAGAGAGAAGAATAGTAGGAGAAAGGTGTTGCTAAGGGAGAAATGTGTCAAAAGGGGTAGTTAAAGGGGGGGTGCAGAGGGCTAGACAAAGAACTACAGGAATAAAGAGGAAAAAAACTCTCCAGATACACAGTAAAAAATAAAATAAAAAAGCCTTAAAGACAGAAGGAACCCTACAGGGATGGAAGAAAGCCCTTCCAGAAACAGTCTGGTTAAGTGAAAATCCCAGTGCCAGAGATGGGTTGCCCCATTATGAGCTCTTGGCCTGAGGGGTCCTAGAGGGCCCCGGAAATAAAAAGGCCATTGCCAATAATGTTGGTTGTACACCAGAAGTGGACAGAAAATCCCTATTTTTGAAGACACTGCATGATGTGAGCATGGGGGTAGAAATCAAGCTGGGACTAAGCTGGAAGCTCCCTGCCACTGGATGGGTGGCATTCACAGTGCTAGAAGGTGCTATGCAGAGGACTGGGGGAGAACAGTCTCCTATAATTCTGCTGAACAACAGACTGACAGACCTTGTGTGCTGCATATCAACATGCCAAACAAGATGTTCCTGCTGGTACAATAGTGTATGTACAACCAGAAAATTTTCCAGTGGATATAATGCCTGTTCCTAGGAGTGGAACACACATCTGGTACTGTAGTCCAGGCCAACCCCCTGTGGCAGAGGAGGATATGGGCCCCAGTGGGAAGCCACTACAATTGCTTTGTTAGATGGATGTGATGCACCTGGTAAAGTACCGTCCAAGTGTTTGTGTTTACACCCATAGGTTAAGTTATTATAGAAGCCACTCTTTAGATGTTTTTGCTTCTTGCTGTTTGTGTTTTTATAGGAGATAGAATTCCACTGAAATGGGGTCACAGCCCATGGAAAACAGATGATGCAGAGACCCAAAAGTTCAGTGTCTTGTCACAATAGGAGGAAGATCATCCCACACCTACCACCTCCTCCAAGGCTTGGGAACTTGGGTGGAAGAGATTGGCAGAAAGAATGTAAGAGCTGGAGGAAGTGGTGGAACATTACCTGAAGTGTCCTCTGACCACTATGCAGGCAAGCTATAGTCACACCTCCTTCCCACGCTCATCAAGGAGTTGAGGGGAGTCAGTTACCCCTCCCACCCAATCAGTTGACCTTAGCTGCATGTGGGGGAGGGGCTAAGGGTATAAAAGCGGAGAAAGACACTAGGCACCTTGCTCACCATTTTGTGTGGCTGTTGGGATGTAACAGGATCTATATTTGAGTGTGGATTTTCCAGCACAACCATAATGGGGGGGGGCATCCACTCTTCTGTAAGTAAACCCCCATGCTAAGCTCTGTTAGAAAACCCAATAAACTAGTTAGGATTAAAAAAAAGAGAGAGAGAGAATCATTAGTGCTTTTTTCGCCTTGGTGGCTTTCTGCTCCTTCAGACTGGGATATGGATCTTGAGTAAGGCGTGTTTTAAGTTGGGACCACTAAAACTAAACAACACAAAGGTAAGATCATGCCTTCTCTCTCTTACAGGCATGTACTGTCCTGCAGCAGATTGATAGTCTCAGGCTTCCCCACTTGGGAGTCAAGTTGCTTTTCTTAGGAATTTCTCTGTCTTGGATATGCTGTTATAGCAAAAGAATACAGACTGAAGTATTTTACAGCATTTGTTTACATCAGTACTTTCTTCCTTACACATTGATCATCCCCCCAACTGTGCTCTTGGATGTTCTAGCTTGAGTGAAGCCCAGCCTTTTGTGCATGCAAGGTTAGGCCCGTGAACCCTCCAAATTGCTGCCCTCCTTCACTGCTCTGAGAACTTCCATCATTCCCTTGGCCTCAGGCGGCATTTCTCCTCCGGTTCTTCTTTCCAGTCTCTTTCCGAACTTTAAAATCAGTTACATCGATGGCGTCATCACGCAATAACATTGCAGAATTAACACATGTAATGTGTCGCTCTTGGTTTTTCTCCTGTCAGGACTGTCTGCTAGACAAACCCAATGGAGAGCAGATGTCAGTAGAGCACAAGGTTCAAGCCAAAGTTCAGCTTCCCAAGGCACAGAACCAAGCAGAATAGGATGGTGCTGGAGGGCCATCAGCACCCAGAACTACATAAATAGTCATGGAATGAATGTAAAGCAGCAGCATTAAAATACACTCTCAAAGGAAACCCGGACATAGAATCCAAATGATTATCTCAAAGGCTTTAGAAAAAGTCAAAGATGTGAAATTAAAAAAAAAAAAAAAATTAGAGGGGACAGGTTAGAACTTGGATCTAGAATGATTGTCCCACCCAAAGGCTTCGCACCAGGCCGGGATGGTACAGGAGGCGGAGAAGCCTTTAAGCGATGGAGCCCAGTAGAATAAAGGGAGGTGGTTGTGGGCATTAGCTGACAGACAGGTGGGGACCGGACACAGTCAATCTTTTTCTCTTTGTGTCCTGTGATGAGGGGAGCAGGCCACCCCTGCTCCCCACTCCCCGCTCTCTTTGGTGAAGCCCTGCTCACCAAAGGCCACATAGCAACAAGGTTAACTGACCTAAGATGCCGGATCTGAAACCTGGAGCCAAATGTCTCAGCTGTTTATCTTGTGTGTTTTGTCACAGCAATGGAAAGCCATTTCACCCAAAGCCACCCTGGGAGGGTTAAATTAAGGGAGTGGCTTTGAATGTTCTAACATCTGTTACCAGAGAAAGGTTATAAATATGGCAAATCCTTCTGTCACATGGTCAAGTAAAACATTCACAGGTACTGTGAGCTCGATGATCGTGTCCCTTTATATTGTAAACGTCACCTAACACTCAGTGTGACTACAGCAACAGATGAGGCAGTGGTAACCCTTACACAGGGACGTTCTGCCTCGTGGAAGAAGCCTGGAGGGTGTCCCCACGCCTGCCACCATGGCCAATAGGTCAGAAGCATTGTGTGTGAAGAACGAACCTGCACTGGGTACGCTGTCTACTGGTCATTTCATCTTGAACCATGACAAATAAAAGAATGTGCATCACTCCGAAGCTACGCAGGCTATGGCACTTTTACGGTAGCACTCCAAATGCACTAAAAACATGGACAGGGGATGAACACATCCCCAGGTGCCATGGCTTATATATGTTCTGCCTCCAAGCTGCTCATTTACCCAGGTAGCATTCCTGGATCTCATCCTCTCCTCATGGTGCAGCTCTGTGTGGCTCTCTCCAGGGTGACAGCTGATCAGGTAAAGGGGCCAATCTGAGGATACTATGTGGTTCCTGTTTCCTTTGACTGCAAGCATACTATTTCATCTCAAGCAATCTCGATACAGATTTGATAGCCCAAAGCTGAATCTTCAGACATCACTCTCAGCATCCCCTACGTACAGTGGACAGAAAATAATAAGACTCCACTGGCTTTCATATCTGAGGTTGAAAGAAGAAATTCTGTAAAGCAGTGAGTACTCTCGCCTCAAATTAAAATTTATCATTCCTGCAAACAGCAAGGAACAGGTTAAGAGATGAAACCTCACGTTTACTAAAGCCTTTCGGATCCAAGGGACTAGAGGAGTTCAAAGATTTCCCCCAGCAAATCTACACTTTGTACTGTTGATCACTTTTGTCTCAGGAAGAAAGTTCAGAGTCAGAAACAGCCCATGGAGAGGCCAGAAGTTCAAGCCTGGGCTTACGCATGTGTGGGGTTATCTTTCATCTAAGTAGTTGGTTTGGAAAGAAAGAAATAGAAAAAGGGTGAGAGGCGAGAGGGCCATGGCTGCCCTGTTTCCATGGCCACGTGGAGGAAACGCACAGCTGCCTGTTCTCGCATCAGCAGCCTGTGGACGGGGCACTGAGAAAATCCAGAGCAAGAACGCCAGCCAGGCCAGGTCACAGTATGTCCATGCATTCAGCTCCCTGCAGAGGCCCCCTCTGCCTGGCTGGGCCTGGAACAGAACCTCTGACTTTGAATGGGGATCTCTAAAGGCATTTTCTATTTCTCTCCTGTAGTTAGGGGCTAACCTCCCTGCTGGAATCGGAAGATAAGGGAGCGTTTTAATCCATATGTTAATTATTGAAATTAGAACTCCAAACAAATATTTTGGGAAACTTCAAGTCGCTTCCGAACATGGCACTTTCCATTTTAAGCCCAAAGTGCAATTGTGTATTCAAACACTGAGATCTTCCCAAAGCCTCATGTATTATGCATGCCTTACTTCCCTGGGACAAGGAGGATGTCACGCTCTGTGTCCTGCTGAAATGGGAAATCATTTCAGACAGAGTCTGACTTGAAAAAATATCAAAACTTAAAACAGAAAGCAAAGGAGAAACTTGGGCACACGTTTTGGGGACAGGGAACTTTCACTAAATTAGTTTCTTTTTTCTTAGAGGTTCTTTTTGAATTAAAGAAAAATGATGATTGGCTCAGCGGTTAAAAGCACTGGCTATTGTTCCAAAGGACACAGGTTCAATTACCAGTACCCACATGGCAGCTAACAACCATCCGCTAACTCCAGTTCCAGGGGATCTGATGCCTTCTTCTGACCTCCAGGGGCATTGTGCAACGTGGGTGCACTTACATCCATCCAGGCAATACAGTCATACACATAAAATAAAAGAAAGAGTTTGGTGTTACTGGGCATGATGATTGAGGTCCCCCCAAGGATGGAAATGGGGGTCACAAGGTTGGGGTGAGCCTAGGTGATAGTGTGTTCTGCCCTGAAGCTACAAGGAGAGAGAGGGAGGGAAGGGGGGGGAGAGAAGAGAGAGACTATAAGTGGGTGTGAGTGAAGATGCATTGAAAATTTAAAGTGTTTTCCATCAAGCATCAGACACTAACATGTTCTAATCTCCTTTCTATTACTCTGGTAAACACTCTGACCAAAAGCAACTTGAGGAGGAAAAGGTTTTTATAGCTTGTATTTCCAGGTCACAGTCCATCACAGAGGGAAGTCACGGCAGGAGCTCAAGGCAAGAGCCTGGGGGCAGGAACATGGAGGAACAGGGCTGCTGGCATACTCACTGGCTCCTGCTCAACTAACTTCCCTATGCATCCCAAGACCACCTGCCTAGTTACAGAGCCACCAACAAGTCGGCCGGGTCCCTCCACACCAATCCCATATGAGTCCCACAACAATCCCCATATCTACCATCAGTCAAGACGATCGCTCTCCGGCCTGGCCGCAGGACAACCTGATCTAGGACATTCTTCAGTCGCAGTTCCTCCTCTCAGGTGACTCGACATTGTTGTCAAGCGGACCATAGAACAAATCAGCACATGATGTTCTCAGCTTCACAGTGATATGACCTTTGCCAGAATTACATAATTCTGCCATTTCCATGTCAAAAAGCCCAGTCATATAGAAACAAGCGGATGGGGCTCTGTCCCGAGTCCACTCTGCAGAGACTCCTGACCAAAGGTATTTGGCTCACAAGCTGTGGTCTGACATGTTCCACATAAGCTATCAGTCTAAAGTTACTACTTTCACTGGGCAAGTTAAATACTTAGATGTACAAGGTATTGCCTAGTTTATAAGTCAATTATTCCACTTGATAATTCCTGGCCTTCATCATCAGCTGGGTAAATGCAGAAGTCCATACATCAACCTCAATTTAAAAAGGGAGCCATCTACACTGCCAACGCCAAGTGCTCCTGGGAGTGGAAACAGAGTGAGCGTCCTGACTGCATTAGGTTTAACATTGCCCTCGTCAGATTTAATAAAATCTTATTAATAGTTTTCAAAGCCAAGCTGCACACATTCTCTTGAGCTTCTAAGCCAAAATCAGATGTTAATTTCCATCACTGGGAGCCCAGGCAGCGGGCACAGCAAAGGCTTTCTGCGGCTCCAGGGAAGTCCAGGTTCAGGAAATCTGAGCATGTCTGCTGTACTGTGCCCAGTCCAGTCTCTTCTCAGAGACTCTTGTCACACAAAATGAAAAGGAACAGGACGTAACAACAGCCACTTAGCTTTGCGGCTTCACCCACATTTAGTTCTCCTGATCTCCTTGAGTCTTGGGGCACATCTGCCAGTACTTATTTCTAGGGATGATTTATGGTAAAGGTCTGATTAAGACACATCCACACCTTGCAACGTTTAAAATATACAGCATGGAGCAGGCAAAGAGCAGTGTGAACCCCATCAGTTCAAGGTCAGGATAAAATACACTAGTTCCTCCAGCCAAGTGCATGAGGTTGGCTAACTAACTGAACAAGTGGTCTCTGCTTCATCTACAGTGGGTTTAGTCTGTTAGTCTGTTGTCACTCTGGAGAGTGCAGGCCCCCGCTGGTTTCAGAAGGAAGTGAGTCCCCTTCAGGGACCAGAGCTACTGCTCACACAAGCATGGGTTTATGCAACTGACTTCACTCGCCCTGGACTTCCATGACTTTTCTAATATGACCTTGAAGACAGGCAAAGTTGTGTACGAAATGGAAACTTAAATAAATGCAATTAATTAAAATGCCTCTGGGGAGAATTTCACCAGAATGTAATTGATTGGAAATGGTTGAACACTGAAGTTACAGATGAGGCCTCATTGTTTTGTAAAAGCCAGCAGTGAAAGCCAGACAGCCAAGGTTGGAAGACTCCCAACAGTGATAGGAAAGTATGGCCTCCTCAGTACAGAAGTGTGGGAAATTAAAGTGTGGGAAATGTGGGCCACATCTCTTCTGTTTAACCCAATCGAAATAAAAACACAAGAAAGAAGTTATGGACATCGCAGGAGACGCCATGCTGTCTCTGTCCGTCCGTCTGTCCATCCGTCCCTCCCTCCCTCCTTCCTCCTCCTCCTCCTCCTCCTCCTCCTTTTTTATGTGTTTATGTGTATGGTATGTGTTCATGCACGTATGTTCATATAGTTAGGCATCTTTTTGTGTGATTGAGCATGTGGAAGCCAGAGGCTATTAGGATTCTTCCTCAATCCTCTCCCACTCTCTATTCTTGGAGGCGCGCTCACCTAGGCAAACACAGAGCTCTCCTGGCTAATGCTTCATCTCCCTACCAGCTTGCTCTGGGGATTTCCTGCCCCTACCTTCCAGGTCTGGAATTACAGGGAAGCTGCCATACTTACCTGGTAGTCGGGCAGGTTCTGGTGATCACAGCTGAGTCATCCCCATCCCCAGCCACCATGCCGTCCATACCTTGAAGACACTACTGTGTGAACAAAGGAACTAGAAAGCCATGGCTAGACCATCTGGTCATTTGAAGTAAATAATCCCTTTACTGCTTAATAAGTATAATCTATACTTTTAAGTTATGCAAATAAATAGAAAAGAGTAAACACAGGAAAAATATCAAAGTGTTTCACATATGTTAAGAAACATTAATATTTTCTGTGTTGACATCAGATCCCTTGGTAAAAGAAATGTGTTCAGCATGTGTTAAAGAATTTTTAAACTCATATTTTGGCCTTAAATTAATTAGGAGTTTAAACAAACTTACTGCCAAATCACCATCTGAACACTACAAGCAGGCTCGCTCTACTTCTTACATCAGTCATGTCAGGAACTTTAAAGAAAGCAAACAGCACAGAAGAGGCTTTGATGTAGTAAACACGATGACAGCACGATGCAGCGGAGCGTGGGGACCAATTAGAGATTCCGAGAGCACGCTAGGGTTGGAAGAACGGGGCACAAGCAGCCTCGGCAGAGCACCTTTTCCTTCGTCAGTCCTGATCCCCGAGTTGCCACGATACTAATAAGGGGGCCAGGGGTAACCCCCATCGCCGCACCGTGGAGTACATTTGAGTAAGTAAGGGGCTCTTTCTATGCTGTGCCCGTGGGATTCCAGCGGAACGGCTTGTGCTGAAGAGAGGTCATTGAAGAAGAAAACCTTGGGCCTCAGCAGCACAGATGCCCAGGTCTTGTCTCCTCTCCCAGGGCTCCTCCTGCAGTCCTCTGTCTTCCCTGCCTCACCCTGCTGCATCAGCCACTGGAGATCTGAGATCACTGCTGCAAGGTCTAACGACCCCAGACACACCTTGACTTCCAATCAAACCCAACTGTTAGTGCAGTCACAAGTGGTCTCCTCTGATGCCTGGTGTCTGGAGCCTAATGAAGGTAGACCAAAGTCACCCTCCATCACACGGCCCCTAATTTTCTCTGTAAAGCCATCTTCCTTCACTGTCTTCATGTGAAAATGTATGTGGATACTGTGTTTGGAAAGAGCTATAGAAATTTGTAAATGCAAACATAAATATTTATAGAGCCCACTGTCCCCAGGATCCCAGAGGCCAGTAGCATCAGAGCATGCAGGGGAGATGGATTAGAATTCCTGTCCTAGCAGAGTAAGTTACACTGACTCAGAAACTTCATCAGCACTGAAGCTGGAGACTGAGAGATTGAGTTCTTTCCGGCTTTTGTTGGTGGTCTCATTCAGTTAAGTTCCATCAAGTTACAGACCCAAAACTGCTGGTCTTCCTTTGAAATAAATGTCAGTGTTTGATTATATTTTATAACATATTTTCAGTTTTCTTGGTCATTGTAGAAACTCATTATTTTTGAGTATATAAATGAATGAATAAAATCATAAATGTCAAAAATGCTTGTATTAAATGTTCATTCTTCTAATACTGGCTATAAGAAATAAAACTAGGGGGCTGGAGAGATAGTCAGCGGTTAACAGCACTGGCTGCTCTTGCAGAGGACCCGGGTTTGAATCTCAGCACCCACATGGCGGCTACGAACCGTCCATAGCTCCAGTTCCAGGGGTCTGACACCCTTTTCTGGGCTCCATGGACTTCTCATGACATGAGTGCCCTCACATGCATGCAGGCAATACACTCATACACAGAAAACAAAAAAATAAATCAGTCAAAAAAGCAAAAATAGTCTGAACACTTAATCCACACTTAGGATGGCCAGTCACATCATATATTTAAGACTTTATTTACCAGAGCATCTTAAAATAAGGGACTAGGAATAGCAGAGCTTAGTCAGCAAGGGCAGAACTGGAAAAGGACAAGGACTTGCACAGAAAGTGCTAACATGTATGTATGACATGTATGATGGGTGCAGAAAGGAAGGATTTTGAGTTGGAATTTGTGCTGGAAACAGCTATTTGCATACCTGTGTACTCTCAAAGAAATGTCCTAAGCCTCCCATAGACCTCCATGAAACATATAGCAGGTCTCTCAAGCATTACTGTGCATTTGAATGACCTGGCTATCCTAACTGAAATGTAGATTTTGATTCAGTGTGTCAGGAGGAGAAGAGACAATTTCAACAAGACTCCAGGTGGTACCTTAGGTGCTGGTTCAGAGGTCATACAACCCTGTAGCAAAAAGCAGTTTCCTCTTAACCACTGGAAGTGGTCCAGACAAAGACGGCACATTCACCAGTGCATTACATATGTATGTATTTTATGCATACACAATACACATATACCCATACACATACAAAATGCACACACGTATACACATACAAGAACATATACACATACACATATGTACAGTTGCACAAAAGCACAAACATATACACACAGACATATACATGCACACACACAGATGTACATCCATATATACACATGAAGACATATACATACATCTACATATGCACATATATACATGTGTACATGCACACATATATACACACATATAGACATGTATACATGCACACGTACAGATGTACATCCATATACACACATGAAGACATATACATACATCCACATATGCACATATATACATGTGTACATGCACACATATATACACACATATAGACATATATACAAGCACACGCACATACACACACACAGACGCATACACAGGCCCTTCATAGATTCAGTTTCTAGCTAGACTTGGTGATGGTTATTTGAAAGGCTGAATTCAGCACCTCAGATCTTAAAACAAAGGTTCTCTTGCTGAGGTCTGACTGGTTGACTAGGGAGGCACATCTTACTCATGTCACCACCATTCATGGTAATAAGGGAGTGTACCGGATGGAGTTTTGGGAAAGTGAACAAGTCCCTGAGCATAGAGTCACCCTCCGTGGACTGGGGCTGCCCGTCCTGGCTCCTTTAATTCTATCTGACTAGAAAGTTGTTTCAGCCATTTGTCCTCTCAGCTTTAACTGTCAACTTGACACAGCCTAGATCACTGGGGAAGGCATGCTCACTTGATTGGCCTGTGCGCATGTCTGTGAGGGATTGTCTTAATTGTTAAGAAAGCCCAGCCCCCTGCTGGTGGTCCCATCTTAAGAAAGCTAGCTGAGCGTAATCCCGAGGGAGTCAGCAGGCAGTGCTCTTAGTGTCTGTTTCAAGCCCTTGCTTGAGCTCCTGCCTGACTTCCTTTATGCTTGGGCTGTGACCTGGAAGTGCAAACTAAATAAACCCTTTCCTCCCCACATTGCTGTGGGCCTGAGTGTTTTAGCACAGCAGCAGAACGGGAACGAGAACACCACTGTTGCTTCAGTTTCCCTTTCTTGAGATTATGGATAACGTGCACACTTAGAAGGCTAAGCAGGCTGATGTTTTCGGAATACTTCTCACAGTCCCAGACACATTGAGTGTTCAATAAATGATGAAGTCTTAACTGCCGAGGTATTAAAATGGAGTTTTATTTCTAAAGCACTACGTAAGTTTTATTATTATTATTACTGTTATCATTTACCCATAGTAATTGCACAAACTGGAGGGAATCATCATGACATCTCCTTACTTGTCAAGATGACACACTGAGAACGAGTCTTCGGGTGTTTCCAAAGGTAACCATGACACTTACTACCCCGCTAGGTGTTCTTTTCCATTGCTTTGCTTAACTCTATTCTCTGCGTCTTCCTACAAAGAGGCTTTAGTATTCAAGACTAAAAATGTCCTCATAAAATATCGCTTTTTGTTGTGCCGATAACTCAGAAATGTAGGTCGAATAAATACAAGTGGTGTGTGAAATGAAGCCTTCAGAGTTTATAGTGCTACTCGCCAAGCAGTCAAACATCGTTAGTGTGATGGCAAAAGCCTACAAGAGCCATCCTAACTTCAGAATAATGCTTTTTGTCTTGCATTTTCCTTTTGCCGCCAGTGCTCTGTCGGGTAAGGGATGGCCTGCTTTATTTTGAACAAGGAGTTTGCCGCCTGCCTCGTCTATCTCTATTTGGTATGAAACAGTTGCTTTTTCTCCATCATCATTTGTGAGATTAAGCTATCCTAGTAATTGGAGTATTTCATACACATTACAGTATTCAGGAGCCACTGACACATATCATGAATCTGTTATACAAACTAATAAAAAGATGGTAACACATTGTTATTTATTAGACACGTACTGAGTAGACATTCACTTTGTACCACCTGTGAATGGAAAAAAATCCTGTGAAGAAATTTATCAAGGCCGTTTCATTTCTCACGACTGTGTGATTATTAAGTGGATCTAGGCAGCTGCAGTCTATCAGCCACCAACGCTGTTATCAGTTCATCACCGTGAAATGTGAACGTAGATTCTTTTTTGGTTGTGAGCTTAAGCCTTTAATGACTGTGTCAGCCCTCCAGCCTGGAAATAAGGTCACTTATAACGCCTTAAGGTATATCCCCTGTGGCTATCTCCTTCTCCCTCCTTTCCTTTTTTCTTTCTTTTCTTTTTTTTTTTTTGTTTTTCTTGGAGACAGTGTCTCTCTATAGCCACAGCTGGTTGGCCTGGAAATCACTTTGTAGATCAGACTGATTTCCATCTCAGGGTGATCCTTCCACCTCTGCCTCTGCCACTGGGACGAGACTGTGAACCACTATCCCCACCTAGATTCTTAACAATAATGCTAATATGCATTCTTGATGGTTACCAGAAACATTTTAAACGTTCACTCACAGTGTCAATCTTAAGAGCTTGTTTTAGAAGTGGAGACCTGGGCCTGCAGGAGAACTGTTCCACTGTACGTGTGGTGAGCTGAGTGTGTCCGTGAACTCTGACACCAGGAGGGTGGAGGGCTGAGACTGAGCTCCCCCACAGGAAGGGCAGCCCGAGGAACTCACTTGGAGCTTTCCATTCTGAAACCTGGTTTCTCTCCCCTCAACACCCGACACTACCACCGTCACTTTTCACCTGCCTGTTCTGCACTGCTCTGACACAACCCAAATGCGCTGGATGTGCGTCTGAGTGTCTCATTTGTGGTGAATTCTCTTTGGTAATGGACGCCACTGCAGTGCAGAGAATGCTCACAGACCTCACACTGCTGGTCTTCGGTCACTAGACATGAACTCTGGAAACGATACTGGATTATGTCATCATTGAAAATGATGGTGCACCCACGTGCCTCTGGGCAGCACTAACTGGACACAGGGAGGCGGGTACTAATAACAACAACAATAGAATGAGGACACGAAGTTGGTAGAAAGACAGGGTGGGGCACTGGGGAAATTGGAGGTAGTAGATGGGCATGATCAAACTATGTTCTATAATATATGAATTTTTCCAAGGAGAATTGGAAATGTGATGTTTTAAAATTATAAATATAATGCTCTGGCACACATCTGCCATGCTGAAAACCAATGAGTGGGTTTGGCAGCTGCGGTGTGAAGGTCTATTCCTACATGAGCTGTCTTTCTCGGTCCTGTGAAGATTACAGCAATGAGGAAAGTGAACCTCCCCTCTCCTTCCTTGTCTCATTTCGATCACATCTCATTGCTCCTTGTGTTTCTTCTAGGTTGCATGTTGAATTTTAGTTTTAAAGTATCAATAAACATTCCACATGGATTACAACACATAGATGTCTATATTTGACTTATTTACAAGCTTTATTAGCTTATTTTAATACCTTCCAATCTCTTACTTAATGCTGAAAATCAATGCAACTCAGCCCTGAAAGCAAGATGAAACAAAATAGCTTTGTAGTCAGTTTTGAGATCTTAAAGCAGTTAAGCAACAGAAATGTCTGAAACGACAGAGATGCCAGAGAATTATTCAGTCCCATACACTCGCCACATGTGACCTGTGAATGCTCAGAAGGTGGCTAGTGTGCCTCAGAACTTACCTTCGGGTGATCCTTAAATGTAGTTGAAATTTAAATATCCTCATGCTGCTAGTGGAGGATTCAATTAAGGGGCTGGAGAGGCAGTTTGCTGGTTAAGAGCAGTGAGTGGTCTTGCAGAGGACCTGGGTTTGGTTCCTAGCACAGACGGCACCTAACAACCATCCATTCCTGCAGCTCCAGAGGATCTGGCGCCATCTTCTGGACACCACAGGCACTTCACAAACACAGTGCACTTACATACATGCAGGCGAAGGAGTCAAAGTACAAGTAAATAAAACTAACTTTTAAAAGAGATTTGAATTAAGCACAAAACTGACCTGCAACACTAATTTTTAAGCATATGAGCATTTCCTGCCTGTCACTGTGTGGAGGGTTGTACCTGTACTCCTTCCATTTGATCTGTGCCATCAGCACGAGGCAACATTTCTTGACAGAGCCAGGTTCTAAGGACTGTAACCCTCTGTGGACTGTAGGCCTTAGACCTCTCCACCTCCTTAATCCTATGATTTTTACAGGTGAGGACTTACTAAAAGTTGTGTGTGGCTGCTCCAAAGAAAAGTGTCATTCTCTGAAAACACAACACGCACTTCCTCTCTTCCCAAATACCTCTTATTACAGGCCGAGGCAACTGCTTGATGTGAACATCCTTAGTAAGAACCCCCTTACCCCAGGTTTTCCTGCTGGTTAGCTATTCAGGGACATGTGTGCCAATGCTGCTATTAGTCCATTCTTTTAATTTGATTGTCCTCTGGTATTTTATAATGGAATTATGGGCTCCAACACATAGATAGAGTAGAGGGGGACGAGGTAACACTTTAACGTTTGTGTGGACAAATGCGTATCAGTGTGCTGAACTACTGCATTTATTTATCAAGTCATCCAACAGTAATTGAATATCTAGTATGTTCAAGGTACAGTGGCCACTAGGAGAGGTTCAGGAGAACATGAGAGTGTTTCCAGGGAGCTTGAGAGTCTGAATGAGAGATGACTTGTCCAAGAATTACTGTACCACAAGTTACCCAAAGGGAGGGAGGAGCTCAATGTTAGGGGTCCAGAAAAGCTTGAGTTTGGATTACCTTAGAAATCAGGTCTGTCTAGTTAGTGGGTGTCTGCTGAGTGCCTGCCTTTTGCTCAGAAACTAGATACTAACAGGAGTGGCATCGCAACAAGAATTGGATCAGATGATGGAAGCTCAGAGCACCCATCAAACTTGTCATTCATATTTTTAAGGACAACCGCTTTTAGCATTCACACTATGCCTGCCTCTTATTCGTCTAGTCTTTACCTCATCTTACCTTCATTTTATGCCCTTCTCAGGGATCACTTGCTAATGATGATTTTTTAAATAATGTATATAAATTCTAAAATTACTGCCTGTGCTGGATAGCTTTAGTGTCAACTTGACACACCTGGGTTGAGGGAGCCTCAGTTGGGGAATTGCCTCTATTGGACTGGCCTGTGGCCATGTCTGAGGGGCATCTTCTGAGTGATGTGGGAGGGCCCAGCCCACTGTGGGCGGTGCCACTCCTGGGCAGGTGGGCCTGTGTTACATAAGAAAGCAGGCTGAGCAGGGGCTGGGGGGAAGAAAGAAGTAAGCAGGATTCCTCCATACCTTGTGCTCCAGCTCCTGCTTCCAGGTTCCTGACCTGAGTTCCTACCTTGGGCTCCCTGATGAACCATGACCCGGGATATGTAAGCTAAATAAACCCTTTCCTCCCCAAGTTGGTAGTGGTCAGAGTGTTTTGTCACAGCAATGGAGAGACAAACTAGGACACCGCCACTGATCTAAAATAGGGTTGATAGCACCACGGTGTACTAAAGCAGGCTGTCGCACACACGGAAAACATCAAGTCTAAAACGTTTTCTAGCATCTGAGCAGGCGAACATGAGGAGAGGCTGTTCTCAGCTGAGGGGAGCAGCCTGCAGGCTACGACTGTGCTTTCTCCTGTTTGTTGTTGGTTGGTTTTCCTGCATTCTTACTGCACTGTAGGTACGTGATGTGTGTGCTACGGAAACACTTGAGACCCATTCTGCCCTCCTGTGTGTAAGGGTAAAACGTTCTACTTACTCATAGACTATGGAGTACCTAAAAAAACTGACCATTATCATCCAGAAACACCAGCTGACAGCGTTGCTGTATTTGACAGCACAGAGGTACAGTGTCAGATGGTGTAATATTGGGGTTAGACTCAAAATCCTGTTTAGAGGCAGAGGTAGGTGGTATTCCGTCTCCCCTGATATGTAGCTATCAGAACATTTCCAGCATCATATTTACTATTATTGACCATAATGCCACATAGATGCCCTCACAAAACTTGAAATGTCATGGCTTGTAACTCGCAACTCCCACCTCGGGTGAAGGCACATATATTGATCTTGAGAATAGACTTCAGAAGAGCAAGATGGAACATCGGCAAAGTCCACTCACGTGAGTCAGCAGCACTGAGCTATATTCGGACGATCTACAACACATAACTGACCAGCTAAACACAGGCTTCAAAACTGCCAGGTCCCAAGTGTTGCTGTTAGTGCTCCCACAATAGGAAAATAACATAACACAATGTAGTTGACTTTTACTGCAAAATAATAAGAAAAATATAGTCTATGCCTACCGTAATTTAGGCCATCCATTGTGAGTGCATCCATGAGGGTTGCTTTGTACAACAGAACTTAAGCTGGAAGCTAGTGTAAGACTGTCATTGTTGGAGTGTATAAACAGGAGATCAATGAGGCAGACAAGGATTTCATCGGCGTCGAACTCAAACCGAGCACTGGACACCGTTTGCTTTAACTTATGTGAAGACTCAGGCACCCCGAATTGACGCAAAGATGTTTTCTAACAAATAATGACAAAAGTCAAAGCTTTTTAAGGTATTTTTATATTTTGTTGTAGAGTTAACAATTCTCCCACAACTATAAAATAAATAACCATTGTTAAATTTGAACAATCCTTCCGAAAATATACACTAGATAAGCAGTACCTGCAGACTGAAGCCACGGGGCAAACGATCCCCCAATAACCAGTTGACATTGCTCCTGGCAATTACCAGAAAACTGTGGCTAGAGCGTTCTGGCCTCTTTTCATCAGCTACCAATTAAAACACCCGGGTGTTGAGCAGACCTTGAGCAACACTTTTATTTAATCTTTTTTTTTGGACACAGTCTCAGTCTTATATAGCCTAGACTATCTTTGAATTTAATCACTGATGATGACTTGGCATTAAACTTCTGATCCTCTCTAGCTCTACCTCCCTGGAATTACAGGAGTATACTATCACACTCAATCACACTCACTGTATATGGTGCTAGATACTGAATATTTAACTTGAACATATTTCTAATTGGCAAAATGTCATGTAAACTTATACGATACAATGTAATATTTTGATCCATGTATACATGACAGACAGATTCAGCCGTGCTAGGTAACATGTTTACCACCTTACCAAATTGTCCAGTTTTAAATGAAAATATTAAAATGTGTTTTAGAAAATTTGAAATATGCACTCTAGTGTTAACAATTGTGGTTACCTTTCAGTGTGATCATGAAAATTTATTTCTCAATTCTAAATGAAACTTTCTTTTAACCAGCACCTTCTCTCGGTGCCCCTCATCTTACCACATCTGCTCACTGGTGAAATACATAACGTACTGTGAGCATACTCACACTGGGCTACAGAACATTAGAATGCATTCCTTCTCTGGAACTATTTTTGTCTCAATTTTCAAATTCTGTCTATTCTAATCCCTCTTTTCCCCTTCTTAAAATTCATGCTCACTATTACAGTTTTTCTACTGTGAAATAAACTTGGTTATCTTTCAAATATGAATGAGAATGTCAAACGTGCATTTACGTTTCTGTATCTCTGCCATTTCAGTTAACATGATGCCCTTTGGTTCCATCTGTATTTACTGGGTATTTACCGATAATCCACTGGCTGGTCACTCAGTGTTCCAGTATTGTTCCAGTACTGCTGGAATGAACATAATGTACTGCATTTCCAATATGCTGATTTCAGTTTCTTTGGCCATGTACTGAGAAGCTGAACTGCTGGACCACACTTTGGTTCTGGTCCTGAGGCTGAGGATACCTCTGCTTTTCTTTCAAAAGGCTAACATTAAAATCTGATTCAAGACATGTATACTCTTCTATTTGGTGTGGCTATTTGAAAGATCATTGATCCAGCAGTAGCCACCACTGCTGCTGATTATTCACAACTTTTCCATAACTGTGGTTAAGGTAAGAAATATTTGTGCCAAATTTGGTTCTTGACTCCAGACTTTGAAATATGGGTATATTTATAATAATTACTGTCTGTATCCATACTATGGTAATTAGTAGGGCAATAACCACACACAAATTCTTATTCCATCATTTTATCAGTTGTTACCAAATTTTCTTGTGCATCAAAATCTCTCTCTCTCTCTCTCTCTCTCTCTCTCTCTCTCTCTCACACACACACACACACACACACACACACACACACAGTTTTACCCTCCTGAGCTGCCTTCTCCGTTTCCCGCCACAATCCTCCTTCTGAGAGTGATGCTTATGTCTACTGTGTAAGCATCCTATTTTGGAATTTTACCCGATCTCGTTTGTCCTCAGTACCACTCTTGTCTGAGCAGCATCTCCTCTCCTAATAGGCCTCCTGGTTTCTGCACACTCCCTCTGTTCACTCCCTGAGGGGTTGTCTTAAGGGTATTACCTAAAACATAGAGCGACTCATGCCACTGCTCAGTTACCCTAACAGCTTTCTCTCACAGTCAGAATGCCCACTGTTTGTGGAGCACTGCTTGCTGAACCTGAAGCCCTTTCCCAACTCTGGAACGTCATCCTTCAGGATCGCTCCCTTGCTTTACTCTAGAAGCACTGGCTGTCCCTAGCCTGTGAGCCAATAGGCATGCATCTCCAGTCCTAAAGCAGAGAGACAGGAGCTGGTGCTCAGCTGGTGTTCTCCTTTTTGTTTGGTCCAGAGCCCCAGCCCTTGATATGGTGCCATGTGCAGCAGAGAGGAGTGTCCCCACCTCAGTTATCTAATCTAGATGGTTTCTCACAGGAATGC
>NW_008338533.1:5421772-5438140 GCF_000622305.1 Nannospalax galili | reverse complement strand
CTCTCTCTCTCTCTCTCTCTCTCTCACACACACACACACACACACACACACACACACACAGTTTTACCCTCCTGAGCTGCCTTCTCCGTTTCCCGCCACAATCCTCCTTCTGAGAGTGATGCTTATGTCTACTGTGTAAGCATCCTATTTTGGAATTTTACCCGATCTCGTTTGTCCTCAGTACCACTCTTGTCTGAGCAGCATCTCCTCTCCTAATAGGCCTCCTGGTTTCTGCACACTCCCTCTGTTCACTCCCTGAGGGGTTGTCTTAAGGGTATTACCTAAAACATAGAGCGACTCATGCCACTGCTCAGTTACCCTAACAGCTTTCTCTCACAGTCAGAATGCCCACTGTTTGTGGAGCACTGCTTGCTGAACCTGAAGCCCTTTCCCAACTCTGGAACGTCATCCTTCAGGATCGCTCCCTTGCTTTACTCTAGAAGCACTGGCTGTCCCTAGCCTGTGAGCCAATAGGCATGCATCTCCAGTCCTAAAGCAGAGAGACAGGAGCTGGTGCTCAGCTGGTGTTCTCCTTTTTGTTTGGTCCAGAGCCCCAGCCCTTGATATGGTGCCATGTGCAGCAGAGAGGAGTGTCCCCACCTCAGTTATCTAATCTAGATGGTTTCTCACAGGAATGCCCAAAGGCTTGTCTCCTAGTGGCTCTACATTCTGTCAAACTGACAATATTAACCATCACGGTAAGTGCGTATTGATTTTATTCTCATCCCATTAGGGCCTGAGCACCATAAAAACCTTTCTCTATTGCTGCCAGTGCTTTGTTCCCATGGTGTTCGACAGTGTCTCGCATGCAGTAGACACTCAATAAATAACTTCTGAACAAGTCAGTCTTTGATGGGATGAATGAGAACAGTGATGCAATCCTATGAACAGTTATAGCTTCTATTGATCCTATGCATCTTTGTAAGAGGTTTAATATGAATAAAATAGATGTTTAAACCAAATGCTTTCTTTAGAAAATAAAATCACTCCATAATTTTGGTTAATTGTTCTAGTTTGCTTTCTGTAGCTGTGACGAACACCATTACCAAAAGTAACTGAATGGAAGGGATTTATTTCCACTTACTCTAGACAGTTTGTCATTAGGGAAGTCAAAGAAGGGACTCAGGGAGGGACCTGGAGGCAGGGGGCTCTGGAAAGAGAGTTGCTTACTGGCTTGCTTCCCTGGATTGTGTTGGTCCAACTTTCTTATCCATCCCAGGCCCATATGCTCAGGGGTGGCACTGTCCTCAGTGACTGGTCCCTCCCACATCCTCAACAATCAAGAAAATGCCCCACAGAACTGTGTGCAGGCCAGTTCCCCAAGTTGAGACTTCCTCAGATAACCACTCTGGGATGTGTCAGCTGGCAACAGAAGCCAACCAAGAAAATGTATTTGATCAGTTGTTTCCTTTTTTAAAAAAATGTATTTTTTATGTGTATATTACCTGCAAGTGTATATGTGCAACTGTGTCATGCAGTGCCTGTGCAGGTCAGAAGAGGGCATTGAGTCCCCTGGAACTAGAGTTAGGATGGTTGTTAGCTGCCATGTGGGTGCTGGGAATCAAACCAGGGTCATCTGCATGAGCAGCCAGTGCTCTTAACTGCTGAGCCATCTCTCTGGCCCCTCTTCTTATGAATTAAATTCCCACATTTCCACCTGGAACTTTGGATGACAAAACTTCTGTGGCTTGATATACCTCTGAACATGTTTATCAGACCCTTACATTTGACTAATACTTAGGTTGGACATAAAGTTTCAAATCCTATGCTCTTTTACAATACAGTCTTATAAGGCTTATTTTTTAAAGATTTATTGTGTGTGTGTGTGTGTGTGTGTGTGTGTGTGTGTGTGTGTGCTGGTGCTTGCAGAGGTCAAACGAGATCATCAGATTCCCTATAGGCAGTTGTGGGCTGTCTGACCTGAGTGCTGGGAACTCAACTCCAGTCCTCCGCAAGAGCCCAAGAGCTACTGGCCACTGAGCCAACTCTCCATTCCCATATGGTTTATTTTCATTGGCGCGTGCTTATAGTTTCATCCCCCATAATTCATGATACACTAGGCTGATGCCCAATCCCTGTTGATAAGCATTTTCCTAACCCTGTGCACAGCTGGAACTCAGTCTTGCTGTTTTCTCAGAAAAGGAGATCCATTCATGATACTGAAGGCATTCTAGACAATTCAAAGCAAATAAGAATATATTTGTTGGGCTTATACAATAACAACATATCCTTAGGGGTAGGAATTTAAAGATCATTGCACTTAACTGAGCGATCTTCAGACAGAATGGTTCTATATACCACTTTATGAACTTAAATGTTTAGCATTTCTCAGTAAGGCATTAGTTTTCGGACAGTGACATCACAATGAAGGGGTTGCTATTCTTTGGTGGAAAATGGCTTTAGAGAAATAATTAGCTGAGCTTACAAACTTAAATTTCCAAAGGGCAGGAGCATCAGCAAACATAACAGTCCATCTGCAGGAAATTTCAGTCATTACTAGGCTGTCTTGAGAATACGTTTCTCTAAAGATATAATTGGATGTGCAGAATTTGGAGCATGGCGCGTGTAGAGCTGATAGCAGTGACAGTACAGCAGAGGGCGCTCTCATAGAACAGCTTGAACTTGTATTTACAGCTGAGTGGCTGCGAAGTGCATCCCAGACAGGATGTCAGAACCGTGCCTGCAATTTCCTGGCAGTTGATTTGTACACAAAGAAAAGACACAGTCTGGTCAAATCAATGTTACTATGCCGCCACACAATTTAGACTGCTTCCCTCTGTTAAAGCTTATCTTCCTTTGTTCAAACCAATTTTATGAATATTAAATTATTTTGGTATGCAAATGAATTATATGCAGCAGATAAGCTAGATACTAATAAGATAATACTGTGGATTCCATACAAGGATTTATGTGTACACATGTGGTCATACAACATGCATCGTGCTAGTGAATTTTTAACCTGTGTGCATGCAGACATACATAACCTGTTATAGTACTGGACATTAGAGTGACCCTCGTGATGTACATGTTTTCAAGTTAGTTTATAGACAGACTAATCTCATACAACAGGATTGAATCACTCAAAGATGCGTGGTTACTAAGCAGCTGAACTAAGTCTCAGTGTTACCTGTTTCACGGGTCATATTCCTAACCACACATTATATTACTATCCCTTATTACTACTATGTTTCTTCTATTATACTAAAAGGCACAGGATGCACCCACATGTGGCTGCAAACCATCCTTAACTCCAGTTCCAGGGGAATCCGAAGCCCTCTTCTGACTTCCGCGGCATTGCACTATGGGTGCACTCACATACATGCAGGCAATACACTCATACACATAAAAAAATAAAAATGATATATATTTTTTAAAAAGCATGGGATGTTAGTTCTACTCTCTTCAATCTTTTAAGTGTACTTTATGGTCTTATTGTGACCACTATGTGATACAGAAGATCTCTAGAAATTATGTGTGTGTGTATTTATTCACATATGTGCAAGGGAAATATCTGTGTGAGTAAAAGTTCACATGTGTGCATGTCCATATGACAGTCAGAGATAAACCTCAGGTATCATTTCTACCATGCTTTTTTGTCGTGTTGTTTTGTATTGTTTTACAAGGTCTCTCATTGGGAACTGGGGCTCACCTATTAGGCAAGACTGGCTGGTTTGGGAGATTAGAAACACACGGCACCATGCCTGAGTTTTCTTGCTTGGGTTCTGGGGATCAAACTTGGGTCCTTAGACTTGGAAAGCAAGCTTTTACTGTTTTAGTGAGGATCAACCCAGTTCTGGAATGCTTTCATATTGCATGCTATAAATTTATACCCATGGCTGGAGAGATGACTCAGATGGTCAGAGCACTGGCCATGCTTGCAGAGGCCCCGGGTTGGTTCCTGGCCACAGGGCATCTAATAACCATCTGTAACTCCAGTTCCCAGGGATCCAAAGTCATCTTCTGGCTTTTGCAGGCATATCAGGTGCTTGGTATACTTCCATATATGCAAACAAAACACTCCACATAAAATAAGAATAAATAAAAAACTTAAAAAATGATTATATCTCGTGTTTGGTAACTTTTCATTTCTACTTACCCTTGGCCTTAGACACCTAACTTACACCTCTGATTGTTTTAGGTAATTTTTATAACTGGACCCAAGCAGCATTTATCCGTTGGTGAACGGTTTATCTCACTTGGAATTATGTCTTCAGGACATCCATGTTGTCACAAACTGTAGGATTCCCTCCATTTTGTGGTTGAATAGTTTTTGTTATTTGCATATGTTAGACCCGTCTTCCTCCCTTCAGCCCTCCATGGATACATTGGTGTATGGTATCGTGGCCATCATGAATAACAATGCAGTGAACATGGGTATGTAAATAGCTCTTCAAAGGTTTTTGGTTACAGAACCTGAAGAGATAATGTTGGGTTGTATGTACATCTGTTTAATTTTTCTTTTGTGAAAGTTCCATACTATTTTCCAGAATCCCAGCAATTTTCCAGCTTCGTTTTCTTCCTACCCTCATTGACACTTTTTTCTAAGATTTAAGCTTTTATTAATGTGTGTATATGCATATGCACATGAGTTTCAGGTGACTCAGGTGGCCAGAAGAGGGCATCGGATCCCCTGGGACTGGCATTACAGGCAGTGGTGAACCATCCATTGTGTGTGGTGAGAACCGAACTCTGGACCTCTGGAAGAGCAACCAGCACTGTCAACCACTAAGCCATCTCTGCAGCTCAGTCATTTTCTTTTGCTTATGTAAAATGATGTTCATCATGCATTGTAAAGTGACCCCTGCTTTTGCTTTGCCTTATTCTTGTGATCAGTGATATTGAACATGGAGTTCCCATACCTGTTGGTAATTTGTGAATCTTCCCTGAAGAAATGTTTGCTCAAATTCTTTGCCCATTTCTTGATTGGGATCGTTTTTGGCTGTTTTCATCTCTGAGTTGAAGGGGTTTCTCACACGTCAGATATTCACTGCTCAGGTACACTGTGCGCAAGCAGCGTGCCCTCTCCTCAGCCCGGCTCTTCGCTGGTCACTTCCATTGTGTAGAGAGGCTTTTTGGTCTGATGAGATCCCACGTGCTGACTACATCCGAATAGCTCTGTTTTCACTCTTGGTGCTTATGCCTGTCACTGTAACTACCCACAGCTTCAGAATACATTGTGAAATCAAGACTGTGAGGCGTCCAGCTTTGTGATTTTCTAAGAATTCCTGGCTATTTGTGGATCTTTATGATTCTGTCTAAAATTTAGGGTTTGAGTCTCAGACTCTGTAAAAAAATTGTCACCAGGATTTTGACTGGCACTGTGTGGGATTTACACCAGGCGCCAGAGACATTCGGTACTTTCTTTTCCATTGCTCTGATAAAATACTTTTGACAAAAAAGGAGAAAGTGTTTATTTTGGTTTATGGTTCCCAGGGGGATATAGTCCATCACAGCGAGAAAGACATGCCAATAAACAGGAAAGGCATGAGGCCAGAAGTAGAAAACTGGATGGCCACATTTCCTCCACAGTCAGGAAACAGAAAGGGACCAATTAGTGGAGCCAGACTGAAAACCTTGAGACCAGTCCCGAGCTTTCTCCAGCACGGTTCTGCATTCCCAGTGTCTGGAGATGGGAAGTGTGGGACTGTGTGGGGCTGTGTGGGGCTGTGTGGGGCCTTGTGGGAAGAGTGGGACTGTGTGGGGCAGTGTGGGGCTGTGTGGGGCTGTGTGGGGCTGTGTAGGGCTGTGTGGGAACTGTGGGACTGTGTGGGGCAGTGTGGGGCAGTGTGGGGCTGTGTGGGGCTGTGTGGGGCTGTGTAGGGCTGTGTAGGGCTGTGTGGGACATGGGGGGCTGTGGGGGGCAGTGTGGGGCTGTGTGGGGCTGTGTGGGGCTGTGTAGGGCTGTGTAGGGCTGTGTGGGACATGGGGGGCTGTGGGGGGCAGTGTGGGGCTGTGTGGGGCTGTGTGGGGCTGTGTAGGGCTGTGTAGGGCTGTGTGGGACATGGGGGGCTGTGGGGGGCAGTGTGGGGCTGTGTGGGGCTGTGTGGGCCTGTGTGGGCCTGTGTGGGGCTGTGTGGGGCTGTGTGGGGCTGTGTGGGACTGTGTGGGACTGTGTGGGCCTGTGTGGGGCTGTGTGGGGCTGTGTGGGGCTGTGGGGGATTGTGTGTGTGGGATTGTGTGTGGGGGCTGTGCGGGGCTGTGCAGGGCTGCGCGGGGCTGTGTGGGACTTCTATATTCAAACCATTTCTTTGTTTCCTTTTTCTACGTTTTGTACTTTTCAGTGCATGAATCTTTTGCCACCCATGTTAAGTTTATCCATAAATATTTGACTTGACCTTTTTTAAAGGGCTTACTTCTCAGTTTTCTTTCAGGATCATTGTTATTAATATACACGAGCAGAAATGATTTTTGCTTACAGTCTTCGCACATTGTAACTTTCGTTAACTCATTTATTCTAACAGAGCTTGTGTGTGAAATTTTCCACGCACGAAACGGCGTCCTCTAATGACAGACATTTGTCAATTTGCCTTCCTTTTGAAGGAGAACAGGAGATAGTTCTCACTTAGACAGGTAGCCGTGGAAGGATGCCCCAGACTAGACTCAACGGTGACCCAATTACTTTCCCTTTCATCCAAGATGGCTGCAAAGTTAAAGTCACAGCTGGAAGGTGCACGTGGCTTCCGTTCCCTCCTCCCACCGTCTATAGGACAGCCTAAGGCAAGAATTCTTCAAAACCACCCGTTTGGAGAATCTTAAGTTTATTGGACCTGCTGAGCTTGGGATGCTGGTTTACATACAGTTGTGCTAGGAAGTCCACCCCCAAACATAAACAAAATGGCAAGGGAGTGGCTGCCTGCTTTTCAAGGCTTATATATCCTTAGCACTTCCCCTTCAAGCAGCTGAGGTCAGCCGATTGGCTGGGAGAGGTGATGGGCTTGACTCTCTGCACAGCATGGGAAGGAGGCGGGACGAACTTCCGGCTCACAATGGCCTACTTCTCCTTTCTTGTTCAAAGTTGGCTGTTTCGGCAGGTGTTTCTCCAGCCAGCAGACTCCATCTGCTGGGAATTTCAAACTGCCCCCCTCGCTCCCCACAGTCAGGTTCCTGGTACATGTGAGTCAACCGACAACACACATCCTACCCTTTCCACTCCCCAGTCCCACCCCACCTCCTACCCTATAGACTATAAAAGGTAAGCCTCTCCAAGGTGAACTGTGCTCCAGCTCTAGAGCCCCTCCTCCAGAGTAGACTGTCTCTTTGCTGTGTGGAGTGTTACTTTTGTGTCAGTAAACCTTGGCTGTGTGCTGTGCCCGCAGACTTCTCATCTTAGAATTCTTTCCCTGGAGAAGAGAAGGACCCAAGGACACACCCAAGGCAGCATGACATTACTTTTTACTCATCTAATCGCTCTGGGTAGGTTTTCCGATACTCCTTTTTCATTGTGACATAATCTTTCACTCTTATCTCTTCCTCGTCCTCCCTGGGTGTGAATTAGGTCCCAGTTTCTTTGGGTTTCTGTGACCTTCTGACCCCACTGTTGTCACTTTAAGCTCTTTTCATCTTGAATTTTGATTTCAAATTGCATTACTGTTTTAATTATCTCACTCCTGAACTTGTCAAATATATTATTACAGTTACTTTCCTTGACCCTCTGACCTGACGGTAAATGACTTAGGGGAAGGACGGTTATTCAAGTTCACAGGCTCATGGCAGGGAGGCATGACAGTTGGGCTCTGCTTTGTGTGGGAGCTTCTGGCTGCTCATGTCTGGATGGCATGTGAGAGGCAGATACAGAGTCAGCTGGATGTGGGGAAGGATAAAAGAGTGAGCCCACCCTGTGCCACCTACCAGGTTTTTACAACTTCCCAAATCAGCTCCGGTTAGAAATCAAATGCACCAACATGTGAACTCATGGGAGACATTTCCCAGTCAAACCATGTACCATACAGCAGCCCTGGGAACAGCTCTAAATATCTCGCATAGCTGATAAAAGCTTGATATGCGTCTAGACCTCAGGCCCCAGACTTATCTTCTCAAAATCATCCATCTGTTGGAAGACAAAGGGTCTTCCTGTGGCCATGTTGGACTTGTGTCTCCTTTGATGGGGCTGTAAGAGTGAAACCACTGAGGACAAGTCAGCCTTCGGGTTGCAACAGCAAGAGGTTTATTTAGTACACAGGTACCTGTGGGCACAAAGTCTCCTCGGGGGACTTCAAAGTCTCCTCGGAGGACTTGCGTGCCCCCAGGCTGGTTTTGGCACTTTTATAGAGCAGAAGCGGGGTACAGAAGCAGATGCATGGTTATTGGCCCATTCAAACGAGTACAAAGCATGAGGAAGTTAAGTTGCTAAATTCTGGGTGGGTGACTTATGGTACAGATGTTATTTCCTGATTTCCTGGTATCGGGCCCCGGGGATTGCCAGATGGCCTGACCACTACGTCCTGTTTTTCTGGTAAACTAGTTTCTCAATGCTTGACCTTTTGTCAGGCATCCTTATCAGGTGGCCTCAAGGTGCCTAGGTTTTTCAGGGCTTTCTCATGTGTGATATTCTCTAACTTCCCCCTCAACTAACTGGTATCTGGTCCAGCCTTCTGTATGCAACCCTGGGCTGACTCCAAGTCACAGCAGTAGCATCTCTCAACATTCATCAGCCCCTTAATTCCTGCTCTAGCTGTTCAGTGCCAACTCAAAGGGTAGGTCTTGAAAAACTTAAGCTGACCCGTGACTGTTAGACTACAGCCCCTCCCCAGAAGAGAAGGGCTGGAATTAAGACCGTTCATAAATCCTCAAACTCAGATGTGTGATGCTGTGATTCTGACAAGTGGCAATCTATAGATCTGCTCTCAATAGAATCGAAATTAAAAACCAGGAAAAGAAGCCAGCACAGTATGTCACCAGAGTTGGATTTTGTATATTTTTAAAGTCTTTGAACAAAATTCCTCACAGAAGCTAACATTCAATTTATGCTGTCATGTTTAGAGATGGTTCATGTCTTTTAACTGTAAAACAAAACCCTCAAAAGCACTAAGTGATAAAAATGTTTGGCAAAACACAGATCTTGTAAGTCATTAGCGCTTTTTACCCCAAATCTGGCGGCTCCCTGTTCCCTCTATTCTGTTGCTGATAATGCAGGGTAACTTCACAGTGACTGTTGGCACTCAGCTCAGCTGAGATGGGGCCACCAAACACTTTGGGGATTAAAGAGCTACTGGCTAAGTAATTTTCATCTATTAATGCAAATTAATCTGATACTTCAAGAAAGTGAAACACACACATACTTGTGTACATGTGCTCACACACACACACACACACACGCACTCAAAAGAATTACTCTTAGAACTGACTGACTCTCAATCACTCATGTATCCCATCAACCACCTGGCATTTAAGAAATTGACTGACAAACACTTTCTTTTTCCCCTAGGCATAAGAGTTATGCAATTTGGGAGTCTTTGAGATAGACCCACTGAAGGGGTACTCCAGTTGCCTCACCCTGTGTCCCTGTTCAGCATGGAAGAAGCCAGAGCGTCCTGATTCCCTATCCGCAAGTTGGGTAAACTCTTCAGAGGACGATGTGATAAGACTAGCAGGTAGGAATTGGCTAGGCAGTTAGGGTAAAAAGAACTCAAAGAAGAGTAGCCAGTTTCTTGGCTAAAACTCACAATGTCCTTGGGCCTCTTAGCAACATACTCTGTTCCAAAGGCCAAAAATGTCAAAAGTGGGGCTGGAGAGATGGCTCAGTGGTTAAGAGCACTGACTGCTGTTACAGAGGACCCGGGTTAGATTCCCAGCACCCACATGGCGGCTATGAACCGTCCTTAACTCCAGTTCCAGGGGAATCTGAAGCCCTCTTCTGACCTCCCCGGCATTGCACAACACGGATACAGACAATACACTCACACACATAAAATAAGAATAATAAATTATTTTAAAAAGAGATGTAACTTAATTTCTGTTTTAAAAAATATCAAAATTATTTGGGACCTTTTATCTAATCCCTAATAATTTTAGGGTTACCTCTTCAAAGGGAGGAATGTTAGAGTAGCTTTAAAAAGCCCCCCCCCCAAAAGAAAGCGAACACAGAGTTGTCAGGAAAAAGTGATGGGGACATATGGGAGGAGTTGGAGGGGAAGGAGTGGGTGTGGATTTGATCAAAACACATTAAATGCATGTATGAATTTCTCAATAATTTTTTTAAGTTAAAAAAATTAAAAAATAAAGTGACTGGGTACCCACTGAGTCCCAGGCTTTGCATGCCCCCATATTCCCACAGAGAGAGAATAAAATCACTTTTCAATACTGAGTCCAGAGGGAACATGAAGATGCATTTTCTGTATCTTAGGCGCCTCCTTAAATCCCTGGAGAACGTCTGCAGGTCAGCTGTCCTGTGTGGTGATGGACACACAGCAAAAGGATTCCATCTAACGTGGGAATCTAATTCTCCCCAGCCTCGCCCAGCTGCAGGCCCCTGAGCTCCAGCACCTGTGCTATGGGGCTTCCTCGGGAAGGGGAGCTGCTTTCCTGAGATCACTAATCCTGCCAAGAATCATCCTTTCTATCAGGTCTTGGTCATCAACCAGAGAAGACTTTTTCCAACCTTTCGTCATTCCAAGGGAGGCCAGAGAAGTTCAGGGGCACAATTCAATCTCAGCTTCATTTCTGTGACCCATTTGCATCAGCCTTGAAACCCTCTGGGTGGGATGCCCCAGCAGGGCGCTAAGCCCCATGGAATCCAGTTTATCCTCCCTTTCAAAGAGACTAGGCTGCAACAATACAGGACTCAGACTCCCTGAGCAAGGGTGTTGTGGTTTCAGGTTTTTTTTTTTGGGGGGGGGGTTGTTTTCGCTGTTTGCATAAGGAAAAACACTTTAATATTTTCCCTGCTTTGACTGTCTATGAAACTGAACGCCATCCCAGCAAGCACCAGACTCAGACACCCATTGCAGCTAGAGGTAGCTGCAGCCACACAGTGGCCTTGAATTTTGATCCACTAAGGAAATCAATTCAAGATCCAGTGCCCTCAATTTGTGACCCATTCTCTGCGCCTGTGATGCTGAGGACACACACATCCCAGCAACGTGTTAGAGTACAAGGATGCCAGTGGTGTCACACAGACGCCGGTACTTATTTAGAGTTAATTAATTTAGCCTGACCTTTCCGTATAACTATAAGGCACAATAGACTCAGTGATAATTGATTTCGGAGAGGCTCTGAAATGGTTCAAGGAAAACACAGCTGGCTGTGCCATGGTTCTTGTTGGCTCTGGATTATAAACTATTTTTAGTACTTAGTTAATACAGCTGATTTTCTTAAGGGGCCTCCAGTGGAATGTACAAACTGCCTAGTCAGATGCTGATGGAGTTGGATTTGCAATGGATGAACCTAAGGAAATTAGCTCAGCTAGAGCTCCCAGCTTTCAAAGCTGAGACACCAACATATGTTCAGGGGAGATTTCCTGGGGGGTTAGGATGGAACAAGGATCCCTACTTCCTGCAGTGAACTTCTGAAGCTCCGGATAGATTCAGTCAGTCTCCTCCCTCTATTTTATGCATAGGCATTTTAATTTTTTTATTTTTTTGTCTTTTTGAGACAGGGTCTCCCTGTAGTCCCAGCTGACCTGCACTCTATGTAGACCAGGCTGACCTTGAACTCACAAAGACCCGCCTGCCTTTGCCTGTCAAGTGCTGGGATTAAAGGCGTGCACCACCATGCCGGGCTAGGTATTTTAATTTTAAAAGCAATAAAATGAATTATGATCTTACGAGTCCAATATACTAGTGGTCTTTGTAAATGCTTTACATTTAATGAGCTAATATTTTCTCACTTTGACGTTCTTGAAATGATGGTATGGTATAAGCTACATTCAGGATTGAAGACATTCTGGATTCAATTACAGCAGTTGCTGTAATCCCCTGACTGTTGTTATCCCCTCTTACAGACAGGGAAACAAAGTTACAGGGAGAGCTGAAGTAACCCGTAGAGCGATGTGCCTGGTGAGCAGTAGAGCTGGGAATTGAATCAGATTATTTTTAAATGTTTTATTTCTTATTTTTATTTTATGTGTACGAGTGTATTGCCTCCATGTATGTGAGTGCGCCCATGTCATGCAATGCCACGGAGGTCAGAAGAGGGCTTCAGATTCCCCTGGATCTGGAGTTAAAGATGGTTCGTAGTTGCCATCTGGGTGCTGGGAATCGAACCCAGGTCCTCTGTAAGAGCAGTCAGTGCTCTTAACTGCGGAGCCATCTCTCCAGTCCCTGAATCAGATTATTAATCTATGAAGTGTTTCATTAATTCATTTAGATCTGACTTAGGTGTATTCAACACAAGCTCATCTCATAAGGACCAACTATGATTCATTTCATGGATGTACCATTAATATTAAGAAAGTAATAAAATACATAAAATAGGGCTGGAGAGATGGCTCAGAAGTTAAGAGCACTGGCTGCTCTTGCAGAAGACCTGCGTTAGGTCCCAGAACCCACATGGTGGCTAATGACCATTGTACTCCAGTTCCAGAGGATCCGACACCCTCCCCTGGCCTCTATGGGCATTGTATAACATGGGTGTACTAACATATATGCAGGCAGAACACTCACATACATAAAAATAAGTTTTTTAAAAAATACTTAAAATATAAATACAG
This sequence comes from Nannospalax galili, assembly GCF_000622305.1. Classification (NCBI taxonomy): domain Eukaryota; kingdom Metazoa; phylum Chordata; class Mammalia; order Rodentia; family Spalacidae; genus Nannospalax; species Nannospalax galili. The sequence goes on along the minus strand of NW_008338533.1, from coordinate 5,425,494 downwards.
ATCATATCTTTAGTGTGACCTTAAAGAAAAGCATATAATATTGTGAAAATCCAGTTTTAATGTGCATGAAATCCTATTTCTTTGGTAGTTTTATCCTTCAGGCATTAAATGAATGCATTAGATTACTGTGTTTACTTTTAATTGTGTGTGTGTGTGTGTGTGTGTGTGTGTGCCTGTGTAGGTGTCCTTGGAGGCCAGAAGAAGATGTTGGATCCCTTGGAGCTAAAGCTACAGATGGTTGTGAGCTGCCAACATGACTCCTGGGAACTGAACTCAGAGCTGCTGGAAGAATAGCAAGGACTCTCAACCCTTGCGCCATCTTTCCAGCAGCGATGACGTATATTGAAATGCATTTGAACAGGTATCATCAGGTTGGTTCCAAAAGGTGGAGATTTTGTGCCTCTATTTTCTATGTGGCAGATATAAATATTGCAGCTATCACAAATGAAGCTTGTATGGCATTTTCCCCTAACATCAGCAAATTACTTACAACTACATTATTTTCCGGACTCATTTACAATGCTGCTCCATATTGTGTGTGAATCATTTAAGATTTTTTCTACACATGTGAATAATCTCTCTCTCTCTCTCTCTCTCTCTCTCTCTCTCCTGCATTGCCTGCCTGCATACATGTAAGTGCACCCATCCAATGCCCATGCATGCCAGAAGAGGGCACCAGACCTCTTGAAACTACAGCACAGAGGGTTGGTTATTAGCCACCATGTGGGTGCTGGGACCTAGCCCAGGTCCTCTGCAAGAGCAGCCAGTGCTCACAAACTCTGAGCCATCTCTCCAGCCCTATTTTAGGTATTTTAATGATTTCTTCATATCAATCATATATCCATGATATTTCTATGAATATATATACATATATTCATATATATATACATATATATTCATATATATATATATATATATATATAGAGAGAGAGAGAGAGAGAGAGAGCCCTACATATTTGGAGAGCAAGGCAGAAGTTACTACTAACAGGAAGAAGAGATTTGCCTGTGCTGTTTGTCACCCTTCAAATGCCTCTGAAATTTGTAAACCACCTCTAGATGCCGACATCCTGTTTGTCCTGAATTATGCAGATGATAATTCATTGGATCCAAAGAATCTGGACTGGGAAAATATCATGCACGTGTCATGTTCTTTCAACACAATGAATTTTGTCCTCTTAAATTACGAGTGTTTATTTCCATAAATTAGTTCTACCAAGTTCTAGTGCTGTGTAAGACACAGCTTCCGCTCTGTGTCTGACAGGACATGCATGCTGTTTATTGTGGCTCTGAGAATGGAGCGCTGGCTCGTAAGCTACCGGCACATGCTTCCTGTCTTTGTTCTTAATATAGTTGTTTAGAATTAAAACAGTTACGTCACTCAAACACACCTCATCTCAGGGGTGGGACTGTGATCTTGAATTGGCATAGGCTTCTGTGTATTGCCTAATCTGCTATGAATTGCCTTCTTCAATGGCAGGGAGCTTTCAAGATGTTATTACCTCAAACACACTAAATATGATGCTTTTCTCACGGTTGCTGTAACACATGCAGAACTTCAGTTACAAAATAAATGGCTGTGTGGCTCAGGAATCACAAGAGCAGTAGCTGTCTCCTCGTCACTAGCTGTGGCATTTAAGAGGGCACTTGAGAGCTGGGCATGGTGGCGCATGCCTCTAATCCCAGCACTCAAGAGGCAGAGGCAGGGCAGAGCTCTGTGAGGCCAGCCTGGTCTACTTCAGGAGTTCCGGGCCATCTGGGACTGGCTGCAGGTCTCAAAAAAGAAGGACATCAGAGAGTGCTCACTTGGAAAGTTGCTTGAGAATCTCAGTGTGGGAAGAGGAATTATCTCAGGAATTAATTATCACCTAAAACTTCAGCTCCTTTCTGGTACTGCTCCTTTAGTCTATTTATTCATTCTCTCTCTCTCTCTCTGTCTCTCTCTCCTCTCTCCTCTCCTCCTCTCCCCCTCTCTCTCTGTCTCTCTCTCCTCTCTCCTCTCTCCTCTCCTCCTCTCTCCTCTCTCCTCCCTCCTCTCTCCTCCTCTCTCCTCTCCTCCTCTCTCTTTCTCTCTGTCTCTCTCTCCTCTCTCCTCCTCTCTCCTCTCCTCCTCTCTCCTCTCTCCTCTCTCCTCCCTCCTCTCTCCCCCTCTCTCCTCCCCTCCTCTCTCTTTCTCTCTGTCTCTCTCTCCTCTCTCCTCCTCTCTCCTCTCCTCCTCTCTCCTCTCTCCTCTCTCCTCCCTCCTCTCTCCCCCTCTCTCCTCCCCTCCTCTCTCTTTCTCTCTGTCTCTCTCTCCTCTCTCCTCCTCTCTCCTCTCCTCCTCTCTCCTCTCTCCTCCTCTCCTCCTCTCTCCTCTCTCGTCTTGACACAGGATCTCACTATGTAGCCCAGGCTCACCTGGAACTCTCTATTAGACCAAATTGGCCTTGAACTCTTAGAGATCCACCTGCTCTTCATCTGAGTGCTAGAATTAAGGGTGCTGGCTTACTTTCTCTTTTGAGACAGTGTCTTGCTGTGTTGTCCTGGGACTCTCTATGTGGCCTAAGATGGCTTTGAACTTGCAGCAAACCTCCTGTCTCTACATCCCCAGAGCTGGGATTATAGACATGTGTGGACATCTTCCGCAATGAGTTCACTTTTCAAGGGAAAGAAGCTGCTTCTGGGGCTGAAATCTTTCTTCCATATAATGCCAAACAGTTAAGTCAGTCCGCTGAATTCTCTCTCAGTCATGACTTAGCTCTCCATAGTAACAATAAGCTGAGAAGATATAATTTTAAATATGTAAAAATTTAGCCTAGCATAGTATTGCATACCTGTAATCTGAGCACTTGAGAGATGGAGGCAAGGAGATCATTTCAAGTTTGAGGCCAGCCTGCTGCTTGCGGTGAGTTTCAGGCCAAAGAAGAACGAAACATAAGGAAATAAGGAAGCAGTAAACTATCTCATTAAAATACTATGAATATGCAAATAGCTCACAAGCCCAGGAAAACGAAGTGCTTCAGGTGGCACTGACTTCTAGCATTATTCCATTAGTTAACAGATAGTCACACGTGGCTTCCCTTAAATTACCCAGGCTGGCCTTCAACCTGGGATCCTCCTGCTTCTGCCTCCCAAGTAGTTGGGATTACAGCACCACCATGCCCAGCCTTAGTGTTCTTTAAAGGCTCAAAAAAATGTCTATGAAATGGTGATTTTACTATTCAAAATGTGATCCAGACCAGCAGCCTCTGCTCTGGTATAGTGTTGGAAACACAGAGGTTCGGGCCATTGTCCAGAGTCCATAGTTTACACTTCACCCAGACCTGGGATTCTCAAGTTGTTCAAGTATCAACCTTATCCTGTACTGTATATGATCAGTCATAATTTTTTTAAAATTTGCATTAGACCAACTACATAAGCAGAAGCTTGCCTAATCAGGTAGATTTTCTGCTAAAGAGAAACCTTCCCAGATTCTTGCCTCTATGCTCAGAAGATGAGCAAGAATCTTCTGAATAGATTAAAGTAAGAAGCAATTAGACAACCAAGCTAACAGCATTTTCTTAGAATATTTTAGAATATTTACTCTGAAGAGTGAGGTACAATGTGATTCTTCTCACTATTTAACAAAACAGTTTAAAAGATTATTCTGAAAAAATATTATTGGTGGGCATTTGGAATACAGATTAGAGATGCGTGTGCCAACATCTCAGTGTTAGTAGCAAAAACAATGAGTCTTTCTGCAAGGA
>NW_008338533.1:5392690-5421420 GCF_000622305.1 Nannospalax galili | reverse complement strand
AAAAAAAAATATTTTAAACATACTTTTTTTTAAATTTTTTTTTTTTTTTTAAACCTTTGTATTTTAATAATGAAGTGGAGATCTTTTTTAAAGGTTAAAACCTCATTTTATCTTATGTCTTATAGGGTTTATACTGAGTATAATATTGTATAACTGTGGTAATTCAACTGTAAACCTAAGAATGTTCAGCCAATTTTGTAAGAGATGCAGCCTAGCTCAGAAAATTGTTATTGAATATGTCAATGCTGATGTAATGAAATGCTTCTTGTAAGTATGTGGTTATTAAATAAATAATTAAAAAAATAAAGAATGAGAAAACACCATACATCATCTGTAGGTCTAGTGTATGCAAAGAAAAATTATAGTCTGGTCACATTTCATATTGTCCAGATTTACAACAATGCCCTGATAACTGTTCTTCTTATCATAAATTCTATTACTTTTTATTTTATAAGCATTTTGTGTGTAAGAATTATGGCATGAGAGGGAAAATAAGAGTGGTTTTAAAGCCAGAATTATGCTGTTATCTTTCAGCATAAGTTGCTTATCTTTAGATTCACACTCTCCTCCTTAAAATGAGAAATAAGTAACAGTGTGTGTATTTTCTTGAAACTAAACCAGTTTCTCATCAAGTTGGCCAACTCGTGTTCTGGGCTCTGCTTTCCATATCTGCAAAAAGAGGAGGTCATATCTGATGGTGAAGTTTGATGCTGTCCCGTGGGGGTAAGCAATGGCGATTCTGTGACCCCAACCCTCCTTACCCACAATGTTTCCTGATGTGAATAAACCCTTAGAGTTTGACAAGCTTTTCTTGGAGTCTGGATGGTTGGAACGGCAGCAATTTAAATAAGTTTTCCAGAAATTATGAAAAATAGTCCATTAAGAAAGTATAGTGAATGCAGGAACAAAGGTTCTTCATTCTTATTTCCTGTAACTCTTGCACAAACAAGGCTGGTCTTCTATGTAAGTGGAAGCCACGACTACTGATTAAAGTGTCTTCTTCCCCCCTTTGAAGCTGAAGCATGTGTGAGCTCAGCTGGTCTCGGACTGAGCTGTGCTAATACTAGCTTGTCCAAGTTACTACCCCAAGCAGGAAATTTGAGATACTGAGTCAAACTTCTCCTCTTTCAAAGGGAATCAATTTATAAGCCATTTTCTGGTGTCCTGAGGGCCTGTTAATAGTGGGATGCTAAGATGTTTGCAACTGACAGATAACACAAGGCAACGTTGATAAGCAGTGAATCAGTAGGTTAAGATGAAGGTCCCTTCACTTAGATTGCTGCCATTAAAAAAAAAAAATCCCAAGGTGTATAGTTGGTGAAACCATTAACATGAACTCTACGTGATCTCGTTTAGCCAAATATAACTAGCTTACCCAGGCAAAAATGAACCTGTCCTCTCGCAATGAACAGCCAGTCTATAAATTATGAATACTGTATTCTGAAAAGCTCCTTTTCAAATAGGTTGTTCAGAACCCGAGAGACATTTTCCCAAGGAAACAGCGCTTCCCAACCCTTCTCTCGAGGTCTCCACCCTATTCTCATCTCCTGGAACACCTCCCTGGGATTTGCTTAGGCCATTAGGTTTGCTCTTGATTGAACTAGAGATGAAATGGTACCAGTTTGCAATGACTCAAGAGAGCCAGGTTTTACATTTTCAGGAAGAGTGCAAGCCAGCTGCTTACCCCAGCCAATATTTAAAAATTAAGTTATATACACTACCAAGTAGAAAACGGCGGTCAGTAAATGGTCAGAATCGGTTCTCAATTAGCTTACATAGTTCACGGTTACCTAAGCCCTCACGGAGCTTCATGCACATGTATTTACAGTGGGAAAATAACACAAGGGTGTTCTAGTGCGTCTCTTTTCAGCTCAAGCTTGTGTGATGCATTGTAACTTGCATTTGACCATGATGGGAATATTTAAAGCACAGAAATCAACCAACCCAGCAAACCAAGTCTCAATTATTGTTTATACATCAGGGGTCAAAATAGCATCACCACTAAACCAAAATGATCACCTTTGCTTTTACATATGAAGCTTTATTAGAAAGTAGCCACACTTTCTTATTTTAATATGGTTCATATCTACATTTAAGCCCTAGTAACAGGATTTACTAATAGGCCTGAGTGCATATGCTCCAAAAAACTTAAGATGGCAACTATCTATTTCTAAAAGTTCATCTACTTCATTTGTAGATGACAGTGGTGAGAAAAACATTACTGAGTTAAGAAGTTTAAAAGGGGCAATATCTATTCCTGCTGCATTGAGGTCAGCACAAACAAGTGGGCCAACCACCCCAAGTATTATCAAACTGTTAAAGTTAAGTGAAACTCCAAAACACATTGTGTCCTTCCATTCTTGCCTCCCCTATTAACCTAAACTAGACTATTTGCTAACATCTCTGTCCGACTGTACTTGTTCACCATGACCTGCCTTTTGGGCTGAATCCAATAGTCATGGGACACTTATTCATAATGTGATTTTCTGATGTGATTGTTAGCAATAGAATTTATAAAACACAACGGACTGCACAGGTCCACACATGAGGTTTTATGACAACATGATTATTGGGAAGAGTTAGCAGATTGAGATATAACTCCATTTGTCAAATTGTGGTTAAATTGCAACCATAAGTTATCTAAGAATGTAACAATGTCTCAAAAACCAAGAAAGCAGGAAAGCATTATGAATAGAGCATTATTTGGAACATACGGTGAAGGATTTTCTATATTTTATTATGCTTTAAAATTGGATGCGGTACAACATTTTATTTCAGTAATGTTTGCAGTAAGCTTGTACATATAATTCTGGAGTTCCTTGGGAATGCTCTCTCTCTGATCTATGTAAGTATATGTGTATCTGTATACACATAGTCTTAGCCATCTTTCCAGCCCCCCCTTTCTCTAAGTTCCATTTTTATTTTGAAAGTGTGTGTGTGTGTGTGTGAGAGAGAGAGAGAGAAAGAGAGAGAGAGAGAGAGAGAGAGAGAGAGAGGCCTCAGAATCATGAGGCTTGGTAAGTACAAGGTCTGCAGTATAGGCCAGCAGACAAGAGACCCAGAAGAACACCCATAGCTTTCCTATGTTAAAGTCTTCAGTCATTAGGGTGGGATCTATATTATAGAAGGTAAGCTGCTTTACTCAATGTCCACTGATACGAATTTTGAAAAATGTCTTCACAGAAAGATCCAAAACAATATTTGGCTAAATATTTAGTACTGTGCCCTGTCATGTTGACACATAAAATTAACCAACCAGTATGACTGTTTTCTTGCAGTAGAGCTGACTGTGGCTATCCACACTGAAGGTGGCTCAGCCTACCTTTCCTGCCGTGGCATGGACTGCCTGTTTCACCCAAGATGCTCTCTTCCTACTGGGTAGTTAGCCCGGGATGACAGCAGAAATTCCTCTCTCCTCTGAAGGCCAGCTGAGTGGAGTCTCCCGTTCTGTTTGTTGAACAAGAGCTATGATTGCTGTTAATGACTGGACCTGGACATGGTTGAGGAACTGGACACGTGGAAGAGGATGAAACGTCCATCTCTCGTGTTTTTCATAACTGTGCAGCCTTTGGACTGGGGATCTGTCTATACCTGGCACCTTCTTAACACTCCCTTTGACCTACACCTTTCACTGCTGTGTCTCTGACCAACACTGTCTTTATTTTTTCTGAAAAATTAAGACTTCAAATAGATGTAAGATGTGTGACCAGAGAAGTGATAGCAATTTCCACAGTAAATCTTGGGCAATCCTGATTTCTTCAGTTTCTAGGCTATTTCTTAGCCATGTGGAATTGGATTCTACTTTTGCAAAGCCTTGGACCGCTGACATGGATCTGTAGAATTCTCAGGGTCACATTGCCAAAGATCATAATACACATCAGAGAGCTGACCAGTTTGTGTTGCCATGACTAGAGGCCTACACATTGAGGTGTGCCTGCTGCCCTTACTAGAGACCTTAACAGTGAGGTGTGCACATTTTAATAATTTTTCCTAGCTATGGACACCAACTTAACCTTTGTGGCTGTGCTCATGCCTGGATCAGCACTGCCTCTATGGATCACCCTCCAGCACATTCTTTCGCTCACATGGGAGACCGCCTGGCTGGAAGCTCTGCCCCATTTGATGACAGACATTTTCAAGATGTTTGGCAAACGTCCCTTTCCTCCCTCACCTCTCCAAAGATGTCCCACTGCAAGCATTGCTGATTGATTTTTCCTTATGGGTGATTTCAGTTTCCCAGTGGGGAAAATAAATGTTCCTCCTCTGTGGAGCTCTTATAAAACCTTTAGCTTTCAGAAACTTTTATGAAAACAGGACTTTAACCTGGGTTTCTTCAATTTGTGGGAAAAGAAAATTTATGTCACAGACTGAAATGCCATGAAAGGTGTTCGAATTTTGTAGATTTATTCTTAAATATGATAGTTTCCATGTGTTCACTTTTCCTATGCACTACTACTAATTCATTCTATATTTCAGTACACATTAAAAAATCTTTATTGTTTAATGTCATTCTTTTAAAACATGAATTTATGGAGCCACCTCTCATGGCTCAGCAGTTAGAAGCATTGGTTACTCATGCACAGGAGCCAGGTTTGGTTTCCAGCACCCATGTGGTTGCTAACAATCATCTACAACTTCAGTTACCTTTTCTGGCCCCTCTTGGCATTACAAAACACAGCTGCACTTACATGCAGGCAATATACACATACAATAAAAATGATCAGGTCAGTCGTTGCTGAAACGTGCAGGAATCATAGGTTGGTAAGGTTAATTTTCCCCCTTCTGGTCACATGCACAGCACATTCCGGCACTCTGAACGCTGGCCAGTGGCAATGAAGCTTTGCAGTCAGCACCAGCTCGGTTTCTCCTTGTTTGTTCTACAGCTCATGTGTGCAGTGTCTTCAGCAGTGGGGTCTTACTGTCAAGTTCTGGTGGGTAGCCAAGGACAGGGGCAATAGCCAGTAGTGTTTGACAGTCTGTGGGACCCCTGGTCAACAGCTTCAAAAGATGGAGTCCATCCCTGTCATTGAGCTTTTACTTTTGCTATCACATTGTGTCCAAGATATGAACTCTGCAATAGTGCAATAGTGACCTAAATAATATGGGAGCAACCAATCACTTTCTAATTACATTAAGGTCTATTTCATAAGATGGAGCCCATACCTGACATTGATATCAGGTCTAGGCACATGTGGCTAAACAGGCCACAGGCCGTACTGGGAGAGCCTAATATTATTATATATGCACTATAAATAGATATAGTTTGAAAGTGACTCCTAATGACGTTGTGCCCACAGATGAATGCGTCTCTCTACTCTCACCAGAAATGATTCCTCATGCAACAGATGGAGATTTACACAGAAACCCACAACTGGCCAGTGTACAGAGAATGAGAGGCAATAGAGTGAACTGGAAACCTGCATCAGACCTCTGCCTCCCACGGCTCAGGGATCATTGAAAAAGAGGTGGAGAAAGATGGTAAGAGCCAGAGGTGGAGAAAGATGGTAAGAGCCAGAGGTGGAGAAAGATGGTAAGAGCCAGAGGTGGTGGATGACCTCAAAGAAATAGTTTTCCAGGCAGCTGTGAAGCTACTGATGGGAACTCACAGCAAAGGTGACAGCAGGCACAGGCCCATGTAGAGGCAGACAAAATCTCAGCATAGACATGGGGAAGTGCGTAGGAAACCCCAGCCCTGCCCGAGGAACTATTGGAAACTGTTTGCTGCTGGGAAGGGGAGAGTCTGTCTCTTTAAGGGTGTGACTCTTGGTAGGTTAACCAGCTTCAGCAGATGGACCCAGATTGAAGGCTATTTGGGGGGAAATTTCACACACACACACACACACACACACACACACACACACACACTATAAACATGAATTTTGTGGGGTTAGCAAGGGAAGGTACAGATAAGGCAGGGGATCTAAACACAATAAAAATATAGTGTATGAAATTTGAAAAAAAAAACAAAAATGGAAAAATCAATCAATCAAAAATTAAAGTTGCTGAACTGAAGAAAGAATATCTGTGGAGGATGACTTGGAAAAAGGAGAAGGCGAGGCGGCCAAAGCCCAGACGACGTTTGTCCAGCATTCCATACAGCATTTTCTGTCTAGCGTCTTATCAAATTAAACCAAACACTGAATATTCTGTTTAAACATATTTTATAATAATTACACATTTGCTGCCGATATTTAGGAGGCAAAAGTATCATTACATAGAGCAGTTGCCATCCAGAAAAGGAGGCACCAAGTGTGATTACAGCAAAAAATAGAATATGTAAAATGAGTGATATTCAGCATAAGACGGAGAAAATTATAGATTGGAAAGCATGCGGCCGTCCCTCCTAATCGATGACTAATCCATCTGGTTTTCCCGTGTCACACATGAGCAACAGAAGGTGGTATCAAGAGGACAAAAAACATAGCTAATGAATTTATAAATTCAGTTAAAACTTTACTATTTGAATTGTAAAGGAAGTGTTCTAAGTGGGTAACATATTTCAACTGAAGGGTTATTAATACACTATAAAAATACTTGTTACATGCAGGCTGAAGAAAATCAGTCACTCTCAATAAAGTTACCTCTAAAATAAAGTGACTACAAGAGTAAGAATTTTTTTTGAAAAATGTAAAGTCCAGTCTGAAAGAAAATATTTTTATATGCATATGTGTGTATAAAAATATCAAGTCTAGGAGCTGGAGAGACAGCTCAGTGGTTAAGAACACTGGTTGTTTTTGCAGAAGACCAGGGTTTGAATCCCAGCACCCACATGGCAGCTCACAACTGTCTGTAACTCCAGTCCCAGGGAATCCAACAGCCTCTTCTGTCTTCCATGGGCAATGCACGGCATGAGTGCACTTACCTACATGCAGGCAATACACGAATACACATAAAATAAAAAAATAAATAAATCTTGAAAAAAATCAAGTCTAATAGTTGCTCCCCTACTTTTTGGAAACATTTCCTGAATGTTTTTAATTTTGATATTTGTGCAATTTTCTAAATTACAAAATTTTGTATCAAGTACATTCAAATTGCATAGCTGCAAAGTGTTTCATGGATTACATAACTAAGGGCAGCTTAGAAATGTGAGCTAGTGTGGATGTTTAGCTAGTGTGGATGTTTAGCTAGTGTGGATGTTTAGCTAGGGGAGTGAATAGGAGAAAATATTTATATTGGGATAAATTGCTAAAAGAGGGGAGAAGGGGAATGAATGAAGGCACACAGACATTTCAAAGAGATCAGAAGACAAGAAGTTTGGGAAAGAGACTGAGAGTTTGAAGCACAGAATGCTGCAAATGCCGCCCGCCAAGCCCAAAGGAGAAGCACTAACTGGACCAACGGTGGGTTATTAATAACCATAAAACGAAGGGGACATGGAGCACAGGGGGAGACAGCGGGACCCCCACGGGGAATTGGAGGGAGGAAATTGTGGATGGGCCTCAAAATATATTGTATAAATGAATGAAATATTCAGCAAATAAATACAAAATACTTTTAAAAATGGTGTGAGCACATAGGATCAGGGGTGGAGAGCTGCCTGGAAATGAAGGCAAGGTTCATGGTGAGTCCCAGAGTTCCATGAAGGACAGAGTCCAATATCAGACCAAAGACAACATGGTTTTGTCCAGGGTCTTTTCAGCATTGCTGAGGAAAGAGAAGATAGAATATGGATTGAGGGGTGGGTCAGGTTCGGGGCACTGACTGGAACTGGAGTGCTTTTACATGGGATGGGTAAGAGGTAGGAGGTGCATAGCAGTGAGTTTCTGGCTAAAACTGGATCTGTTTTTCACATTTTATCCAGAATCCTAGATTAATAGGAAATAGAGGGGGTGACTGTGCGCAAAGAAACGGCCCAGCGGCCTGCTCTTCGGCAGCAGACAGCTAGGTCTTTGCCTTCCAATGATCTACCTCCAACCAGTAACTTCTTCAAAAAGCAGGTCTTGCAGGTTGACACTGCCACACTCTTCCCAGCCCCCAAACAAGGCTGCAAGTGTAGAGAGGTCTAATGACGTCTCTGGAGACAGTGGAGTATCGTAGCTCTTCATGGCTGTGTCACAGGTATGGTAAGGACACGTCCCAGAGACCATTTAAGAGTATTTGGGAACACAGAGGTTGGGCACCTGGCACTGACATCAACACCCAGAAATAAGTAGCTGAGGCTGTTGGGGCACCAGAAGCTCACGGTATTTAGCAGCTACCATCTCTGAGCTCAGAGGAGAGGTGTGAACGTCCATGGATCGGATGAGAAACAAGAAGGCTGGTGTTGTCCAAAGGCCCTATCAGGACAGCGACCAGACAGGAGACGATGGATGACCTGGCCCGAGGAGGCAGATGCAACAAATGCACCTGTGAGGAAGGAATAGCACGGGACCCTGGGAACCTACAACATCCTCACTAGGAGACGCAGCATAAACTGCCACTTCACATCAGTAGCAGTCAAACAGGGCGTTGTTTTCCCTAAGCTCCGGCAGGTATTGTCTCTCCCTGCATGTGAGACTCTTGTTTCCAAAATGTCTCCTTTTTCTGAAGCTACCAATCATACTGGATTAGAGCGGAGCCCAATGACCTCGTTTTAACCTGAGTCTCTTTAAAGCCTATGTCACCTTATAAGGACTCATTCAGGTGTACTGGGAATTAAGAATCAAACATACCTTTAGGGGGAGGGAACACAATTCAGCTATAATCACCTACAAGCCCTAAACCTTGGATTATGCTAACTATGTAAGAAAGAGGAAAGAACTGATGCAGAGAGGGGGAAAGATTTCCTGTCCCTAGAAGAGCCTGAAACTGAAGAGACAAAGTCATAGTTTTGGTGGCACCAGAAAATTACAGCCACTTCTGGCAGCTTCTCAGCAGGTTGAGGTGGGAAGACTGCCAAATCCAAGGTCTGGCTGGGAAATTTGAGGAGGTCACTCTACATAAGAAAAAAGTGGTAATAAGGGGGCTGAGATGGAGATTCCTGAAAGAGTACTTGTTTAGCATGTACAGGATCCCATTCCCAGTATTCCAAAGAGAAGGGAGGGAGGGAGGGAGGGAGGGCGGGAGGGAGGGAAAGAAGGCGGGAGGGAAAGAAGGAAAGACAGACGGCCTATCGATTACAGAGGACTAGAACAAAGTGCAGTTTGCTGAATTTGTTGTTTTAGGGACTAGATTAGAAGGACAGCCACTGGTTTGTGCTAAATACTGAGGGTGAGCTGCAGGATGCTGTGTTGAGAAAGGCCACACAGGAAAGATCAGAAAAGTAAAACTGACCTGTTGGCAGAGATGCCGGATACCCGCAGACACTATGAGCTTTCAGCAGTCTCCAACCACATGGGCTGGCTTGGGTGTTTTTCTGTTTTCTTGTCCTAAGCATTACTTAAGTGTTTGAGGGTGAAGGAAAAGAAAGTGGAGTTTTGCACCATCATAGCAAAAGCAAATATATTTATAATTGGGTGAATATAATTTTGAATTTTTTGGGCACCAGTGCATTTATAGATGTCCTAGAAATTTAGGTTTCCATCATTGAAAAACAGTTACAATAATTTTTCTATGAAACAAAGTGACATAGGGAAAGTATATCTCTAATATCCTACTTGATACACAGAAAGTACTGGATAAAAGGCATTTTTGTTATTGTCATTATTGGTCTATTTTAGTGTTAAAACTCATCATCAGCATTATAACTTTTTAAAGATTTATTTGTATGTGTGTGCACATGTCTTTGTGAATTATGTATGTATGTGTATGTACATGTGCAATGTTCATAGAGGCCAGAAGGGGGCATCAGATGCCTTGGAACTGAGCCACCCAATAGAGGTGCTGGAATCTGAACTTTAGTTCTCTGATATAACAATAAATGTTTTGGTCCCAGAGCCATCATTATAATTTTTTTTTTCTTTTTGAGACAGGGTTTCATTATGTAGCCCAAGCTGGCCTAGAAGTAGCTCATTCTAGGCTGGTCTCAACTCATAGAGTTCTGCTTGTCTCTGCCTCCTGAGTGCTGGGATTAAAGTCCTGTGCCAATACACCTGACTCACTATTTGGTAATTTATAAAGTTTGGAAATTCCATGGGCAATTGGGAGAATGAAATGGAGGGATTTGGTAAGATTTTTTTAAGGCATTTTTATTCTTACTGATGCTTTGTAAAAGGTTGCCACAAACTTACCTGCTGTAAACAATCATGCCTATCACTTCCATTTCTGTGAGTCAGGAATCCAGGCAGGCTGTGCTGGGTCTGCTGCTCAAGGATGTCATAGGCTGATTTCAAGGTGTGGCTAGACTGTACTCCATCCAAAGCCTCAGGAAAGAAAAGCCCATTTCCAAACTGAACCAAGTTGTCTATAGAGCTCATTTCCTTGAGGCCACATGTTCTAGGACTGGACATACTGCTGGCTGACACTAGAGGTGACAAGATCCTGATCTCCCACAGATCCTAGGAATCACTCCAAATCCCCTCATGCTGGCTCCTCCAGCATGCTTAAGTTTTCACCAAGCCTACAACACGAATTTGGGGCTCTGGTTTGCTAACACAGAGTCTTAAATAAAATAGTGATTCCACAGGAATGGCATTTCATTCTTTTAGCCATGTCCTGGTTCGAGGCAAGCCACAGGCCCCATTCACATGACAAGGGAAGGGTTCACACAAAGAGGGAACACCAGGAGCCAGAACTCACTGGGCATTGTCTAAGGACTGCTTGCCACAGCTCTGACCTGAAGTCCTTAGGAATAAAGTTCACCAAATGCACTGCCCTACAATGCTTTCCTCTTCCTTCTACAAATCCTTACAGATGTCTCCACTACTTGTTGACCACCAGTCACGCTGGCTCTATTCTTCATGGCGGGTAGGGAAAAACAAGATTTGAGTCATTTCCTAGTAAGGCATTACTAAGCCACAGCCGTGGACCTGACACTGAGAACCACCGGTCCCTTCAGATCTCTCAAGAAACTGTGCTCTGATTGCAGCCCACACCTACACTTTTATTCACAGTTTCCAGCATGAACTGGGGACACCTGAGCTTGAATCCACAGTTATCAGAGAATCTTGTCCTTAGTCCCTAGGCCTAAAATATCTCATAACACAAAGTCAAGTAGACTTCTCAAGTCTCAGTGATTCCGATGAGAATAGAAATCCGTTGTTTTCACAGCTCTGATGTGCTAATTCAAGCACACCCACATTCGTTCACTATCTTGGGTGGAAGGCACAGTGGGGTTTCCAGGGATCAAAGCCATAGGCCAAGAGAGCAACTCTGTGAGCTTGTTTGCATTAGAAACAGTAGCTTTTGGGTGCAAGGTCAAATAAAAGTCACTCCTCCAAATTCTGTCTCTATTGTAAGTCATCCTACATCCTAGTTTGCTTTCTGTTGCTTTGATAAATGCCATGACCCAAGGAAGGGAAGGGCTTACTGGGCTTCCACTTCCAGGTACAGTCCATCACTGAGGGACGTCAGGACAGGAACCGAACAGAGACCATGGAGGAACGCTGCTTATGGGCTCGCTCTCAAGCTCTATCTTCCTCACAAAGCCTAGGCCCACCCGCCTGGCGATGGTATCATCCTCCACAGACTGGCTCTCCTATACTACTTAGCAATCTAGAAGATGCTCCACAGACAGACCTATAAATTGAGTGATCATACTATCCTATCTCCCCTCCCATGAAGCCCTCCATCCCCATGGTCCCTTACTAGTTTCCTGACCTCTATGGATTTTCCAATTGAAATAGGCCTATCTTAAGATTCAAAGTTAGCATTCACTTATGAGAGAGGACATGAGACTTTTACCTATTTGGCTATGATTTAATTCACTCTGGATGACTGTTTCTAGCTCCATCCATTTTCCTGTGAATTTTGTAATTTCATTTTTCATAACAACTGAGTAATATTCCATTGGAAATTGATAGCTCCTGGGCTAGAGTCAGTTTTCTTTAAGGGCATGACCCTGGGTAGTTCCCATTTGAACTACTAATTTTGGGTTAGTATTTTTCTCTCCTTGTTACTAAATGATGTATTTCTTAAGATATAGTAAGTTTTCTTTAAATATTTAAGTCTCCACTGATTCCCCCGATTGAGTAATCTATAAAAGGAATGCCTGTCACTGATGTGATTGAGAAAAAGTCTACCAGGCTTGTTTAATCACCTTTTGAAACAGAGATCCAAGCTGACCACAAAATACCAAATTGAAGGAATACTATCAGCTAGGAGGAAAGTATTGGTCTTCACATGTGTTTGCAAAATATCTACTTTAACTATCATTATACATTATTCATCTCAAGGACAAATGAGACTTTACTTCAGAAAACTTCCACCTCTTGCTTTCTGAGACAGGATGCAATCTAAAGAAATGCCACTGAACACAATGGAAATGAAACAAAGCTTTCTCCCCATGATTGAGAGGGAAGAATTCAAACTAAGGGGTGTAGACAGGAGAGAGCCTGGCTGACTTTCAGCCTCAAAACCCCTACAGCACCAGGAATCTGTGGGTTTGGCATAGAAGCCTCCAGTGATAAACACTAGCAAATGGCTGTGGAGAGTTTACTGAGTTAAATCCCTCAATCAATCTCCAAGGATGTCACAGTCCAGAAAAAAAAAAATCACTTCTGGATGTCCCCTCGTCCTTAAGTTTGTTTTGCTTCTCTAAATAGATGTGTTTGGGCCTTGCACTCATTAGATTCGGAACCATTATTATCTGGTCTGATTTGGTTCAGACTCTCCTTAAGAATGACTTCTCTCAAAATACACTAGAAGAGAGATCGAGATGAAGATTTATAGGTTTCCAGCAAAACAAGTCCTATTTGTATTTGAAGGAGCTATAGATAGGCCTTTAATGGATTTTAAATTAAGTTAAAACACGGAGTCTCTCCATCAGCTTCCCCTCCTTCTACTCTCTCTGAAGTTCATTCCCCCAAACTATTGTCTAACAGCAAGATAAAGATCAGAGGTAAAGTGGAATAGTCTTTTTCTAACAAGATGGGCCATGGCAAGTTAGTGGATTGTGAAATCAATGTTTTACAAAATGGAACAGAATGGAAAAGTTCAGAGTAAGATACATATTGGAAAATGAATGTCTTGAAAAATATTTTGTGTATGAATCTGTACTTGGTCTTTAATGAAATGTGTCATTCCAGAATGATTTTGTATGAGAAAAGTTCGAAGCACACAGGGACAGAGGAGAGGAGAATGGAAGTTAGTGACAAATAGGCCTGCCCTGAAATTGCCTCTGATGCTGTGTGCCACCGATGCCGTCACGTGAGCTCCCAGAGCCTCACACTCCTGTGAGGAGTGGTGTTAAGAGCTGCAGGTGGTGAATCAGACTGTCGGTAGATTAGAACATCTCAGCAGATGGCGAAAATGCAATGATAAAATTAACACCACTTCATGATTAAAAACTCAGCAAACGAGGTGGAAGACACGTACCTCAGCATAATAAAACTATCCACAAGCCACAGCCTAAGACCCCAATGAATGCAGAAAAACTGAAGGTTTTTTTATTTTTCTAAGACCTGGGAGAGGAAAGGCTGTCCACTTCTACTAAGTCATCCAACATGGTTCTAGATGACAGAGCCAGAGCCATTGGACAAGAGGGAGAATCCAAGGGTACCCAAGTTGAAAAGGAAGAAGTCAAACTGTAGCTAATAAAATCTTCTGCACATAAAACCAAAACGACTCCACACACACACACACACAATTTGTTACAACTGAGTTTTAATGTGATAAGTTTTCAGAATACAAACACAACGTACTAAAATTGGCAGTAACTTTGTTATTCGCCAACAGCAAATCATCTGAAATGGAAGTCAAGAGACCAATCCTGTTCTCAAAATTCCAAAATTAAAAAATTTTTTTCCTTAAAAAATGAAAGAAAATATGTTTTAACCAAAGAGCTGAAAAATCTCATCCTTGGAAACTCTGTAAAGCACTGATGAAAGAGATTAAACAGAAGACAAGGAAGTAGGAAGACCACGCTCACGGGTTAGGAGAATTTGTATTGTTAAAATATCCATATTGGAGTTGGGGAGATGGTACAATAGGCAAAGTGTTTGCTGCACAAGCAGAAGCTGGGTTCAGACGCTCAGCACCATGTACAGCACGTGTCTGTAACCTCAGCACTGGGACAGGGGTGGGAGGTTAAAGACAGGCAGTTCCCTGGAGCTCATCGGCCAATACAGTCAAATCAATGAACTCCAGGTTCAGTGAGAGACTCTGTCTCAAAAAGTTATGTTATGGTGGAAAGGTAACAGAAAATGCACTGGACGTCAACCTATGACCATCACACAGACACACACATGCAAATATACCTGCATACACACACACACACACACACACACATTTTGTATGCTAATCCTCCATAATGAATTTTTTAAAAACTTACTGGAGGCTGGGAGATGGATCAATCGTTAGGCACACTGATTGCTCTTGCAAAGGACCCAGTTTTGCACCCCCCCACACTTGGTGGCTCACAGTCATCTGTAATTCCAGTTCTAAGGAATCTGACACCCTCTTCTGGCTTCCATGGGTACTGTGTGCACATGGTGCACCCACACACACCCAGGCAAAACACTCATCTAGATAGAAATGACTTACAACTCAGTTATCTACAGATGCAATGCAATTCTTTTCAAAATCCAAATGACCTTCTTCATAGAACTAAAGATGAAATCTAAAATTCACAAGAACCATGAGAATACCTAATAATGAAAGAAACCTTGTGGGTAAAAAAAGAAAGTGAGTTATGCCATTTATTTCTAGAATATATTACAGATCTATTGTGACTAACACAACATGGTATTGGATAAAAACAGACACAAGAACAATGGAACAGAACAGAGGGCCCAGAGCGAAGATGTGCATCTTCAGCAAGCTAACCTCCAGCAAGGCTGCAAAGAGCACACACTGGAAACTTCTCTGTGGTAGATGCTGCTGGAGAAACTGGACATTCACATGCAGAATAACGGAACTCACTCCCTCCGCTGCTATAAGCACAAATCAACTTGGATGCCTTAAAGACGTAAGAGACTAAGACCTGGGACTACGAAACTACTAGAAGAAAATGTCTCAGAGGCCAAAATGACCAACAGCACTCCATACCGTGAGTCATCACAGAATGCAAGGCCGCCAAATGTTGCTTTGTCCCATTAAACTGTCTCCTGTCAAAAAAAGACAAGTGCTAGAATGCAAAGCCAAGCAAACCCTTCTCACACTTGCTAAACGTGCACATGGGTACAGCCACGTGGAAACGTGTGGAAACTCCTTATTGATTAAAAATAGAGTACCACATGATCCAGCTCCTAACTATGGAGATGTACCCAAAGGAAGGGAAGTCTGTGGGTCTACGAGGCATTGACACAGCGAGGGCCTCTGTGGTCCTATTGACAACAGCCTCAAAGTGGAAAAAGCCCAAGACTTCACAGTCTGGTAGAGGAATAAAGAGAACATGGTAGACGTAAACAAGGGAATGTTATTTATCCATAAAATGCTGAAATGCTGCCCCTTGTGATGAATGGATGGAGCTGGAGAAAGGGCTGTTATATGAAGTAAGTCAGGGGGAGAAAAATGAGTGTCACATGATCTCATGCATGTGTGGACTCTAAATGTGTAACATGAAGCTGAGAGACAAATGGGTCCCAGTGTCTATGAGTGAGTGAGCAAGGAAGGAATGGGGGCATGCTGGGTGATGGGTGCTCAGGAATACTCAGAAGCAGGAAGTTCTGGTATTCCATGAAACAGTAGGACAACTGTAATGAGTAAGGACAACATATGCCACACACACACACACACACACACACACACACACACAAATTAAAAAGGATTTGAATTTTTCACCATAATTAAAAGGGCACAGATGTATTTATCCCAGTTGAATACTATACATTTATCATAACATAGCACAGTATTTCATAAATGTCTATAATTTTAATGAGTCAGCTAAAACCAATAAAAAGTAAAATGGTTAAAGAAACATGCTCAGAAAGAACAAATAGGAATTTTTATCGTAGATACAGTTGCTTTCTCCTCCTATCTACTCCTTCCTAAACATTATTGCATATTTTTGTAAGGACGGGAGATCTGGCACAAATTAAAAAACACTGGTAAATATAACAGAGAGCGCCTTACATGGTCCCATGGTTCTTAACCAGACCCATGTCCTCAAAGCACTTTGCTAGTGTCAGACTGTGGTCAGCCTCCCTGTGAGACTGCAAAGTCGAGTTGTCATTCCCTGAGTAATATTTTAAAAGCTCATAAATGGGCAGTGTTTGTGTGTCATATGAAACTTTAAACAGTGTACAATGCCATCAAATAGTTTAGCTCATCAAGTCCACCGAACTCATTTAAATTATTTGTCTGGAGAAATCCATCTGAAATTTGGAGCTGTGCCTAGAGAGACTATTGATAGTATTTTGAAGGTTGAAACCTGCTTTAGAGAGACCTCTCAAGTGAGAATTCCCTTCCTTTCAATCTAGCTGTCTTGGGACTTAGAGAATTAAGAAAGAGGCGTTCCACTGTTATCAGCAACCACCGTAAATTCTAGAACACAGTTGGGCAACCAGCTACGTAGATATTTAACAGCATTGCTAAGACTGAATATGGGGTTTTCATGTTCTCATCTAAAAGCAAAATGACTTTGATTGACCAGGCCACGGGGCTGCATCCAAAGGTAATTATTGCCTCAGATAATTAACAAAATGGACTTTTAATGCATTTAACACTTTCACCTGAGACAGCAAGTTCAGAAAGAGCCAATGAGAGAGTGTCTGTGTATTTCCATGTAGTTAGGTATAAGGTTTGCATCTTTTAAGACCTTTCCAATTTTGTCACTTGCACAGAAATGTACAAAAAATTGATTTTAAATTTCCCTAGGCTAGAAAAGTTCTGATTTATTCATTTTGAACGATACAAGAACAGCATTACATCTCTAATTATTGAAGTTTAAAACTATTCAGGTCACTTGGTTATGAACCAGCATGCCTAAATCATTACTAAACATTACCTTTCAAACTACAATGGCATAATCGATCTATTCATCTAATGTCATCTCCTGGAAAAGCACAATTGGAACAAAGTTTAATGTATAATGTTATGAACTACGTAAAGATCGCTGAACCGGTTTTCAAAGCTAAGTACTTCCCAGATTTCACAACCTCTTTCCCTTTCCCTTTTTATCTTATGAACGGCAAGCCGTTCCTGATGAAACATAAACTAAGAATCTTATCTTACTGCATTTCAGATATCAGACCACTTTAATGCCTCAGAGCTGAAAAACTCCCCATATTTTAAACACTGGCTTTATAATTATATTTAATTTACCTAATTTGTGAGTGGTAATGATTTTCTAAATTCATGGTATACGGGCTCCCTCCAGTGGCTAATTCAAGACAGACAATCCTGAAATGGCCATTTTCAGCCAGAACAATGATCCACAGTCATTATAAAATCTGAGTTTAAATCTTACAAGCAGCAATAAGCACCAAGTGACCACGTCAACACCAATTCTTCATCTGTTTACTCCTTTAGCGGGAAATACGAAGCTTGACACTTAACGCCAGATACAACACCAGCCTCTGCAGACTCATGACATGAGGCGATCTCTGTCCAGGAGCTCATGTCGAAAGGGGGCACTGATGTTCACAAGCCTGAAGAAGCATCCGCTGCTGAAACCTGGAGCTGTGACACCACAGGCTTGACCAGTGTGGAGCAGAAGCTGCAGAGGTAGCAGGACACACACCCAAGGCAGCTTTGCAATAGACTCTAAACAAGAATCTATGGTTTGCCAGAAAGAACATTATAAGCCAAGAGAGCACACATTCACAAAATGGAGATCTTTACATATGTGGCTATGTATAGTAATGAAGTTCTGCTTTCTGAAGGATTGGTGCTCACCTGGGTGGTGGGCGTGAACTAAGGACAGCCGGGACGATGGGGATGAGAGTCTGGGGACACACGATTCCGACAAGGAGCCAGAGATGTCATTTGGAGCGGATGAATATAGCTTTTTAGCATCGACTGATCCTGGGACAGGAAAGCGGCCCTGGGGCGGAGTGGCAGGAGAAGATAACCAAGTTCGGGGTGGAGCTGGGTCACCGTTAGGAAAGAACTAGGTGGAAGGAGGGGAGGAAGAGCAGAGTTTGCGGAAGAAACGAGCATTTCCTAGATTTCGGGTCACTGAAATGGATCTAGTATCTGGGACAGGACAGAAAGGAGCAGCCGCTAGGGACTTCAGACTTGGAATCGTGTGCACAGGACTTCAGCTCCCTCGGGCATTCATGTGACTGCCATGTTAATTACTGAAGCTGACTGACCATGGAGTTCTATCACGGTGTGTGTGAGTCCTCATAGCACAGGCAGGGATTGATTATTGCCCCTGCTCCTGCTGGCTGGTTTGAAGTGAGCTGTCATGCAGCCTCTCTTAACAGCAACTAGAACACAGTGCTCATCTTTAGCCATGCAGGCCTTCTGTGAAATGATTAACACACCTCTCTCTCTCTCTCTCTCTCTCTCTCTCTCTCTCTCTCTCTCTCTCTCTCTCTGCAAATGAGCACAGGTGCCCACAGAGCCTAGAAGAGGGCCTATCCTAGAGCTGGAGTTACAGGCAGTTGTGAGCCACCTGATGTGGACAGAGAACTGAACTCCAGCCCCCACTCTAACTGCCGAGCCATCTTTCCAGCCTGGCTCTTTTCATAACCATGGGAAGATGACTAAACCATGACTGTTGGGACTGTATCTGATCATTCAAATGTTAAGCTGTTGAGGTGAATCCAAATGACCATTTTCCACTCTTCCAACATTTATTACTTTTGAGGCCAATTATTTTAAAACAAGGAAGGGAACAATCACAATAAAGAGACAAAATTACACTTCAGAGATGTTCAATATCACACACACAAATTCATCATCGCTGAACAGAACAGACACCTGGGCACATATTCGCTAATAACCCTCCCGAGGACCAGCACACTGGTGCTAAACCAGCTCTCCGTAATGGAATTTTCCTAACACAGATGGTGTGATTTCTGGAGAGCTTCCTTCTCATGGCTGTTGGAAGGCGAACCTCACGCCTAAGCAGGCAAGAAACAGGTTCGTGCATAAACTCCCCGCAGAGGTGTTTCTCTCCATAGCAATGTTTCAAACGACTTATAATTGTAGTTTGTTTCTTTCTGGTTACTTTAAAGGACAAACAGATGCTGTAAAGCAGCACGAGATGGTGTGATTTCTGGAGAGCTTCCTTCTCATGGCTGTTGGAAGGCGAACCTCACGCCTAAGCAGGCAAGAAACAGGTTCGTGCATAAACTCCCCGCAGAGGTGTTTCTCTCCATAGCAATGTTTCAAATGACTTATAATTGTAGTTTGTTTCTTTCTGGTTACTTTAAAGGACAGACAGATGCTGTAAAGCAGCACCTCCCTCAGGTGGACACACTACTTAGGGTATGCTAGCTATCCATAACGCAAGCCAACCAGAGACTATAAAAATGGGCTACTTTCTGAAATAGGGAGCACATGCTGAGTGCATTCTGGACTGGCTGTTGCAGTAGCTCAATTGTGAACTTTTTTTGATTTTATAGGCTTTTCTTCGATGTGAAGGGGCTCCCAGAACTCCAGTGGCAAGCATGAATTCCCAAATCAAGAATGAGAGAATTCCCAAATCAAGAATGACATCCTGTGGATGGTTAACTCACAGGAAAAACAATCTGCTTTCTAAGGACCACTCAAAAGACCACCTAAAGTCTCATTGGCCCGAACTGGGTAAATGCTCTAATCCCATCACGCAAAATTAGGAATGCGGCTCTGATGCTCAGATTACAAGTAAACAAGCAGGAATCATCCCCTACGGAAGTGGGTCCCACCTTCAAGCGGGCCATTTGGCCATGATGCCTAGAGATAGTTATGGCCGTACAGTTTGCAGGCTGGGCTTACCACTGGCATCTTGCAAGCCACTCTACAGCACTATCCTCTGAGATGAAGCATCTCATCTAGGAGAGAAGCTCCATCAAACTCAGGAAATTCTAGAAGGAGGCTCCTTAAGACTCAGGAGACTGGGGAGATGGCTCAGTGGTTAAGAGCACTGGCTGCTCATGCAGAGGACCCAAGTTCAGTTCCCAGCACCCACATGACAGCTAACAACATCTGTAACTCCAGTTCCAGGGAATCTGATGCCCTCTTCTGACCTCCATGGGCACTGCATGACATGGGTGTGGGTAGTACACTTATACACATAAATAAAAATAATGAAGTTTTTCTTTAATTTTTGAAAAAGATTCAGGAAGCAA
Organism: Nannospalax galili; assembly: GCF_000622305.1. Classification (NCBI taxonomy): domain Eukaryota; kingdom Metazoa; phylum Chordata; class Mammalia; order Rodentia; family Spalacidae; genus Nannospalax; species Nannospalax galili. Next base: position 5,401,180 of record NW_008338533.1, on the reverse strand, counting down.
ACAACTCCCATGTCTTGGGAAGTCTCTGGAACTTTTGAGATGCACAAGACCCTTGGATCTCCAAGTTACATCAGCAGTAAGAATTGCTGAGGGGGCCACACAAGCTGACCTGTGGGGCTCCAGGGTTCCAGTTTCCATGAGCTGACATCCATATTGGGGTGAACTTTTGGAGCTACAGCTGCCTTTCAGCCCTCCTTGCACTGTAAGTGACCCCTCACCCATGCTCTCGGAAGTAACCCCAGTAAATTCATTGGTTCACAAAATTGGACTTTGGGAAAATGACTTTGGTCTGTTGTGGACTTTCTATCTAGGATGAGATGTTTGCTCGTGACTTCCCAGGAAGAGCATCACACTAGAAAAGCAATGACTGAAACGCTGCTCTGCATCCCACAATGCACAGGGAAGACCCCACCCATGAGAGAAAAGAATCCAACGTTTGAATAGTTCCAAGGCTGAAAAACCCCATTTTACGGTTTTGTCACCTCCCTGTCACTGCCTTCTGAGCGTGAACCAAGATTCTCTGTCCACAAGAAACTGCCTTTTACATACAGGAAAATAATCTTTTTAGTTTGTAGTACCCCAAATGCAGAGAACATGGAAGTTACCAAGAAGGCTTGTTAAGCACACGTTGCAGGACACACTGCAGAGATTCTGGTGCAGTGTATTAGGGGTAAAACCTTTTTTTTTGCATTTCTATCAAGATCCCTGGTGACCTTATACTATTGGTGCTAACAGTACATCCAAGGTCCCTGTGTCTGATCATGCCCAGGAGTTGCGGAAGCCTCCATCACCTGGCCCAGAGCTCCTAACTTCACCTCCTTGACGTCTTCCTTCTCACTGGTAAAATAACTAATCTACTGAGAGTATATCACTGTATATTTGGTGATTTATCTCTTTCCTAGCAAATCTAGCATATATAGCTATGCTGAGAATATACTCCTTTGTATCTGATCCCTGTGTCTAAGTGTCTCATTATGGATTTCCCTGAACTTGGGTAACAATCATAATGTATAACTGATAATCAGAGCACTTGAAGATTTTTAAAAATATTTTATTTTTATTTCATGTGTATGAGTGTATTGCCTGCATGTATGTAAGTGCACTGTATCATGCAATGCCTGTGGAGGTCAGAAGAGAGTGTTGGATCCCCTGGAACTGGAGTTACAGATGGTTGTTAGCCACCATGTGAGTGCTGGGAATTGAACCCAGGTCTCCTGCTAGAACAGCCACTGTTCTTAACCCGCTGAGCCATCTCTCCAACCCCTTGAAGATTTTTTTAAAATATAGATTAAAAATTGAATTACATTAAGGACACAAGCAGGTCAGTTGAATTTCTTCTAAGTGAAACACTGAAAGTCGTATGGTTCAGTGTGAGGTACTGCAGAAAGGCCTGGGCATCCGGAAGGACATGGAACTCAACACTTTGCTGAGAATAAGCATTTGAAAGATGCACCAAGAGCTGCAGCGACAGAGTCTCCCAAAGCAAGGAGAATGGATTGCTAATGGGTGTAGAATATGTTCACGCAACTCAAAGAATTGCCCACAGGACAGACATAAGGCACTGCCTGTGTTTTGAGAAAGAGGGAGACACTGCATCTTGGCAATTCAGAGCAATTGAAAATGCTTCCCACACTATTTAACAAATTCAACTCCAGATGGCTAAGAGAATCAAATAAGAGACAAATCCAATTATGATGGAAAAGTCAAATGGAGAATAAAGTGAGATATTTTCTACAGCTAGGGAAAAATGATTACCTGGCTCAGCTTTAGAATGAGAGAGCATCATTAAAGCTGCTTTATAATGACGATGCTGATGACAGGATTGCTTCTTGATATAACAAAGGCATAGCTAAGAGATCCTGGAAAACATTCATTTAAATAATATCAGAAAAGTGGTGTCAACTCTGTAAATGTCCATTAAGGTTTGATGGGAAAAATAACAACACCAAAGATATGTAGAAATACAAGGGGGATTGATAAACCGCAGAAGACGAGCCCCAAAATGGAACTAAACAAAGAGGTGACATTGGAAAAATAAAAACAGTCATTAGGGTGATGTCATTATAAAAGACAAGTATGTGTGTACATATATGTAAAGAGACCCAGATTGATTATAATTTGTTTAATGTGTGGGTAGCTCACAGTCTGGAGAGAGGTCTCTACTGACTGACTCTGGCCTTGGACCAGAGTAAGGCTGGCTCTTGGCATCCCACACCTGGTGCGTCTCTGGACATCATCACATTTAGTTCAGCTACTGGCCTCACAGGTAGAATTGTCTCCATTTTACATAAGAACATACTAAGTTTCAGAGGGTTTGACTGACCTGCCTGGTCCTGCTTGACTTCGGAGCCTGTGCTCTCCCAATTCTAATTTTGGTGTTGCCCTTGGATGATGACGATATACATCATCACATGAATGACTAACATTTACTCAACAGCAAGGGCTGGGCTAAGCAAATCGCCTGCATTATCCCACTTAGCTCTCCGTATAGTATTGTTATCTATTCCCACTTGTAGAAGTTAAAATTAAGAGGCTATGTACAAGGTCATAGAACCATTAGGCCCTTGTCTGATTCCTAAAGCCATACAGAGACCAGTTCTTCCCAGTTTGTTCTTTAAAGCACTGTCAAACCAGTTCTACCCAGTTTGTTCTTTAAAGCACTGTCAAAGGAAAAGGGGTGGGGACAAAGAAGGGTTCAGAAGGCACAGACTTCCGCCACCGGTTACCAGAACTGAGGGAAGGAGGCGTCTGGTACATCATTGGTATTTGAAAAACCAATGGAAAGGGGTCTGCTGCTTTGAGTTAGCGGTTAATTTCCATCCAACCCAAAACTTGGGTTTAGAATAGAATCAAAGCAACATTTGGAAAAGGATAAGGGTGAGAATTAACATAGCCTTAGCAACTTCCTGTTTCTGGAAAATAAGATACGAAGTAGTTACCAATATACCTATGAGGGAAGAACGTGAAGAGAGTACGCAACATCATTTGTAGGATGGACAGCGCCGTCTGACGGTCACTGAAGGCAAGTTGGATGCCAGGTACTGTGATGTGGTGATGTCAGCTTCACCAACATTCTGTTTTCAGTCACCAGAACGGCACTCACTCCCAGGTTCACAACTGTGACTGTCCTCATTTCAGAGGAGGGCACCAGGGCGCAGGGGGCTGTAAGGAAGCTGCCACTGCTGGGATTTTATTCTCCAGACATTTGGCTCTAAGGTCTACGTGTTCGACCAATGTGTTAACTTGCCAAACAAGTAGCTTTGTAGAAAGTTGGGAGTTCCAGGTACAAGGGCAAAAGCCGTCACAGGGAACTCCGTGCTGACAGCTTATTTGAGAGTAAACAGAGGTAGAGAGACTTCGACAGGGTAAGGAGTATTGGCAGAAGACACAGCAAACCCCCAAGCCACCACTAAAGATGCCATGCGGAATTCATCTCTTTACCAACGTCCATTTCGAAGTTGACAGGGAAGTTCAGTCTCTGTCCATCGGGTGACAGGCTGTTATTCACTCTCTTTATATCATGGGACACACAACACTAAACCCCAAGTCCTGGTAGGAAACAAACGCCAATGTTTGGCAGAAGAATTAGGCAAACAGTTCCTCTTCTCTATGTTAACATATTTCTAGGCATATAGAAGACCTAATCTCACTGAAAACATTATTCCAGATCAGCAATAAAATTTATAGGGAAATCTCCCAGAGTTTCAAATTTTTCTGGTGACACTGTCAATATATGATGGCACGCTGAACAGAACAGTTGATAAATATAGACCTCCTAAATCCCTGATTTAACTGAGAAGAGTGTGCCATCCGTGTCCTGTGTTAGGGCTGGAAATGTCAAAGGGCTTTATCTGGTCCAGACTCTTCATTTCACAGAGACAGAGTGACTCTGCCAAGGGGATCCATTTACAGGAAAACGCAGCTGAGTATCCGATAAGATTAGACTGAGTTATAGGACTTTGTTTTCATTAGTTCTTTTTCCATGGTTACAGAGAAGAATTTCCAGTGAAAAGAGAAAAGGTGCATGTTAGAGATAAAATGTGCTTTTTCAAAAGTCTCACAGAACGTCACTAAACAATCTGTAGAATACTATTTTACTTGACTAGATGTTTTACCAAAGATCCTGACTTTTACAGCCCTGCACGAGGCTTCCTCATACATGGACTTGTCAATGAAAGCCTGTTTCTTTACTTTTGTGATCATGGCTCAGACTTCAGCAGTGGTCTACTGGAAGGCACAGTACCTTGATTTCTGGCTTGGCGAGTCATAAGTAAACAGCCTCTATAGTGCTGACTTGACAACCCCACACCCATAAAACAATTGCACCTGTTAGCTCAGGACTTAAGGTCTTAAGACCATAAAATCATCTTTCTAAAACAGGCCGATGCATCTTCATCACTGGTAATAATACACAGTTTGTTTTCTAGCCTTGGGGAGAAACTTGCCTCTAATAGATTTGGAAAGACCTTTCTGGGCCCTGAGTATGATATAATATACAAGTCTGATGAAGCTGACTTCAAATTGGAGCCATTGGAAGGAGCAAACCCAGATTCAATACAATGATTCGGTCATTTGAAATAGCAGCCACGTTGTCATGTTGACATCTGTGAATCGAGGTCAGGCTGGCTTCACAGACAGCACTAACCCAGGCAGGCAAAACACTAAGTGTCTACACACATACTAGGTAACAATCAAAACTGAGGGCTATTGTGGAACTTTACAGGTTGATGGAAGTATCCTTATTTTGATTGGGGTCATGGTTACACTGTTAAATATTTTCCTAAATAAACTAACTGTATAATGTAAATGGCTAAATTTCTTTACATGGTAATTATGCCTTACTAAAATTGATTTATAAAAAAAGACAGCTAAAGCCGGGTGTGGTGGGCATGCCTTTAATCCCAGCACTTGGGAGGCAGTTGAAGATGCATCTCTGTGAGTTTGAGGCCAGCCTGGTCTACATAGTGAGTTCCAGGACAGCTGGGGCTACAGGGAGACCCTGTCTCAAAAAGACCAAAAAAAAAAAAAAAAAAAAAAAAAAAAAAAAAAAAGACAGCTACACAGCTATTCATGTATCCACAGATACATGACCCTTTGGCAACAGTAATAGAAACCATGAAGTCGGCTCTTTGAGAACACTAATAAATATTAAATATAGCATTTATGACTGAGAGCCACAGTGCTAAGGCCTCCTGAGAAACTGAGGCAGGGCTGGCAATGAAAGATGTACTGAAAATTTTATCTCAAACTCAGAGGCTAAGTCGGTCTGCACTGGGGTCTGAAGTCAATTTTTCTCTTGTCAAACTAAATACAGAGCATGGCAGCCTGCTGAGAATTTCCAAAAGTTTGCCTCTTGATGTGTGTCCAGAAGTTGTCATGAGACTAGGTGATAGTCACGATGATGAATATGGACCAATCAGAATATATTTTTACATCTTGTTTAGGAAAATAATAATGTCTATTCAGGCATGGTGGTGCATACATCGAACTCCAGCTGACGCAGAGGATCAAGAGTTCAAGGCTCTACATAATGAGATCCTGCCTCATAAAGAATACACAAGAAGAAGGGAAATCAGGTAGAAGAGGAAGAGGAGGAGGAGGAGGAAGGAGTAAAGGAGCAAGAGGAAAGTGCAGTGGAGCTCCTTCGAGATGGCTGAAAACATACTGGAGAAATCTAATTGCGTGGGGAGAGCCCCTCACTGTGTAATATTTACATAATGAAAAACAGCACTCACACCTTTGTGTTGAATCGACATCTCTCTGGATCTCTATTTCTGTCTCTGTAAAATGAGAAAAAGGTTAAGCCAGATGCTGAGATATCTCAGCCTTAAACACTGAACATACATCACATTTGCTTGGTTAAATCATGGATCAGAAGTGTAGCTTATTTCTGTTATGATAGAATGGTTCCTTTTCTCCTATGATGCTGGATTAGGAGAAAGAATGACATTGCCTAGAGTCCAAAATATTTGTACTTCTCTTATTAAGACACAGTGGAATCTAGTGTGGTGGGGACACCTGCAATCCCAGCCCTCAGAGGGTGAGGCGGGATGATTGAAAGTTTCAGGCTAGCAAGACTGTTTCATAATGAACGCACGCACGCATGCATGCACAGAGAGGAGAGAGAGAGAGAGAGAGAGAGAGAGAGAGAGAGAGAGAGAGAGAGAGAGAGAGAGAGACTCAATAGTAATTCTTGTGGTCTGGGATGGATTGAGAGGCAAATGTTCTAGAATTTCGGTTTGTCAGGAAAATATGAAGAAGAGAAAGAATATTATTAAAGAGGGAGAAAGAAATGGAGCTCTGACCTACAACACTGATTTTTACAACAGTACTAAAGTATCTTTCACTCGAACAAAATAAATATAACTTTGACTTTTGTGCAAATAACTATGTTTTAGAAATTATTCATTAAGGAATCTTATAATTACAGAAGAATTCAGTGATCATCAATACTTAGCATAAAATGTAGAAATAACAAAACATACAATCAAGGCCCCTCGGTCATCTCCTACACATGTGACCCAAGGTGAAATTAATATTTTAGAGACAGATGGACAGATAACAGGGCAGTTTTCTTGTTACGTAAAGGCTACGTTCCATCCAAGGCTCCATTGATTCATTGGCTCTGCCCTGCCTGCACTAACTGTCGTTCTTGATTTTAAGCCAAGTTGCCTTCACAGTCAAAGGACTTGCTGACAGAACAGTGGATTTTCCAGGGAAGGCCTAGAAGAGAAAACAGGAAATTATGGAAAAGCAAATGACAGAGCTCAGAGTGTCAGGAAAATCACCTAAAACGTGGCACAAGGTATATAGGAGGGTTCCTTCAGCAGCCGTTAGGGTCAGCATCACCTGAAGGTCCGCTGCCAGAATGTTTTGAGAGGAAGACTCGGTTTACCACTGATGAAAGATCTTGCAACGACGTCACAGTCTTAACTAGCTGACATTTTACTGCTAGATGTGCAACTAAATAAGTACTTTCTGTTGTTTTAGAACTGCTAACTTAAATTTTTATGGCATTTTGGACATTTGCCAGGGTTATTTAAAAAAAAAATTTTAGTTGTTTTTCAAACCCAACTTGGTTTTCTTAGCTTAACATTTCTTTGTTAAAAAGCTGAACAATAGGGGCCTGGAGAGATGCTCAGTGGTTAAGGGCACTGGCTGCTCTTGCAGAAGACCTGGGTTTGAATCCCAACACCCACATGGCAGCTAACAATTGTCCCCAACTCTAGTTTCAGGTGGATCCGACCCTCTTCTGTCCTCTGTGGGCATTACATGATACAGGTGCACTTACATTCCTGCAGACATAACACTCATACACTTAAAATAAAAAACATTTTAAAAAAATGATGAATAATCAATTTCTCAAATGTTATCTGAACTGGTAGAAAAAAATAAAGACCCTCTTATTCTTTAATTGACTACTGAGCTAAATATATAAACTATTTCATATATTTCTCTTATATTTGACTGGCAACCTTTACTATTTGTCAAAAGTGGTACTTCAACAAAAAGATCAATAGAAGGAGGTGGTAAACTTCTGTTTAATGAATAGGGTTGGGAGGAAAAGGCTGGTTCACATAACTGGAGGCTGTAGGACCAGTGGGTGCAGTACCTTGAGGTGGGCTTAAGCCCTATGCAAAGGAGGCCCTGTTCCACCTACAGCTCCCACTGACCAGGAGAGCCTCATACCCATGGCTTCCCGGTGTTGTGTAGCTCTTTCCTCTGGATTGAAATCTCCCCTCAAGAGGGAGCAGGGTTACACAGCTCATGAAACCCTTAAGTTCCTGAGCCTCTCCTCCAAGGCTATGAAGCAGTACAATTATCTAGAAGGAGACTCTTGATTGACATAGCTCCTGGGAGTTCTGGCAGGATGCTGCAGTGATAAGGAGTTGCCACCCATGGTGCAGCGTGCTTTTCAGTGGTGTAACTGCCACTCAAGCTCCTGTCAGTAACCCCTCAACCCAGCTCCTGTCAGTAAAAAACAAAAACAAAAACAGTAAACCCATTGGTTTACTAGGGAATGGAGCTGCCCAAATGGGCTGGGTTTTCCCACATCAATTAAACAGTTTATGATACCGGTAGACACGCCCACAGACAACCCAATGTAGACAATCCCCTCACTGACACTCTCTCCCTAGGTGAACCTATGTTGTTCCAGGTTGATAACTAAAAGGAGCCGTCATACTCACCGAGCTGGACTTGGGTGCATTACTCTCCTCTCTGGATGAGAAGTTGCTCAATGGTTACTCAGTCCCCAACCCAGCCAAGGTGGCCAGCATTTCCCCATGAACGGGAAATAGCCTTGGACTAATTACCCCTTGTAGAAAGACCCACCATTCTGTATTGCAAGGAGCCTATTCAAATGTCACCACTGGCACCCTTTGAGATCCATCTCCACTGAGTTTCTTTAGAAGGTAAGTCCAGCAGTGATGTAATATTAGTTTTGAGGTATGTGCAACAGCTGCTCTCATTCTTAGCAGTCTGAGCAGA
>NW_008338533.1:5390763-5392665 GCF_000622305.1 Nannospalax galili | reverse complement strand
TCTAGTTACTTTCTGTTGCTGTGATAAAAACACTGACCAAAACCAACTTAGGGAGGAAAACGGTTTGTCACAGTTCATCACAGAAGGAAGTCAGGGCAGGAAGTCAGGAAAGGAACCTGGAGGCAGGAGCCGAAGCACAGAGCACAGAGGAATGTGGCTTACCGGCTCGCTCCCCTGGCCTGTGCTGAGCCTGCTTCTTTTAGTCCTTTAATGGTTCTGCTTTTAATCTTGCCGTCACTCCTCATCCTGCCTCAAGTTTCTCGGGTTCCTTTCCCTCAGCATGTCCTGGCACCACTCCACATTTAATCATGCACGTGTGTGTGCACATTAGTGTGTTACAGTACATGTGTGGAAGTCAGTGGGCAACTTGAGGGAATCAGTTCTCTCATTCTTCATGTGGGTCTCTGGGATCAAACTCGGGCCCTCAGGCTTGATGGCACGTGCCTTTAAACACTGCACCATCTCATTGGCTCCCAGGACACCTCTGCAGGCAGCTCAATGTAATGCTCTCCTATTTTTAAGGCTTATTTAACATTTATATATTATTATTGTATATGTGTGTGCATATACACATGGTATTGGGCATTCCTCAGAGTGTGCCTATATGTGTGGCGTTTCCTCACACCATGCCACAGAGCACGTGTGGTGGTCGAGGACAACTCTGTGGATTTAGTCCTCTCCTCTCACTCCTATAATGGCCCCTGCCAGCATCTGCACGCAGCATTACAGATCATTTTACGGCATGTGACACTAAGATGCACCAAAGGTCTGTCAGCCTCAGTACCATGCAGCACTTCTGCTGGCTGTGCCCATCATGATGTGCCACATGCAAACTATCACGTGTGTATAAAACTGAGAACCTGGGCTAGAGATGGCTCAGTGCTTCAAAGCATTGGCTGTTCTTGCAGAGAACCCAGGTTTGATTCCCAGCACCCACATGGCAGCCAACAACTGTCCCTAACTCCAGTTCCAGGGGAATCTGATACCCTCTTTCGACCTCCAGGGACCATGTGTGACACAGGAGTAATTACATACATTCAGGCAATACACTCATACAAATAAAATATAAATAATAAGACCTCCCTTTGCGTCCCTGGGCAGCACAGCCACCAGCTTCCTGGGGTCAGCATCTTTCCTGGGTAAGTTTTGCGGTGCCCATCATGCCTTGACTCCCCCAGCCTCATTCCCCCTCCCAGCTCCCCCACCCCATCTCTCCTCCTAGCCTGGGTACTGGCCCATTTCTTGTCTTGGCACCCCAGACCCCTGGACTGACCTCTTGGCCCAGAATCCCCACTGCTTTCTGATCCTTTGCATCCAGACCAACCCAATTCCTCCCTGTAGTTCCCAGGAGCCCTCTGGGCCGCTTCCCACCCCCATCTCCCTTTGGCACAGCCACTAGCTTCCTGGGGCCAGCATTTTTCCAGGGCCGTGCTCCCAGGCTAGCCCAGTCCCCAAATTCCTGAGGCCAGCATCTTTCCTGGAGGGATCCAGACCTTAGGTGAAAGCCTGAGAGAATCTGATTCTCATCTGTCTTGGGTCTCTGTGGGAACTCCTGAGCAGCAGGACGAAAGCCATCTGGGCCCTCCATATAAAATCAAAAGAGAGAACCTGAAGCCTAGACCAACCAATTTTTCATGCCCAACAAGTAAACCACAAAGGCACATAAAGTTTACAAAAAGAAGCAGACTTAAAGTCAACAAAGGAAGGCTTGAGTCTCACACAAGAATCAGAAACTACAAAAGAAATCCACATGTTAAAGTCACAGAGAAAAAAATAACAACATGAAAAACCAAAATAACATATCCCTACCAATTACCATCAGTCCCCTAGAGGAGTACAATGAGAACCCCCTAGAGATAACACAGGACATGGAACTCAAAAGAAGAATTACAAACATGATAA
>NW_008338533.1:5367794-5390722 GCF_000622305.1 Nannospalax galili | reverse complement strand
TTGATGAATATGATAAAAGAATTCAGTGAATTTAAAGAACACACAAACAAGGTAATCATAGAGCTGAAGGAAAATAGGGATAAACTTCTGAATGAATTCAGAAACGAGCTGGAAATATTGAAGAATACTCAGGCTGAAATGCATAAGGAGGTGAAACACTCAGTAAACCAATTAGAAATGACAGGAGAAAGCCTCACCAATAGGATGAATGAAATGGAAAACAGAGTACCAAGACTGGAAGATAAAGTGGACAAACTAGACCACACAAGCAAAGATTATGGAAAACTTAGGAAAACAAATAGAATTATAAATAATAAATAAAATATTAAAAGAACTAAGAACCTATTCTCGAGGGGGAAACTATGTTTAAAGTAGTCTAACACGACAGGGAGGAGAGTTGTTCGCCTCTTACCGGGATACAGGTGAGACGGAGATGTAAGCAGAATGTGTGATATTAGACGGCTTAATCAATAAAAAGTGTAAGGCAGGCTGGAAAGATGGCTCAGCGGTTAAACCACATACGGAAGTTCCAAACAACCACATGAAGCAGCTCACAGCTGCCTGTGACCCCATCCAACGCCCTTTCCTGGCTTTCATGGGTATTGCATGCATGTACATATATGCACGGACACACATACAATTAAAAATAGAAATAAACATTCACTGCATAAGAAAAAGAAAGCTGTAACTGCAGACTATGATGCCGCACTACACAGAAAAGGGGGTGGTGTTCCAGGAGTAGGCAGCGTCTTTACCGGTGACCTGGGGCTTGTGACGAGCTGTACTTTCATTTTGTCAAAACAAACCCCTGCAGATCAACCCTTGTGGGCTAGGACAAGCCCAGAGCCTCAAGAGCACACCTGTGGAGGGCTGGCCCATGAGAGCCCCTGTACATCCCGCCAAGGGCAGCGGAAGCACAGGGCTGCGGGCTCAGGGCTGAAGGAAAGGTCATGACTTGTGAAGTCAGGGAGCTCGTCACAAACGACACATAGTCAGGACCAGTAGAAAGAGGAAGATTTGGCAGGACCCTGGGTGACAGACAGAATCCCCAGGAAAGAAATGAGCACGGGCAGAGATCTTCGCTCAGGACCTCTTTCTATTTCAATTTTGAAGAACTCTTAGCGTAGTTGTAACATTTTGAAGGATAATTATAGGTTCTTTTTGGTTTTTGGCTTCAGTTTAACTTTTCTGAAACCATGAACTCTGACCTTGCAGATACACATGTCAATTTTAACTTCAGCTATGAGAAAGCACATTCTATGCCTCCAGAAAGTGAGGTATTTTGTCCAAGGGCCAGTTTTATTTCACACAGTTAACGTTTTTCTCCTACTAAAACAGATACAAAATAAGCTTTTGTGTCTCTTAAGATGTGGTAAAACAGCAGAAGTACAGTTCCCAATATTTAAGTGACTTTTATTCTAAATGTCTCATTGTGCAGGGAGTTGATTGCCTGTTGACAGTGCTGGTGTTGAAGACACAGATGCTCCCTTTCTTTAAATAACACCTCTTCCAACAGGAGGATTGTGTCCTATGAGCTGTAAGTTCATCTGAACATAATGAGGCTCACACATGGAGATGATCACATTCCATTTAAAATCGCTTCACAAAACTGTCACTGCACAGAATACAGGCTTCCTGTCTCCCTTGCCTTTTGCAAGGGGCAATAGTTCCTGCACAGTACAAAAGGACTCAGAGGTTGAGAGCTCAGCAATGCTTAATTTCCTACTGTGTCTGGGTCGGGTCTGGTAGGACAGAACAGTACCGATAGCAGCACCAGAGAAGTCCATGGTTACAGCATAAGTGCAGGTGGGAATCATTAACACCAACAGGTCTTTATCACAGTCCCCTCTGTAAGTAGAGAACCTTGAGGTCCAAGAGCAAAGTTGGAAAGAGAGTTTAGAGGTTGTTCAGAGAGACTCATCTTTAGGGTGTCTAGCTGTAGGTTCAGGATGCATGTCCCCAGCGTCTGCCGTGTCCTCCAGGAATACAGCAGGGCTGCATGTGTTTCACAGACCAGGGACAGGAAAGAAATACTGTGTATGGGATAAGAAGATATATCCCACACGCTTCATTCTGAGAGCTTTAAAGTAATTACAAATGGAGTGAGTTTCTGGCTTCGTGACTAGCAAGTAAGTCTCCCCACGGCAAGTAGAAAAACAAGAAGGCAAAACTAGTGTATGGGATAAGAAGATATATCCCACACGCTTCATTCTGAGAGCTTTAAAATAATTACAATGGAGTGAGTTTCTGGCTTTGTGACTAGCAAGGCAAGTAGAAAAACAAGAAGGCAAAACTGTTTTGCAAACCCTCCCATGAACAATGCGTCCTTCTTAGCACACAGAATAAAGGCTTCGCAACAAAGGAACCTAACCCTAAAGCAGGCTGGAGGGAAAGTATTCACTCCTTTTGGACAGCATTTGGCTAACTGCTGGATTTCACACGAATGGTTGGCCAAAGTGCTAGGGGTTAAACAGACATGCCCCCCACAAAGCACACTAATGGCCGGTGGTCTTTCTTCAGTCTAACCCATCCCTGGCTACCCCACCTCCCACTTCCCCTCTTGCTTCTCTGCCAGCACTGGTCACTTCCGCAACAGCCTTGTGACTCCAGGGCTCTGGTCACTAGTTGGGCACAATGACACACTCAGGGACTGTGCCTATTTTGTGTTGGTTCATAGACTCTATGTGTTTCACAAAGTGTCCAGATGCCAGAAACAAGAAAGACAATTTATGATTCAAAGTTATTCAGATGACGGCCAGTAAAATGGCTCAATGGGTTAAAAGACCTTGTCTCCAAGCCTGATGGCCTGAAATTGATTAATAGGACATAAGCCATGGCATGCATACTCACACACGCCTATTTTGTGTTGGTTCATAGACTCTATGTGTTTCACAAAGTGTCCAGATGCCAGAAACAAGAAAGACAATTTATGATTCAAAGTTATTCAGATGACGGCCAGTAAAATGGCTCAATGGGTTAAAAGACCTTGTCTCCAAGCCCGATGGCCTGAAATTGATTAATAGGACATAAGCCATGACATGCATACTCACACATATACATGGGTAGCAATAAATAGATAAACGTAATAAGAAATTTTGTCTGGAGCTGTGATCCCCTCCTGTGGACTGAGATCACGGTCCTCTCTTGTGAGCTGGAGCTGTGGTCCCCTCCTGAGAGCTACAGCTGTAGTTCTCCTCCTGTGAGCCAGAGCTGTGGTCTCCTGTGAGCCGGAGCCATGGTTCCCTCTTGTGAGATGGAGCTGTGGCCCTCTTCAGTGAGCTGGAGCTGTGGTCCCCCTCTGTAAGCTGGAGCTGTGGACCCCTCAGAAGAGCTGGAGCTGTGGTTTCCTTCCTGTAAGCTGGAGCTGTGGCCCCCTCCTGTGAAATGTAACTGTGGTACCCTCATAATAATATGGACTCCCAGTCCCAGGAGGGATGATTGGAATGAACTGTCCTAGGTCAGGGGCTCACCCACTGTTGAAGATTAATATATCTTTGAACTCTCACCAGAGAAGTTTCCTTACGCAGCAGATGGCGACTGACACAGAAACTTACGGTTTTCTAGTGTGCAGGAGGAAATGGCTGCAGAGCACTGATCTCTGGGAGGGACGCCTCTTCTGGAGCTCAGGACTTGGGAATCATTGCAGAGGAGGAGGTAGAAAGATTGCAAGAGCCAAAGGTGGTGGATGACCATGTTGGGGGGGGACACATAGTTTTCCAGACAGCTGGCCAGTTACTCATATGAACTCACAGGAATGGTGACAGATGCACAGGTCCCGTGCAAATTCGAGTGGATGAGCCCATGCTGGAGAATATTTGGGGATTCAATATTTTTACTTACTTTAAAACTTAAAACAATAATATTGTTTGCTTCCAGTTAAAAACATAAATACTAATAAGTAGAATTTGTTACCTTCGGGAGGTTATTAAAATTGTCACTTAAACATGAGATAGTTGCATGTCGTGGTGAATGCCTGTAATCACAGCTCTCTGGAGATGAGGCAGGAGGACCCAGAGCTCCATGAAGCCTGGACTACATAGTAAGACCCCAGCACGACAATGGAAAGAACAGATTTGTTTTTGGTCAAAGAGTCATAACAGCCTTTGAGATACTAACCGGTGAATTGGAAACCGAGTCCCCCACAGCCACCGTGTGTACTAGTATTCCTGTTTATATGCAGAACTCTATGCTCAAACTCGGCAGAAAAGTGGGGGGGTGGGTGGACAGGACAAGTGAGGCTGGAGATACGTAACTGGAGAAGACAAGAGAGAAGTGAAGATTCCATTAGTTCCTCAAAATGATAGCATTTTATAGGGCTGGCAAGCTGGCTCAGCACTGGCTGCTCTTGCAAAGGAATTGGGTTTGATTCCCAGTGCCCATGTGGTGGCTAACAACCATCTGTAACTCCAGTTCCAGGAGAATCCGACACCGTCTTCTGACCTCCGTGGGCATGGCAGGACATGGGTGCACTTATATACATGAAGGCAATACACTCATAATCATAAAAATGAATACAAATATTTTTAAATATAGCATTTGATAAATGAATGAATAAATCTACAGGGAAAAGGCTTTAAGGTGAAATTTAGTTTCAGAACTTTACATGTAATGACCAAATATTTTGCATCATTTGTTTAAAGTCAGATATGTGCTTTGTAAAACAAAATATATAAAAGGACATAACATTTTCTAAAATTTCTAGAATTTGAACATACATGTTATATGTGCTGAGCGGTCAGGAAGAGGTGCTGATGACGGGAAGGGAGGATCTCGAAATTAATGCTGGAAATGACTGACTCAAAATGAACTTTTACTTGCTGTTATTCTTTTCCTTGTTGTTTGTTTCTTGAGTTTTGCTATATAATCCAGGCTACAGTGATTCTCTAGCCTCTGTCTCCTAAGCATTGGGATTGCAGGAATAATCCACCATGCCCAGCTTCAAATGAATTTATAAATACTAATGACTCTTGGAACTGGAAACACTTGGGCAATTACCTAACTTAACACAAGTAATTGCTACTTTGATATAGGCTAAAATGTGTTTTATGAGAGCTCATTAGCTGTCATTTTTATTCAATAAATGTTGTAAGAAATATTAGCAAGGCTTAGTAGGAAAATTCTGCAGGAAGTCAAAGTAACTGCAGAATGCTTGGGGGCTACAGGATTCCTGCTGACCAGGTTCTCCCTCGATGTGGCCCTGCTGTGAGGAGGCTGCAGACCTGAGCACCTGATCTCTGCCTGACATTTTGCAGATATATAACCAGAGGCAAGTCATGTACATCCTTAGGGTTCTTTGTTCATAATGTGACCTGATCCCCCAATTCTTCTCATGAAGATACTTTCAGCAACAAATATTCTATGGCGATAATTATATATCACTCAACAGCATAACTGGGAAGTTTTCAGTACCCCTAGTGAGAAATAAGCTGTACATTTCAGAAGTTGTACAACGTTATGAACATAAAAAGCCATTTAATGACTTCCCTAAACCTCTTGCCAATAAGTTATTCAAAAATTACTTATTAAATGAGAATCAGTAGCCACACTGCAGAAACTATACAATTCTTACACCCATTATATTCCATTAGATAATTCTCCATTTAAGCTATTTTCTAATAAGTTACATTACTAAAAAAGATGGGAAAGACACGAAGGAGTTGTCCTGTGTATATAAATGGAAATGGATTGTGCTTGGCAGCCATTACAAGGTCTGGAGAGAAGCAACCCTAGAAACGGAAAAAAAAAAAAAAGAGGCTGAAGAGACAGTGCAGCAGTTCTCAGCCTTTGCTGCTCTTCCAGATGACTGCGGTTCAGTTCTGGCAGGTTTTCTTTGTAGCCCTAGCTGGCCTGTAACTTTTGCTATGTAGGCCAGGCTGGCCTCCATCTCACAGGAATCTGCCTGCCTCTCCCAGAGGAGTGCTTGGATCGAAGGTGTGTGTCACCAGTCCTGGCTTAAAAAAATACCGTTAAGAAAAACACACTATTACCCTTTTACCACTTTGTTATAATTCCCGAACGTCACAGAAGAGGGTAAATATAGATGTTTAGAAATAAATCAAACCAGGGGCTGGAGAGATGGCTCAGCGATTAAGAACACTGACTATTCTTGCAGAAGACCCAGGCTTGAATCCCAGCACCCACATGGCAGCCAACAACAGCTGCCCATAGCTCCAGTTCCAGAGGATCCAACAGCCTCTTCTGTCCTCCACGGGCACTGCACGACATGGGTGCGCTTACCTACATGCAGGCAATACACACATACACATAAAAATAAAAATAATAAGATATTAAAAAAATCAAACCCAAAGTAAGTTTAAGGGCAGTTTGGTACTTTTCAAAAGAAATTAATGAATGAGAAGTAAAAATAATATAAAACTCTAAATTTGTGTTAAGCAATTTTGGGACTATGTAGAATTAACCTAGTTACTTGTCCACATTCGTTCCTTATGCACATATGTGTGTATGTATGTTTCTATATGGATGTTTATATCTGCTCCTAGAACCCAAGGTGTAAACCAGCAAATAGTTTACTTACAAGGACTAGTAGCTTGCTTAGTAAGCCTCACTTCAAAAGCCTGTTTGTGTCCACAATGGACCAGAACTGGGATGCCACAAACTGCTCATCTCCATTATTTCTCTGCCTTGAAAGAACTGTCTCACAATGACCCTGATGCCACCCTGCCATCTCATTCGGAAATATTAATTTGAAGCTGCATACTCCCATGTTGCAGTAAGTCTGATAACCTTACCTTTGCTTCATCAATAGACTTTTCTGGTGGATTGGGGGTAACGTCAGTATTTAAGAAGGTTGCCTTTGATACTTTTTAAAAAATATTTTATTATTCTTTATATTTATTATTTTTATTTTATGTATATGAGTGTATTGCCCACATGTGTGCAAGTGGACCTGTGTTGTGCCCACAGAGGTCAGAAAAGGGTATCAGATCCCCTGAACTGGAGCTAAGGGTGGATGGTTGTTAGCTACCATGTGGGTGCTGGTATTTGAACTCAGGTCCTCTGTAAGAGCAATCAGTGATCTTAACTGTTGAGCCATCTCTCCAGCCCCTGTATTTTATTTAGTTTTATGTGAATGAGTGTATTGCCTGCATGTATGTAAGTGCACCTGTGTCATGCAATGTCTGAGGAGGTCAGAAGAGGGAATCGGAGCCCCTGGAACTGGAGTTACAGACAGTTGTCAGCTGCTAGGTGGGTGCTGGAAATGGAACCCAGATTTTCTGTAAGAGCAGCCAGTGCTTGTAGCTGCTGAGTCACCTCTCCAGTCCCTTGATTCTGTTTGAGAGACAGAATATGTGTAAGTTCTCTATATCATACAGATGATAAAAGGCAAGGTGTCCCCTGGTATACAGATGAACCTGAACTTAAGCAGAGGTAAGTAAGCAAACAGACATGTCCTGAGCCAGGGGCCAGGAGCCCGGGAAACCCTCAGGTGAACTGTTCTCTGATACACACAGGTCAAGAGATGGACATGAAATCACACACCAGCTAGAAACACAATGCCATATTCGGAAATTGTGATATTCAGAGGTGATCATTAGTATTGTGCTTATCCTCGTGGACCTTAAACAAGGAGAAATTCTAACCAATTGCATTGTTCTAAAACATCCTGACAGTAAATTATGTTACCCTTGGGCCCCGACAGGGAAGCAGTTGGTCAGACAGACTGTCTGCTCCATTCTCTCTGCCTCTCTACTTATCAGCATGTCTTCTCTGAAGTAGTGTTTGCTCTTTCTAAAAATATTTTTAAATATTTTATTATGTTTGATTGTGTAAATGTGTGTGTGTGGGGGGGGTATGTACACTTGAGCGCAGGTGCCCTTGGAGGACAGAGGCATCACATTACTGGGAACTGAGGTTACAGGAAGTTGTGAGACACCCAATGGGGATGATGGGAACCAAACTTTAGTCCTCTGCAAGATCCCAAGTCCTGTTAGCTGTGGAGCCTTCTCTCCAATCCCAGCTTTTGTTACACACACACACACACACACACACGCCTATCTTGGCTTCAACAGCTAAGAAACTGAACTGGTACTGACAGTGCTGTTTTGGTTTGAGAAGATTGGAAATAAAATTGCATTCAGGAGAAGAGTCAACACTCTTTTTTTCTTTTTTCTTTTTTTTTTTTTTAACCTGCTGTTTTGAATGGGTTTTTGATTTGGGAACTAGTGGACACTCGTTCTGGCTGTGGATGAGTGATTGGCCACACTCAGTCCTTGCTGGAGAGGAAATGTCCCTTCCAATGGGAGATGTTTGCTCTTATTTCACCATAATACTATGTCCTTGTGAGGCTGGGTGCCAGAAAGCAGAGTGGGGAAGGGCAGGTCAAGAGGAAACATGGGTTCCATGTACTGCTGAGCTGGTTCTTGCCAGAGTTTTTATTCTCCGACATAGAATGCAAGATGCTCTACCCTTCCCATGCAAACCAGCTCTCTAAGGTTACATGGATGCCAAGGTTTGAAATAACCCATTGTCAGAAAGATCCAATCACGCATTTTGTGTTCCAAGTCTCTATGAGAAAGGGACTGCCCACATGTTTATAGGCTATGTATTGTGTTTATCCTTCACTCAAAAGCATTTACTAAGAGACTTAACCATCTTAAGGTCATGACATCTAACATTCCAATATGCAAGTAGAATTCAACAAACAAGTGCCCATATCATGTTGTTTATTTCACTGAGTTGCTACACACCAAAAGTGCGGTCTTCCTTAAAGTGTAAATGAAGAGCTGTTTTCGCTGCTGGTGTTCGTTCAAAGGCTATTGTGTTTCTGTTAAATCCAGTTGAAAGTGCCTGGGATGTTTGGCTTTTCAGGACAAGATTAGAACTCTGACTTGCGGTATATCAGTAATTCTCACTTCTCGCTCTCAGCAGCCAACCTCCGCCCTTTGATCACAACGCTAAATCATCCCAGACCCCAGCCTCACAAAGATCCATCTGTCTAGATTTCCTCACCACTTGGTAAAACTAAGCCGGGATTTGTTGGTGGGCTATTTTTATTCACAGCCACATTAGCACAAGCCTTGAAGCCATCATCTTGCAGGACGTGGGCTTTCATGCCGGGCGCACAGATTTGTAGCTTCTTAGGTTTATCTAGGCTCATGTTTGTGAGGCAGCTGCTAGGCATTTAGTTAATGAAATCCTCTTCCTCCGGGGAGCAGTGCTTTATGGCTTCACAGTGAGATACTTGGGGGCTAGACTTGAACGTTGGAGCCATCTTAACTGGCTCTATTGTTCTAAAATAAAGTCAGCTCCAGAATTTGGGGGGGAAGGAACTCAAAAATAGATGAGAACCCAGGCATGATCCAGGAGGGCCACTGTTCATTATTTTTATTTTTTAAGGGGGCAGGTTAATGCTTCATGTTATAATTTGACATAACCTACATTGATTTCAAGTTTTAGTGAGTCAATTATCTTCCTATGCACTTGAACTCTCGTTTCTAACCCGTCTTCTATTCAGAGCTTATGCTCGCTTTTTCTTTCTCCTCATTCAAATATTGAACAAATGAAAACTTGTAAGGTTAAACCTTTTCTCATTTCATTGTGATTCATGCCAAAGATCCTATCAGCAAAAAATCATTCAAATACCTCATTAGAATTCAGTCCCTAGATGAGCAAACTTAATTGGCATGAAGTCAAGATCCATAATTATTTAAATTATGAACATTTCCAGAAACAGGAGATTATGACGAATGGTGTCTGTTTACCTGGCATCTGGCCATTGTGTTGAACTTATAATAAGATATGTCACTGCAGAAAACATGAACTTATGAACATACAGCTTCTTCAAACCCAGACCCCAGAATTATTTTTATCTAAAAATACCTGTTAGTTTATTTGCATTGGGAAACAGGAAGATAAAGATTTTCTTTGTCCAAACAGTTGAGGTCACATCTGACAATGTCATGCTAAATTATTCTCATATGTAGCACAGACAACTTTGGACATAAAAACAAATTAGCAGCCCAAAATTTGCCAGTAAAAATCCTGTCCAAATTCAGTAGGTGTGCAAATACCACAAGCAAGATGGGGAATTTGCAACTTGTTTAAACTGATTCACCAAAAACAAGAGTCATAGAAATCAGAGTGTGAAGATTAAGAATGGAGAGGGAAATTTCCAGCATCAAGTGCACTGGCTGAGCTTGCAGCGAACCCAAGTCAGGTTCCTAGCACTCACATAATGGCTAACAACCATCCATAACTCCACTTGAGAGGACCTAAAGTCCTCCGCTGGCCCCTGCAGGCATCCCATGGCATGGTGCACTTACATACCTGCAGAACGACACTCAGATACGTAAACTGAAAAGTAAAAATGAAAGAACTGAGAGAAGCACAGAGAGCCACATCGCTGCTGAGAGCCTCACACCTCCGTGCAGTGCTGTGTGTAGCTGGGTTTTGTTTTGACCACTCACAGATCCTGGGTGCTAGGACGTAACAGTACTGAGGTTGAAACCACAGAAAGCCTGCAGGTCTTCAAGGGCCAGCTCCCAGCACTCACTCCATTTTCTCACTTCCCAGAACTGCAAGTTATTTATCTTTGTCTAAGACTGTGATAATGATGGCAGTCCTGCTAGGTCACAGCCCTGGAATTAGAGCTGAGTGTGCAGAATGCCTAACAGCATCATGTAACTGTAGATCGGCCAGCAACTTCTATTACTATAGGTGAATCACTTCCGTTTCCTTTTTTTTTAATTTTAATTTTTTTAATTGAATTTTTGTGATTTTCATACAATATAATTTGATTGTGTTTTGATCCCCTCCCCATCCACATCTTCCCCCATTGCCCCCTCTGGACCAGTTTGATGTACTTTCATATGTATGTGTGTATGCTCATTCATATATACATATATATATATATATGTGTGTGTGTGTTCTATAGAGTTGATTTGTGTCCCCAGTGTCCTTCAGTGTAGATCCACTGGGCCCACTAAGAATCCCATTCCTGTCAGACACTGTCTCTCCTCCTCCCAGTGGACATCAATGGCCAAATGTTCCTTAGGTTGGGTTGGGATTTATTACCCACTGCCCTGTGTCCTGCTGAACTTTTGTCTGGTTTGAGCTTGCATGGGACTTGTGCCTGCTGCCACCACTGCTGTGAGTTCCCATGAGTGACTGACCAGCTGTCTGGAAAACGGTTTCCTGTGGTCATCACCTCATTTTGATTCTTTTAATCCTCTGATTTAAACAGTTTTGTGAGATCGTGCAAAATGACTTTCTTTCCAAGTACTGTTTGTACGGACATTTTATAAGGCCACTAATTCATCCAAGAGACCCCAACAGAATTGCTGGTAATTAACCAAACTATTGGTGGAAAGTAAATTAGTCTAGTGGTTCTAAAAAAATAATGTATGGTTCCTCAAGAACTTAAGAAAAGAATTGCTACATGATCTGGCTGTCTATTAGTGGGTATATATCCAAAGGAATGGAGATCAGTATTAAAAGAGACATCTATCCTCCTAGGTTTAATGCAGCACTGTTCACAATAGCCAAGAAGTGGAAACAATATAGGTGTCCATCAACTGAAGAGTGGATAACAAGTTTTATACATGTATATGTGTATATTTATGAATGAATGTTATTCAGCCATAAAATAGAATGAAATTCTGTTATTTGGGGCTACGTGGAGAGACTTGGAAGGCATTATGCTCAATGAAGTAAGCCAGGCAAAGAAAGACAAATACTGGAGGCTGGAGAGATGCTCAGAGGTTAAGAGCACTGGCTGCTCTTGCACAGGACCTGGGTTCAGCTCCCAGCATCCATATGGCAGCTGACAACCTTCCTCAACTCTAGTTCCAGAGGATCTGACACCCTCTTCTAGCCCCTGCTGTCACTGCAGGACACAGGTGCACTTATACACTTACAGGAAAAACACTCATACACACAAAATGTAAAAATTAATCCAAAAGATTTAAAGAAGGGCAAATACCGCATGATCTCACATGTATGGAGATCCAAATGCAAACTGAGAGCACCCTGAGATGCCATCTCAGCACAGTCAGAATGCCCAACATCTCGAAAACGAAGAACAGCCAGTACTGGAGAGGACACAGGGAAGAGAAGCTCTTATCACTGCTGGTGGCACTGGGCACTCATGTGGCCATTAAGAAAATAAATAAGGAAGCGTCTCAAAAAATTAACAATTAGAACCATTGACTCCAATGCACCTCTCCAGGGAATATTCAAAAAGACTTTAAACCCTACTACATAATACTCACTCTTCCACATTTATTGATGAACTGTTCACAGTAGCTAAGAATGTGATGCCCCAGACCAGATGTCCATCAAGAGATGAACGGGTGAGGTGAATGTGTGATTCCTGCAAAGGATGTGTGTCAGGCTGTAAAGAAAAAGAAAATCATGACATTTTGAGGAAAATCAATGGGTCTGGAAATTATTATATTAAGTCACCCATACTCAGATAGACAAACATCACATGTTCTCTCTCATACGTAGATCCCAGCTGTTATCACATATGCACACACCAGTGGGTATGAGAGGGCATATGGGCTATGAAACTACACAAGGGACATGGAGAGGAGAGGAGAGGTGCTGACCCTGGGGGAGGGCAGGGGAGGTTATGATGTGGAATGTGGGGAGATGGGGAGGAAGAGGAAGTGATGAGGACCCACAAATAAGGCATGTTGGGAAATGCCATGACGGAACCTAGTAGCATGTGTGCTAACTAAAAATAAGACAAAATGGGGGCTGGAGAGATGCTCAGAGGTTAAGAGCACTGGCTGCTCTTGCAGAGGACCCAGGTTCAGTTCCCAGCACCCACACAGTGGCTCACAACTGTCCGTAACTCCAGTTCCAGAGGACCTGACACCTTGTTCCGACCTCCATAGGTATCACACAACACAGGTGCACTTACATACATGTGGGCAAATCACTCATACGTGTAAAATGAAAATAATAAAAAATTTAAAAAGCAATTTTAAGAGCCCATCGTCTCTAAGGAGAATGGTGATACTTCATCCTTAGATGGGTTATTTCAGACAGAGAGTATAATATTAGAGATAAATTTGATTTATTGTGACATGAAAACCTAAAGATAGAATTTAGAGTTGTGCACCTGAAATGACTGTTAGAGAAAACATTGTCGGGGGCTGGTCCGATTCATCTGATGGGGGAAAAACAAAACAGCAGAATAGAGTAAGCCAGTATTTTTGGTGTATTCTCATCTGAACTCCTATAGCTGGACAGAGTCTCTTGACAGGGTGTTGATCGTGCCATGTCCACTGCTACATGTGTGAGGTTTGAGGATGCGGAACTGAAACAGTAGGAGAGAAAGAGAGACCATTTCTGACCTCAACAAATGAGACTGCGTTTATTAGCACAGTGTGGTGTAACATCCTTCCTGCTGGATGGAGCCTGTGCAAGGGGTGGGGGACTGGTTGGAGTCTTGTATGGGGCAGCTACAAGGGAATTCTGGGAGGAGCTGCTTCAGGGGAGACAGGGGCTGCAGGGGAGATTTATTTTCAGACATTTTTGTGGTTTCTCTCAGGATTCATTCGTGTGGCCTGTCTCAACACCCAGGCAGGGAAAGAGGAAGTCCCCGATGTTGAACCAGATGGGATGGTTTGGGGACCAGACGTTCCGTGGTCAAGGGTCCTATGCTGTGCCAGTTTCTTTCAATCTATTCAATAAACCATAACTTTGGCACACTAGTCAGTCATTAAGCTGCACTGTGAGCAGAAGTGAGGATCTTCAGTGTTGGTGTGTAGCTGCAGGAGACAGATAGAAAGCACTTGCTTACAATATGGAATGCTATGCTTCCATGAGGCTAATCTAGATTTATTGCTCATGCAGGTTCTCCATGATGTAAGGTAGAGAGCGTGTGGGGTTTTATAAAGCAGACTGATCATCTAATATTTTTGGTGCGTTTTATTTAGCTTGAAATAACTAGGCAGTAAACCATTAACTCTAAGTAGAAGAATTTAAAATTAGAAATATGATTCAGTGACAAAGATAAAATTGTCTCCTGAAAGCTAAGTGTGTTCAGATACTGGGTGACCACAAGGGGTCTGTATAAACTTCCTCCGAGATAAAGCCTTCCATCTGGGAGACAAGTTCCTTAAGGCACAGGGTGTTCTAAAGGGAGATGAAGCCTTCCATCCTTAGGAATCTCACTAAGCTCAGGAAGTAAAAGACTCATTAGCTCTAGGAAGTACCTGAAACCAAGTAGATTCAGTACACCCCTCCTTCCCATTGTACGTTCACCCCAGGGAGGCAAGATGCTCTGTGACAAGCTTTGCAGCCTGGATGATCAGACTACCCAGTTGCTTGAAAGATGCCTGCCCGGAAGCTGCCTGTAAATTGTGCTGTGTGCTGCAAGTCTCTGGCTTTTGGGAGCAGTCGTGCATGCTGGGAGGGCTGTTGGTGATGTAGCTGTCTTGAGTCGTTTCTGTTCCTGGAAGCAACCCCTCACCCATATGCCTATAATTAGCCCCGATAAAACGCATTGGTTCACCGAGTTGGACTCTGGTAGGACCCGTCCTTTGATCTGTTCTTGGTTCCCTATCTGGGGTCTGTGGATGTTTCTTCACATCCCTCTGGAATCGTGCCACACAACACCACATTGGAAATGTGTAAAGAGAAGAATTAAGAGGTCAACACAATGACAGGAAATACAAAAACATGTGACATTGATGACCAAGAGTGAGTTGGGATGGGAAGAGGTTGCTATGATTCTGATGACTGTCACTTTCCTCTGTAAAGGGAGGAGAAAGAAGGGGACACCGACTGTTTTGGTGAAGAGTTTATAATTCTCAAGATGCCTTCCTTGATATTTGATTAAAATCTTAGGTGTCTCACTCTGTTAGCCAGGATACTTTGAAGAAACAAAACTGATAGAATCAATGTATATAATATACACACATAATAGATGTTATGTATGTATATTAAAAGGGGATTTAATTTATGCCGGATGTGGTGGCACATGCCTTTAATCCCAGCACTGGGGAGGCAGAGGTAGGAGGATTTATAATATACACACATAATAGATGTTATGTATGTATATTAAAAGGGGATTTATGCCGGATGTGGTGGCACACGCCTTTAATCCCAGCACTGGGGAGGCAGAGGTAGGAGGATCTCTGTGAGTTTGAGGTCAGCCTGGTCTCCACAGTGAATCCAAGACAGCTGGGGCTACAGGGAGACCCTGTCTCAAAAAGGCCAAAAAGGGGGCTGGTGGTTATTAGATTAGTTTACATGATGTGATCTGAGTAGCCCAACAACGGCTCTTTCACATAGGAGAGACCAAGAGTCTGGCAGCAGCTCTGTCCACAATGCAGGATGTCTCACTAGTCCTAATCTGGGATGGAAGAGTTAGAGGATTCCTTGAGAGCTGCTGGCCCACAGTATGTGCTAGAAGCCCCATGAAGCTGGTTCCAACACCAGTGGAGGGATGCAGCAGCATCAGCACAGACGAACTCATCACCAAGACTGAAGGCAAGAGGCAAGGGTCAAGCCTCCTTCTTCCCTGTCCATCCACCTGGGGCATCACCAGAAGACTCTGCCCATATTCAGAGTGGGACTTCCAAAGTCACATATCAGGTCACGAGAGTTGCTCATGGGAATGCCCAGTGGTTTGCATGTTAGCTGATTCGAGACTCCAGTCAAACTGACAACCACGATTAGCCACCATACCTACATAAATCATATATAAACAGTCTATTTTCTACACTGAAGATGCAAGCAAAACATTCATCAGGTTCACGTTGGCTGATACCAGTCATGTCTCTGACTGCGTATTGGAGCTGAGAAGTGAAACCACAGGTCATGGAATGGCCCAAGATTGGAAACTAACTATCCATCCATCTTAAAATTCTTTTGTTCTCCTTGATTGGAATATCACTATATATTCTACAATGCATTGTGTTATCTTAGTTGACGGAAGGATCTAGTGTTTAAGGTGTTTTATTTTCTTACTTTAAAAGATTTAAGCTAAATTATCAGATTGAAATGAATTCTTGGCAGGAAGATCTTCTGGCATTAATCAATGGCTTTATCTTTGGATGACAATTTTATTAATTCATTAGCTCCAAGCTTATTTCAAACGCTTGTCATAGATCCCAACATCTAAAAGAAAATATTCAAATCCTTCTGACTCCTAGCAAATAGACAGCTTTAATCTAAAGCCTCTTCAACTGCTATCAGATGGTTTCACAATGCATTGAACACTGTCAGGGACAAGGTCTTCTCTAAGAGCATTTGTTTGAATAGTTTTCTCATATCTTTGCTTTGATAGTTTCACTGTAAATATTACCAAGGGATTTAAAAAGTTGAAGAATAATGTCAGCATTCAGCCTTCATCCTTACATTCATGTATTCATTATTTAACAAGTGAGAATGACAGAAAATCACATGCCAGGGACTCACCTTGGCATCAGGAGCAGAGAGACACGGAATACCTTTTGCTTGGGATCAAAGGCTTGGCACGTCACACGTCAATGCAATTATAATCATGAGGCATTTTGCAAGGTGTGAACCTGGTGGTTGGAGTCGAAATTGTAAGATCTTGTCTTCCGACTGGTTCCTCTACCTACTAGCTGTGTGTGTACGGGAGGAGGAGGATCAGTTCACCTGTCAGTCATCAGATACGCAGAATGGGGACGGTAACTGTACATCCTGCAAAGCTGGGCTCACGGAGTTGCTGAGAGGATGAAATTATGAACTCACGGGAAGGGTGTAGCACTGCACCATGGTTTATGCTCAGGGTAAAACCTCAGTAAGTGTGAGTCACTGTGCTCCCTTGCCTTCACCGCCACTGCAGAGGTAAAGAAATGCACAGCCTTGTGAAGCATTGGACTGTGAGGGGCTCATCTCTCTACAGAGCTTGAGGGCTTTGTAGAGACGAAAGTGTTGAGCTGTGATTTCAGGGTAAGTAGGCAGAGAGGTAGTCTGGTAGACAGGGAAGCAATCAGAACTAAGCCGTGGAAATGTGAAGATACGTGGCCTGGTCAGTGGTGAATAATGAAAAATGGAAACCAACTGACTGTGGCACCAAACGGGACCATATATTCCTCTAAAATACAAGTACTCAAAATAAAAAAAAAAACTCTTTTTATTTTTTGAACAATCGATATTGCCATTTTTAATCTACCTAGATAAAATACTAACTTGTCAAAGATGACTTGGTGAAATTGACAGGTTACATATGAATTTTGTGTTGAATGTTATGATTTCTTTTTTCAAAAGTCATTTTGGTTGCATGAAATTATGTAGGAAAATGAATAGTTGATAACAGCTGATAATGGTACTGAACTCCTTACACTATGGATAGATGCACAGATAGGGAAGAGAGAGAGAGAGAGAGAGAGAGAGAGAGAGAGAGGAGAGAGCATGAGACTCAGACCAAAGAAAATCTGAAGAGAGGAAAAAGAAAGAACCAGCCTTTATCTCAGCATAAATTTTAGCGTCTACTAGAGTATGATGTTGGTCATTCACTCCTTGTCACAAAAGAACGTAGCTAATGAACCTCACTGCAGTGATTCCTGAGAAACAAGCTCATGTCAGTTTCCTTCATTGCATGAGTATTTAATGACCACCGACAACGGGTAAGACATTGCTGTAAACTCAGCAGACTTCACATTTAAACACAGAAGCATCGCCTTTAATTAAAGAATGAGATGCTCATACTCACTACTAACAGATCCAGTCAGCATGAATGTACACAGTTAAATAAAAACAGTGGCAATAAATTCAAAGCTCTGCTTTATTAAAAGTAAAATACAGGGATCATTATTAGCCAGTGTATCACAGAGATCCATAAGGGTGCAGAAGTTACTTCAATAATAAAATATCCAGCAATGTGGCTAATCCCAATCAATACTGAAAAACAATCTTAGTCTGGTATAACAAAGGGTTAAAAATAGAATGAGACTGTAGAGTTACAATAGCATAGCAACTAAAACATTAATAAAGTTATAAAAAAGCTATATAGGCACTTTTTAGAAAAAGCATTATTGAAAGACATTAAAGAAAATATAAATAAATAAATGAAGCATAGTCTGTGTCAAATATGCATGTTAGGTTTGAAGTATCAAAAATTCCCTTAGAATTAAAATAGAAATTTAATTCAACTTCAGTGAATGTTCCTGTGATGGACCACCTTCATTGTCAGCCTAACTGGATTTGGAATCACTTCAGAGATGAACTTCCTGGCCCATTTCTGAGGGTGTTTCCTTGGAAGATTTAACTAAGCAGGAAAGTCCCACATTGAACGTGGACAGCATCGTCCCATGGGCTGGGGTTCTGGACAGAATAAAAAGTGGAAAAAAAGGGGGAAAGTCGGCGGAGTCCTAGCATGCTGCTTCCCGACCTGACCTGCGTGAGCCCTTGACTGAGGGTGTTTCCTTGGAAGATTTAACTAAGCAGGAAAGTCCCACATTGAACGTGGACAGCATCGTCCCATGGGCTGGGGTTCTGGACAGAATAAAAAGTGGAAAAAAGGGGGAAAAGTGGGTGGAGTCCTAGCACGCTGCTTCCCGACCTGACCTGCGTGAGCCCTTGACCATAGGAAACTTTATATGCAAGAGAAACAGGACAAAGGAAGACAGCAGACCTTAGAAGCCGGGAAGGGAAGGACGTCCCCTGCGTATCTGCGATGGCCGAGAGGCCCAGGCATGCTCAAAACAAATTGTGTGAAAGTCTCAAAGAATCAATAAAAGTAGTATTTAAAAATTAAATCTTAAGAAATTAACTGAAAATGATCTTAATTATAGGACTTGCAATTATGAACTCTTTTGAGTAAAAACAGGAGCATTGTGCAGCTTGGATTAGATTCCCAGTTCCTTCTCCTCTTCTTCATGGTGTGGCTCCTGGCACGACTTTTTAAGATTAGCTTCTAAATCATCACCTGGAAATCAAGCATTCTAAGCCACGTCATTAAACAGCTCCAATCCAGTAGGGTCACTATTGCATATCATAAAGCAGATACAAGACGCCCTGCATTCACAGAGGTTTGATACAGTGCTGGCCTACATCTGTAACACTAGAGGAGACGATTTGAAATCATTGTTGGAGAACTGATTCGACTTATATATACGTACATATATTTTTCATATGTATGAAAATTTCACTTGAAACAAAATTCCACAACCACTGGATTCACACAAAAGATGACTGAGGGAGGTAGACGACACTCAACTTCAGTGGAGCTCTACCAAATCTACACCTTGATTCTTAAATAGGATTTCAAAAAGAAACGAAATTTAAGAACATAATCTGGACGTCATTAAAATTCTAAAAATATGAGCTTCAAAGGGAAACAAGTGAGAATTGTAAAAACGTGAAAAACCTAGAGTGCTTAGA
Source organism: Nannospalax galili (assembly GCF_000622305.1). Lineage (NCBI taxonomy): Eukaryota > Metazoa > Chordata > Mammalia > Rodentia > Spalacidae > Nannospalax > Nannospalax galili. The sequence continues at coordinate 5,371,393 of NW_008338533.1, read as the reverse complement.
ATAACTGAGAAAAGTTCGCAATGAAGGACTTAATTTCAAACTTCACTATAAAACGGTGATAGTCACAGAACTCAGGGATCTGAGCACTGCTCTTTGTAATTAGAGTCAGCTACTGAGGCGGCGTATGGTGGTGGCACAGGCCTTTAATCCCAGTACTCAGGAGGCAGACGCAGGGAGATCTTTGTGAGATTGCTGCCAGCCTGGTCTACATACTGCGTTCCAGACCTTGTTTCAATGCCCCCCACCCCAAGTAAAAAAAAAATAGACTTAATCAAAATATAAAATGTTTGTGTTTTCAGATTCTGTGAGGGCACAAAAATAACTGTGTCAGGAGAGAGCACACATGTCAATCATGGTTAGGAAATGTCCTAAACTCATGCCATTTGAGGAAATTTTAAGGCACACAAGAGGCAAATAAACCAATTAAAAATGAATAAAGAGTCTAAACATTTAAGGAAGATTTACAAAATGGATAATTAATAAATGCCGGAAGAATGTTCAACATCATCAGTAACCAGGGAAATACAAATTAGAATGTATTGAGGCAGGAAGGGGACTTTTCAGAAGAAGGGTTTCAGGACGGATAAAACAGGTTAATGGGGAATGAGAAGGACTAAAATACACATGTATGAAACTGTCAAATAGTTTAAAAAATAATAAATAAACCTATGAAAAAGAGATGGGACTTTTCGTCCATGGGCACAGCCATAATTTATACTGTACAATAGTAAGTACTGGACAGCGCTGGGAGACGGTGGCATCAGCAGGCATACCTGCAGGGAACGGAAAATGGTGTATCAGCACTTAGGACATGATCTGCAAGGAGTTTCAGGATGACCAGTGATCACTTCTCTTAGGTAAGAGAAGTTTAGACAGAAGTGTCCACAAAGTTGGGTTTGCAGATGCACAATGTGATGTTATCAGTTTAAAAGATTTATTTGCCTTCATTTTACCTGTATGAGTATTTGTCTGAATCTGTATATGAGCACATATCCCCGCAGTGCCTGTGACGATCAGAAGAGGGTGTTGGATCCCTTGGAACTGAAGTTACAGGCAGTTGTGACTAGCTTAAAGTGGGTGCTGGTAACTGAACCCAGATCCTCTGTAAAAGCAGCAACTGCTCCTAACCACTGAGCCATCTCTCCATCTCCTTTGATATTATTTATAATAACAAAAAGTTAAAATAATCTGCAATGTGTATGGATGGTGAATAGAGACATCAAGGATGGTCTGGTGGATGTGGGCAGTGCCCACAATGAGCAGTCAGTAGGACAGACGGACATGACTGAAGTCAGCTCACGGCGCTATGGCCTGCCATGCAATGTCAAAGCCCGTATACATTTTGTATGGCCTCATTCCAAGGAAATAGGTAGAAAACAGTTAAGTGCTGCTAGATGCCTTGGCCAGGAGGAGGAACAGGAATTGCTTGCAGTAGACTACAGGCAAAGGCTGACATGATGGAAGTGTTAAACCAGTAGGGCAAAATATTGCACAGTTCTGTAAATATGCTAAAGTCCTTGGTCTGTGCACTCAAGTGGGGGAATTTATGCTGTTAACTCGTACATCAATAACCGTGTTAGAAAGCATGCACTCAGGCAAATAAAGATTCTGTAGTGATGCAGGAAAGGATACATAGCATCTTCACAGTAACCATCACATTCAGCTGCCTTTGGAAGTGGCCTGCTGGAATCTAAGACTAAGCAAATAAAAAGTCAAATTGTAATTGACAAAAGCAAGTTTTCAATGCACAATCTAGTCTGGCGCAACGCAGGGACAGATCCTTTACATTTTAGCCGTAGCCCTTTGCCTGCATGCTATCTGCCGCATGAACTAGGTCAGCCAGCTTTTGATTAAGTGCTGGGTCTTGGTGAGTTGACATTCTAATCCCTGACAAGCATCTGGGGAGCAGTGTTCCTCTGTGTCTGGTGAAGGGAGAGTCGGTCCGGTCCGAGGTTTCGTCAGTCTGATGCACTGAGGCAGCACTGCCCCTAGAGAAAGTTAGGGAGTTTGGGAACAGCCAGTGGAAAGCCAACCTTGTCTCCTCACGTCCTAGTTTCTCAAATAGAAGCGCTGAGGTTAGGAAAGGTCAGCCACTTCTGGTCCTGCCTAACACAGGAGGAGCCCACAACGTCAGCACTGAGCACGTTTTTATAACACACGTTTTCTTTTCACGGCCATGGTGCGATTCTATTTTATATTAACTATGACAACAGTAAGTCCTCATGAATTATTGTTCAGGGCTGTCATGAAGCATTACTGAGATGAGCAACAGGACGGGGCAAAGTGGATAGTCAGGCAGTAGGTACGGCTTTCCTCAAAGCAGGCTAGACTTCCCCCAAGGAGACCCTGAGTTTCTGGACCCAAGAAGGATACAGGGTTGCTTCTCAGATTTTGTAGCTGTGGACCTCTTCCTGTAGAGCGTTTCCTGGGTGCACTTCAGTTCTTGGGTCCGTGAAACATAGAAACCATTCTCAGTTGGGTTATATAAATGTGTGTGTGTGTGTGTGTGTGTGTGTGTGTGTGTTTGGGTGTACATGTGAATGCAGGTGCCCTCAGAGACCAGAGGTGTTAGATTTTCTGGAGGTGGAATTAGAGGTGTTTCTGAGCTGCGTAAACTGAGTGCTGAGAACCAAACCTGGGTCCTCCGGAAGAGCTGCATGTGCTCATAATTGCTGAACTATCTCTCCAGTCCTCAGGACATATATTTTTAAGTCCAATAAAGTCAATTCCTTTATTCCCAAGCCTATTGTATTCTGTTTTCCTCCTGTCCTGCCAACCTTGAACTCCTCCAAGCCTATGCCCTGAAACACCGAGAAGGGAAATCTCAGCTCTGTTGTGTCCTTGATCCCAGAAGGAAGGTCTCTGCCTTGCTGTGGACTTTGTTATTTGAAATGTATGCCTTAATTTATAGTACATTTTCAACCATGTACCTGTGAGCTGTTTTAAGTAATGAGATTAATGGCAGTGATTAAAGGAGATGTTAATTCAGGGAATTCTGCCCATTTGCAAAAAGGCCAGCGCTTCATACCTGTTACAGCCTGAGTCTCAAGGAGAAAAGACAGAGACCCAGTTAAGAGCAGGTGTGGCCACGCCTGAAAAACTGGCCACTGTTTCCAAGGACCTGAGTTCCAGCCCCAGGAGCCATATGGTGGAAAGGGGAAGGAGAGAGATAACTACCACAGGTTGTTTTCTGATCTTGAGAACACACACACACACACACACACACACACCACACACCACACACACCACACACCACACACATCACACACACCACACACACCACATACCACACACATACACACCACACACCACACACACACACCACACACATCACACACACCACACATCACACACACCACACACACGCACACACCACATACACATACCACATGCATACACCACACACACACTCCACATGCACACCACATACACACCACATACACACGACACAACACACCACACACACACCACACACCACAAACACACCAGACACACACCAGACACACATACACACACACCAGACACACACCACACACACACCACACACCACAAACACACCAGACACATACACCACATACACACACACCAGACACACACCA
>NW_008338533.1:5367272-5367704 GCF_000622305.1 Nannospalax galili | reverse complement strand
CCCACAAACACACACCCACCACACACACACCACTCACACCACACACACACACCACACACATACCACTCACACCACACACATACACCACACATACATACATAGTACACACACACCACACACACACCACTCACACACCACACATACCACACACACACCACACACATCACACACACCACACACCACACACACACACCACACGCACACACCACATACACATACCACATGCATACACCACACACACACTCCACATGCACACCACATACACACCACATACACACGACACAACACACCACACACACACCACACACCACAAACACACCAGACACACACCAGACACACATACACACACACCAGACACACACCACACACACACCACACACCACAAACACACCAGACACATACACCACATACACACACACCAGACACACACCA
>NW_008338533.1:5361099-5366513 GCF_000622305.1 Nannospalax galili | reverse complement strand
GATTTGTTAGCATTCACATGGCTGTAAATAAGCCACATATAAAGTGTCTTGGCAAACGTAACATTTATTTATATTTGTGGCATGAGAGCAAACTTCTGCTGGTTTTTCTGAAGCATGGTCAGCGCACCAATAATTGATTCCTATCTTAAAACAACTCAACCTGTGAAATTTTACACAGAGCAAATGGATTTGCTCTTAAAGCCCACTCAATGGGAGGGAACTCATTCATGGCACTGTAAACACAACTAAACACACATGGCTGGAGAGGTCATAGATCTTAGAGAAAACCCCAAGTCTGTCACATCCCTAGACAACCTTAGTGTCTTACTATGTGCCAAATATGGATCTTATATTTACAGAGAAGTATGCCAGTCACCATATTGTTGGAGCCTATCACAGAGTCCCACAACTGGTCATGCATAGAGAATAAGTGTCTGTGAGGTGCGCAGCCCTGAGTGACGCATCTACAGTACAGCGTCTACACCTGAGGCTCATGGAACATAGTGAGATGCATGACTGATGCACCTCTCAGCTCTCATCAGTGAAGCTTCCTCATGCAACAGAGGGCCGTACACACAGAAGGCCACACTGTCAAAGTGCAGACAGTAGGAGACTGCAGAGCGTGAGCTCCTAGACAGGACTCCTACGTTAAAGTTCACCCATCCATGGCTCAGGGACCATTGCAGAAGAAGGGGTGGGAAGATAATAAGAACCGGGGAGAAGGTGCAGGATCATTAGGAAACAGTCTTCCAGGCTCCTGGGACCCCGCTCCTATGAACTTGCAGTAATGGTGACAGCATGCACAAGACCCATGCAAACTCAATCAGACAAAAACCAGCAAAGGACTGTGGGAATGGGCAGAAGGCAATAACTTTGGTGAGGAACTATTGGCAGCGGATCACTGCTGGGTGATGGAGAACTGACCTTCTTTAAGGGAGTTACTCTAGACAGGCTAAACAGGCTTCAGAGGATGAACTCACACCAAAGGACATCAGGGTCCACACACTTGACTTGATAGGCTTTAACATATAAGACAAAATACATGAAGTTCTGTGGGCAGGCTATTGAATTAAAATATATTTTAAAAGCAAAAAAAAAACTTAAACGTTATTGAAAAATTGAAAGAAATTTCAGGTTAATTCAAAGAGTGACTATAGATCACAAAATTCCAATGACTTTCATATCTCCTGGTCTCTTAATTATGTCATTGAAATTACCTTAGCTTTCTTTTCCTCCTTTCCCCAAAGGAGCAAATTATTCTTAGAATCCCAAGAACACTGAATGAGCTAGCACATATGTGGAATTCAGGCAAGTTCACGTACATGGAATTGGCCCTCTGTTGACTAGCCAATTCATTGCACCAGACACCAATTCATTGTGAAGACCAATGTTTGCAGCGAAATGCTGGAAAATGTAAACCAAAGAGAAATCCCTGCTTCAGTCCTAAACTTGATGTGCCCTCCAGACACAGGAAAACAATGTTCAACACTATGACAGGCTTTCTTTAGTTCTAACATATATTACTATGTTCATTGTGTCTTATTTCAGAAATCAACCAAGTCCCTGTACTGTTAGAGCATCTCTGTCTAAGGACTTAGAGAAGATAGGAGTGAAGGAAGGATACCAAAGCTGGAGTTCTGGGGTAGCACTGCATGAAATAGAGTCCGTGCTCTTCTAAATAAAGAGAATTTGAAATTGTCTGCAAACAACTGCTAACAAATTATTTGAATTCCAAGGGAATCTATGTTCCTGCCTGTATATAAGCATTAGTGCCCGCCATTAATTATTCACCCCAAGTCCTGTGGTAACGATGAGCCTGGTCCTAAAGGCTCAGCAGCTTTACCAGGTGGTTCCTTCTAGGAATCCTATGCAGAACAGGGGAGTGCCTGCAGTTCCCAAAATCCAAGCTACTTACTGACTGCATCAGAAAGTTACTAGAAATACAGTACCGCCAAGAACTGACTCCAGATTGATTACACAGCATGACATGACATGAACTTTAATTTTGGGGATAAACATGCATAATAACCATGCCAGCCTTTGTGAAACTTGCTTTGGTTGGCAGCTTGGCTGTGCTAACAGATGAACTTGCTTTGCAAGCAGATAAGTAAACAAATCTGTTAAATGTAATTAATTTGAACGTTGGTCCTCCACTGTTTTGCTTGTCAAATACTTCTCGTTTCCCTTTAAACATAGGAGACTGATGATGAAAACATTAGCTAAGTCTTACTTGATGAGAATAATAAACTGAGCAGTGCTGGGCTTGGTGACACACGCCTTTAATCCCAGATGTGGGAACAGAGACAGGCTGATCTCTGAGACTGAGGCCAGCCTGGTCTATATAGCAAGTTCCAGGTCAGCTGGGGCTACAGGGAGATCCTGTCTCAAACGAGCAAACACTAAAGGAAGAAAGTTTGCAAAAACTGTTCCTGGTTCAATGTCTTATGGTGTTTAATACAATGGATCACTTTAAGTTTCATGTCACTAATAAAGATGCTCCTTCAAACTACACTACAGGACCAAGGGATGGCCCAGCATGAAAAGCTCCAACCACCAAGGCTGAGGACCTAAGTTTGATCCCTGGGACCCACATGGCAGAAGGAACGAACGGACTCCTAAAGCTGTCCTTTAGCTTTACAGGTCCACTGTGGCCTGCTTGTCCACTCACGCAGGGAGGGGGTGATGGAATCATAAATCAAAGCCCCCCAGATTAAAGTAAAACTAAGTTTCCCAAGCTATATTCTGGGAAACTGTACAAGGAAGCAAAAGAAAAATAATTCTAACTATAGAAAAGAAAAGATGACCTGACCTTTTCATGCTCCTTTGATCAAGCTGGAAAAATACCTGAAAAATCCCCCCTCCCATTTCTGCTGTAACCATGTAACCAAGCTCCTATTGTGACCTAAATACCAGCCCCTTACTTCTTGTGGTTTGTGGTTTCTGTCTATATAACCCAGCTTCTAAACTGAATCTGCACTTCCCCTTTTGATTAAGGGGGAGTCCGTCTGGACGATTAAATCCTCTTGCAATTGCATCTACTGGTTTGAGGACTGAGTTATTGGGGTGCGACCTCCCGAGAACGTAGGGTACCCTAGTCTGGGGGTCCTACAGGGGGAAGGGAGGGAGGGAGGGAGCATAAACCACAATCAATGTACTTGATTTGCCTAAAACCTCCTTTATACATGGTTTATCTAGCTACATCTGTAGTTACGTAGTAATGAACTCTACAGGAGGCAGTGCAGGGGTGTTTGTTCTCTCATCACAAAACATGTTAGTGACGAGCATGTCAGCACACACAGCTGCAGGTATGCACAAAATCGTCTTCATGAGAACTCTTTGTCTTAAATAAGAAGCATAACACCTATGAAGCAACACAGTCATTGTTCTTCAGGATGTTCCCCCACATTGAAAACGAAGTGACCGTGTCACAGCCACAGTTAAGTAACGGGGAGAACAAGGACCTGGTGCCCCAGTGTGGACCTAGATCACGGAGCTGCCAGTCAGCATTTCACACTTCTTCCCTCAGTCCCATCTCCCCAGAGTTTGCTTCAGAAATGGGTACTTGAGACTTTATTTGACCAAGTATGATTTCTGGCAAGTCAACTTTCTTAAACAGGCTGGACTCTGTTCTCCAGTTTGGAGGTGACCCTTTCTTAGCACGTAGGATGAAGGCTACACGGGCAAACTGGGTTTTCCAAAAAGACTCACCCAGGAGAGCACAGGGTGAGCGGTCTAAGAAGACACACTGGGTCTGAATCCATGTTTAGTTTTAGTGTTATCAGCTGGCCCCACCCACAGGGCCCCTCCTTTCTCAGCCCTTGGCTGTCTGTCCCAAGAGAAACAAGGACCTGGTGCCCCAGTGTGGACCTAGATCACGGAGCTGCCAGTCAGCATTTCACACTTCTTCCCTCAGTCCCATCTCCCCAGAGTTTGCTTCAGAAATGGGTACTTGAGACTTTATTTGACCAAGTATGATTTCTGGCAAGTCAACTTTCTTAAACAGGCTGGACTCTGTTCTCCAGTTTGGAGGTGACCCTTTCTTAGCACGTAGGATGAAGGCTACACGGGCAAACTGGGTTTTCCAAAAAGACTCACCCAGGAGAGCACAGGGTGAGCGGTCTAAGAAGACACACTGGGTCTGAACCCATGTTTAGTTTTAGTGTTATCAGCTGGCCCCCCCACAGGGCCCCTCCTTTCTCAGCCCTTGGCTGTCTGTCCCAAGAGCCATTCTTCACATCATGTCATTCATTTGGTTTATTTGAGGAGTTTAATGTTTGGATTTAGATATCCTAAATGCAAGAGAATTAGAAACTATTACAGGCATTTGAAGAAAAGATGAAGGATTGAAACCACTTTGAGTTAAGTTGTAGACAGGAAGATGCTGAGGGAATCGGTACAGGGAAGAGGTACCAAAAAGTCAGCTTCCTACAAGGACCGAGAGGAGGAAGAGGTTTAAGAAAAACACAGCTGAGTCCAGACCAGCAAGCCTGGATAACCAGGGGGAGGATGATGTAACATCAGCTGAGAGAACTGTTGGGTAGCAGAGATACTCTAAGGGGGAAGTAGAGGCACTATAAGGGGGTGTGCCTGTGAGAGAGGGAGGAGGGCGACTGCTGATAACACAGCTGGAGCTCCTGAACGGAGGACTGGGCTGCAGTGCCAAATGGTTTTGCTCGAGCATCACCGGTCTCCCGAGAGGAGTGTGTGTCCTTCTTCAGTCCATAGGACCAGAGAGGAGTGTGTGTCCTTCTTCAGTCCATAGGATCATCTCTCACCGTGACTAGTGCTGCTCTGTGGGCAAGCAAACTAAGCTGGTGCCTCTGATTCCGGTCCCGTGGCTCCCATATCGCTTTTTTTTTTTTTTGGTCTTTTTGAGACAGGGTCTCCCTGTAGCCACAGCTGTCCTGGAACTCACTATGTAGACCAGGCTGCCCTTGAACTCACAGAGATCCGCCTGCCTCTGCCTCCCGAGTGCTGGGATTAAAGGCGTGTGCCACCACACCCAGCTCCATACTGCTTTTTATCAGAGTATTTAAGGTAAATTGTCATTGTAACCCCATTTATTACTTTATTTCTTCAATGTTTCCTGCCCTATGCTAAAATTTTCTTGAAGACATGAGCTTTATTTAATTTCACAGACAAGTATGACAGGGTAGTAACATAATTCATGCCATAAGTTGGATAACTGATTCTGGATTCTTCTCTTCACTAAAAGCTAAGATTTTCACTGTAAATCTTAGAATCTCAAAAACTGAGGTAGTGCCTGGGTTGTGTTCCTCACCACACTGTGTTAAAAAATCTAGCACCATCTAAAAACATCCTGCCTTTTATGAGAAGGTAAAGGTTAGGAACGAGGATGACTGGGTTGTCAGCTGCCAATGGAAACACACTTCTCGCAAATGGATGAATTCTAT
>NW_008338533.1:5357930-5361030 GCF_000622305.1 Nannospalax galili | reverse complement strand
GGCATATATTAATTTTTTTCACAGTTGAAAGACCCAAATAAAGTAAATTTAAAAAAAAATCAAAATACAGTAAAGGTCTGTGACCCAGAACGTCTTTAATCCCAGCCTCTTACTCTCATCTAATTTCCACAGTCTACACTCCAGTAGCTTTGACCTTCAGAGAACAACAGAGTTCACAACTTCCCTGTTTGCCCCACTGGGCCACTGTAATGGAGTTCGCCAGCAGACCTTGTGACATTGTCTTAACAATTATTTATGGTAGAGTCACACTAGCCACACAAATGAGCCTTCTGAATCTAATCAAGAAACCTCAAGGATGGCTCCTGCTAACCAGGAGGCACTCAGACCTATACAGTGTCTCAGTCTTTGCATTCTGAACAATTACATCACACTAGTACTCACAGACTAGAACAGAAAGGGTACTTGTACATTATTGTCATTATGTACCTTTAAATTAAAGAAGAATTCTCTCTCCAGAAGTGTTCCTAAACATTAATATGAACAAGAAAACAATATTTTCTTTTAAGGACAAGCCAAGAAATATCAGAAATTTTTAATGCTTTTTACATTCTCAAAGGTCTTGTCACTAATATCCTGTTAAAATATGTCATTATAGCTGAGTACAATGGATGCCTTTAATCCCAGAACCCAGGAGGCAGGTGCTGGTGGTTTTCTGTGAGTTTAAGGCCAGCCTCATCTGCACAGTGCACTCCAGGCCAGTTGGGGTTGTCTCAAGAAAACAACAACAAAAATAAACAAAATATGGTCAATATAAACTAATATGCACTCAGTTTGGTTTCTAAAATATAGCAATATTTTATAATCCATTTTATTTTAGGTTACAAATGTATACATGAGTACAGGTACCCACAGAGGCCAGAAGATGGTGTCAGGAGCTCCAGTTACAGGCTATTTTGAACCACCATGTGGGTACTAGGAACCCAGGTCCTCTGCAAGACAAGTGTACTTTTTTAATTGCTGAACCATCTCTGTAGACCCACATGTCATATTTTTAAAATAATAATCAAGCAAAAAGTTCAAATGTAGAAAACAGACACGTACTTCCAAAAACTTCTTTATGCATCAAGTGTGAAAACTCTTCAATATTTCAGGTATGTAATTTCCAGAAATATTAACAAAGTGAGAAATCTGTAGCTGAATGGATCAGCTAAATATTTGCCTCAAGGCATACAATACACCAAGATTCCCAACCAGAGAGGAATGGGGGCCTTTTTGTTTAGTCTGCTGAGCAATAATTTAAAAAAATTTTATTTTTATTTTATGTGCGTGAGTGTATTGTCTGCATGTATGTAAGTGTATCATGTTGTGCAAGGCCCACGGAGGTCAAAAGAGGGCATTGTATCCCCCAGAATTGGAGTTATGGATGGTTGTTAGCCACCATGTGGGTGCTGGGAATTGAACCTGGGTCCTCTGTAAGACCAGCCAGGGCTCTTAACATTAACCCACCTCTCCATAAAATTCCCTAAATTGACCACTGGGACACTGATTCTCGGTAAAAAGGAGTGCTTTATTGGAGCCAACAGGCTGGGGACACAGACAGTCTTGGGAGCTGTACTGTGGCCCTGAGCAGTGAAAACGCAGGGCTTTTAAGCAGAAAAACCACAAAAACCACAAAGCAGGTGATGTCCATAGAAACTATACACAGAATAACCAAGAAAGGATTGGAACAATCTAGGGCTGATTTCCAGAGACTTTACCTATACAGCCATTGCTAGCTTACCGGGGGCAGAACATTCTTCCTCTTCTGCCACAGACCATCCCCATAGAAACCACGAATAGATGTACCAGGAAAGGTTTGAACAATGGAGGAGATTTCCAGAGTCAGGCGGAGGGCATCTTTTTCTCAGAGGACAGGGAGGGGGTCTGAGGGCCGCTCTCCCTCACAGTCCTGAACTAAGATTTTAAATATATCTGTTTAAGTCGAATAATTCCCTGGAACACCTATGTAAGTTTTGATCCTCTAACTAACACTGGCCTATTCCCAAACAGGCTACTACCTAAATGCCAATCAGAAAGGGGATTTTGATGTCCTTGGTTGGTGAGAGAGCCTCAGAACATTTCAGGAATGTCACCAGTTGTATAAAGGTCATCCTGGAATTTTTTTCCCTGAGGCACTGTGGACTGGAGGTGCTGAGGAGGGTGGGGATACCGTAGGGTGGGCTGAGTGGTTTCAGGCAATCTCCATCAGCTGATGCTCACATGTCAGGCCAAGGCTGGGCCGTTTCTTGTCACGGGCTGCCCCAGACCATAGCAAGTGACTGTCCTTTGCTCTGTACCACCTGATGGTGAACTGTCATTTTAAGCCTGTCTATAAATTGGCTCTGTCTTGTGAATCACCTTTACTGCTGACCACCAGCTCACATAACATATCCACTCCTTTGCAATTTTCTATGCTCACTCCCCTAAACTCCATGTGTGCCTAACACTCTTACTTGAAATGTTTTCTTTGTGTTCATCAGTAGTATGCTTACAACCTCAAGGTCAAGTTCATTCCCTATATTCTCTATCTGATTTCAGGCCATCCCTAATAAATTATCTTGATCTACTCTGCTTTGAAATTTCACATATATGTTTGGTTTTGATTGTTTCAACTCCACGGTGTAGTTATGTGATGGAAACATTAAATCTCCCAGTGCAGCAGGGTGCGCAACAGACACATCTGCAATATTGTCTTAGCTGTGGACAGGTACACTAAGAAACAAGACAGACCAAGAACCACGGGCAGGGCTGGATGATTCAGCTAGAGTAGATACAAAATTCTCAAACTGTGCTATTAATAAAGCGATTGCATATACAAATATTCTCTTGTTAAATATTGGCCAGCAGATAAATATTTCAGAATGAATTTGAAAAGGGTTTATCAACTTTATCAGCAGTTCCTTCATGTACAGGCACATCACAGAGATCTATCCACATGCTTGGCAAGTATTGTTTCACCAAAAGCTATAAGGAGCCTGGTGTGGTGGTTCACTCCGTTTAACCCCAGCACTCAGGAGTCAGATCTCTGTGAATTCAAGGCCATTCTGCTCTACATAGTTAGTTCCAGGCCAGGCAAGCTAACAGTGAGACCCAGTCTTAA
>NW_008338533.1:5339893-5357723 GCF_000622305.1 Nannospalax galili | reverse complement strand
ATGTGCGCCCACATATATATAAACTCACACACATATATACATGCACATACACACACACACACACACACACACACACACACAAAGAAAAATAAAAACAAAAAAAACCCCCCAAGAATATTAAATCTAAAGTTTTTGAAACTAAGAACTTAAAAAACCAAATCAAATCATCTTTGGAGTTATGATTTCAGCCAGTGGAAAAAATTCATACAATTACTTTTAAATACCTACTTTATGTTCTTTCAAGAACAAAGCACTAGGCAAAATGAATGGACTACTCTGCACTGAGGCCTCTCGGGCTTTCCTTCACCATGAGTTCAGATTTGTATGGTTTATATAACATGCTGCTTGGCTGATAAGTGGCAATTGGTTTTTAAGTTTTACTATTTTGAGATGACCAGTAGATTCTATGACAAAAATGTTATCTACTTGGAAATAAAATAGTATCAGGTGCATACACTCAGGTCACTCAAACGTCGATAGTAGTAATATTTCTTGCTTAACTGAAGGAAAAGGAGGAAACGATGGCCATCAATACAGTCACCCTTGGAGCTAGCTACATTCTTTCTGTGGGGAATTCCACAGTTCCTTCATGTCTTTTACATACTGTGGGCACTTTCCTCTATGAGGGATTCTAGGGAAGTAAAATTTTAATCTGTATGTTGGGAAAGGAAAAAAGAAAAGACTGTCGCTGTTCCTTCTGCTCAGTTTGGGTCTCTTGAAAGTGACGAACATCAAAACCATTAGGCAACAGAGAATTAGCCTCTCTGAGTTTGGGAAATTCCAGTTTCCTGAACTTAATAGTTTATTAAGAAAAAATACATACAACCTATATGCATGATGGCTGAATACAGGGAACATCCATGGTCCGCTGTCTCCATAGCAACTGATGAGGTGTTGCCTGCTTGCGCCCCTTTTTAATGTACTCTTGCTTGTTTCAGAGGGGCACACCTCCGTGGTTCTCACACAGTTCGCATTTGAAACAAAATGACCTCAGCAAACAGAGACTCGCGAAGCAGATTCGCTTTATCTTTCCTGCTCACCGCTGAACCCACGTGAGAAGCTCTTCAAATTATGACTCATATTCAGCTTCCTATTGAGACACCCTGTGACCTGCAAACTCCACTGGAAAGCCAAGGCCGGGAGTCTGCCTCTAGCCCAACACTCTGTCTAGAGACTTGCAAACTTCAGGGAACAGCACCTGTGTGTGAAGACAAGAAAATCAAACACTGCCGAAGCGGCCACAGACTCTGCTCCTTGACATCACGTCCTGGCCGGCAAGGCCCCAAGCATCCGTGCACATCTGGGCAACTGGGGCATCGGCGATGACGGGAGGCTGACAGAAATGGGCTTGTGGAAACGCCATAGCTATAATAAGGGACCAGAGAACGGCAGACGTGTCTGCCCTCCTCTGCTTTGATGTTTCAAAATGAAAATGCACCGTCACAATCCATTAGGGGAAAAGAATGCAAAGATAACAGACAGGTGCAGTTCCTTCACAGCGGAGTGTTGAAGACCTCCTTAATCACAGACATCACACTCATACTGAGCTGCCATTTCTCTAAGGAATAAGCAGTCACCGTAGGCTGAAGGCCAGGTTCATCCGTTTTTAAGTCAGCATTTTTTAAGCCCACGGTGAAATCAGCCCGTGAGTACTTAATGAAGGCACAGCAGTGTACCTACGAAGTTACACTCCTAATAACCAAAATTGCATCTGAGGATCCATAAAGACTCTCGACTCTGGGCTGAATGAGTCTATTTTATGCCTGAAGCCATAGATTGAAGGAGTTACACAGGGAACAGAAGTGTGATTGCTATGTGTTGGATGCCCTTTCTCTCCAACCGCTTCTCTGTGCTTCCATTTATCAAATATTGATCTTCACAGTATTAATGGCTATATAATAATTCAAGGAAAACAAAAGCTATCCCCATTGACTTTAAAATATTCAGGGCATTTCACCAATCCTTTACATCAGGACTTAATACACACGAGAAAGCATGGATTAATTTTAAAGGCGAATTTAAAAAATGGAGCTAAAATTATATGATATGCACAACTTCACAATGGAGTGTCTTTTTTATAAATGTATAACTTATGAATGCATTCATAGGCTCATTATACTGTGGTATATCAAAACCAAAATGCATATTTTTTCTCCACAATAGAAGTTTTACTAAACAGACACTTTTTTTTTTCCTGAAAAAGGAGGAGGTTAGATGGAGACAGATTCAGTTCTGACATTTTAATGGAACAGCCAAACTACATCTGAAAACATTGAGGCATTTTGCTGTGCATAAAAATACCAAGAAATCATTAAACGTTGTTTCATTCCATGACAGAACGGTGACTGGGCTGAAAACTCAATCACACTTCCTTGTCAGCCGAACAGCAATAATTCCATCATGTTCATCCCACCTCTCAGCGGACCATGGCCCTGCATTCTAGACACAGAATGGAGCTGGAGGCTAACGCTAAAACTTAGAAAATGCAAAATATTTATGTTTGCAGCTACGTTATGTTTAAGTAAAAGAATACTTTTGCCAAACAGATTAAACGTCATATATACAGCAGTCTCGTTTTTTATAGTCTCTCATTAACTCACCCAATAGCATTGTACTTGTCCCTAACGAAAAAAGACTGGACTGTTCAAATCTTAAGTCTCCTGTTGCAAGAACACTATTGAAGAAACGAGCAGCAGGAAGTCTCTGGAGCGTTCTTTTGCTTTGTTAAGGCTGTTAGGATAACACAGAACTACCAAAGCTCAATAAACCACTGGCAATTGGGTTATATCCTTCAGGCAGTCAAGCTCTTGATAAGGGGATAATTCGACTTTGTCCAGCACCAATGTATCAGAAATGATGTGAAACTCATAGAGTCTGGAGCTGGCTTCCAAATGCAGGTTGACAGAGGCAGTTCACTGCTGGGGCTTTGCAAGGGAAGGCTTGTCAGATGGAGCTAATTCAAGCGGCCTGAGTATCCACCAGCCCCGTGTATCGCAGTACTGTGAATCTGCCGCTTCACATAGTATACTTCCAAATCAGATGGGCTGGAGACTCTGAGAGCAGCCGGGTTGACAGAACTCTTTAAAAATAGGCTCTACTCTTGGCCAGAAATCACTTATTTAAATATTATAGGGTTACTTAAGAGGGCTGTCTTCCAAATGTCTTCACCTACATCATTTGACATTTCAAGTCTGAAAATCACTTGGTAATATCTTCTGAACATATTTAGCAGTTCTGAAATAAGAGAATATTAACTAAAAAGGAGAATTATAGGAATATAAAGAAATCACTTATGTGCCCAAGACCTTCATCCTCAAAATATAGATAAGAAAACCTGAGCATGCCAGGATGACTTTTGGAATATCATTTATATAGAAAACAAACTGCAATGAAATGCAAATAACTTAAAATTCTTATGTTTGATTTATATGTAGTAACACTTAGAAAATACATGTTAATACTTATCCAATAAATTGAATGTGTATGCACACTGACTCTATGGATGCAAACATATATACATATGTATATATGTGTATATATATATATATTTAGTTACTCATGGTATTTAATATGTTTATGAGCCATTTGTTTTATAATTCACATTTTTTCACATGTTCAAGTTTCACTTTATATTAACTTTATTCAACTGAATTCTAAGAATTCTTAGGGAATTACAAGTTTGTTAAAATACTTCAAATACATTAGTCTCCTTTCTCTCTCTTTTTCTCATATATATGAGAATATACAAATTATATATATATATATATAGTCTATCATGCAGGTGCTGTTGGGGTACCTGCCTTTATAAAAGTTACGAACTTATTTCTATGCTCCAAAGTTGTGTAGACGCCAGCTAGGCTTTTAATGACATAAATAGATGCTTATCCAAGTAAAACACATTTATGGTGAGAGTCATGTAACCTGTATGTTTTCTTTGAGGAAAAGCAAAAATAT
This sequence comes from Nannospalax galili, assembly GCF_000622305.1. Classification (NCBI taxonomy): domain Eukaryota; kingdom Metazoa; phylum Chordata; class Mammalia; order Rodentia; family Spalacidae; genus Nannospalax; species Nannospalax galili. The sequence continues at coordinate 5,353,769 of NW_008338533.1, read as the reverse complement.
TAAGACTATTTTTCTCTACTTATTAGCTATGTGGATTTCATCAGCACAGTCAAATAACATAATTTAAACTTAAATAAACATAGAAATAACAGTGTCTGATGGGAGGGCTTCCAAGATTAAATTATTTTGCTCATATCAAAAAGTGTGACATAAAGAGATTGAACACATGTTAATTTTACTGGATGCAGGATTTTACATGATAGAAAAATTTATCTTCACATCCGTGCTTTGTGTTAATGCTGGAATATGTGTTTGCTCAATGATCCCATGAATTCGAATATGTGCTTGAAATGACCCGATGTCTAATGAGGGGGCATCTGAACCACACACTTCATTAGAGTTCTCACATGAAACTATCCATCATGTTGCTCAGCTTCAAGACAATATCCCTAAAGAAAAGGCATTGAAATCTATGCCTTGCCGTGCTGATGATGACTCCTCTTTGCTTATTCCAGAAACACAAAATCATGCTTCATTTCCTATCTAAAGAATTCGTACTATGTTTCATATTGTGAGCTATTCTGCTTGATTTCAGAATGCTCTAAAAATTAAGAAATTAGTTCACAGTAATAGGCATTTAAGCTGAATCGAGGAATCATCTCTTAATTTTACTTAATGCAGTGTGTATATTCACATGGAAAATTAGCTGATTTCATTGACCCCCTGCTCAGATTATGGATCAATGCACCAAATATATTTTTGTCTTTCTCCAAAGTCATACACCACTGAACCACAAAATGAGGACCTCTTCTTCGGACAGAGCACGGGCTCCTTGATTTCCCCACATCTCTCTTTCAACTTAACTGTTTCCGTCCTTTCTTCAAAATGAACAGAATCCAGGTAGTCAGTCATGTGTTTGATTACTGGGTAAATGTTTTCTAAAGTCTCAGGAAACCACCTAGTCAGGGTTTGCATTTGGGTTTAAGGAAAATCAGACACAAAAATGTCTGCGTGAGCTGCACAGTACTTTAAGGGGCACCCCAATGTTCAAGATGCCCTTCCGCATCCCCGGGATGGAAAGGTTCAAGGAGATATAGAAACATTGCATTAGATTGCTCATATAATTAAGTTTTTGTTCTGATGCCATTTAAATAAAACACTCCACTTACTGATTTGAAATGCTGATTTTGTAATTATTTTTAATCAATTTGTGTCTAATTTTGTACTTTCAAATCTTATTCCACTAAGTAATGGCTGCCTGTCCCTAGGTCACTATCAAACTCATGATTATTAAAACCTTATAATATCTAGTAGCTCATACTGTCCCTGTTTTTTTAAAAAATTGATTTAATGTCACATTTCTTGGTTATATTAATGAGTCATATGCATTCCCGATTTTAAAAATAGTATGTTTATTTAAAAAACAATAAAACTTTCAAAACTGAATCTATAATAAAATACCAAAACCAAAACTTTCTGGTAAAAGTGTCCAAAATAAAACAGTCTTTTAGGAGGCACATTTTTCCCTTTTATCTTTTCTCCCCCCAACTTGAAATGTCTGCTATCAATATTGAGTTTTAGGTCTCTTCACAAATTTCTTAAATGCCTTCAAAATTCACTTTTTGCAAAAATTATTCAACTTTTACTAAAGTTCATAGAGATACCATATAGTCATATAAATGAATATGTTTTAAATCTCAGTATTAGAGTTTGTATATTCCATTTCTTTTAAAAATGAATACTCGATTTCCTTGTACTTAATTGGATGTCTACATGTCTGTATATCTTCATCTGTCACTTTACTCTTTCCTGATTAACTTCTGCTGTGATCCTTAGACTTTTTCTCCAGGTTTTACTTTCTGACTTTTGGAGGTTGAATTCTTATCTCATGTCTTGCCATTCTTCACTCAGTTTTGCTGTTCACTAAGGAAAATATAGGGCCAGGCATGTTGAAGCATGCCTTTAACCCCAGCACTCAGGCAGATCTCTGTGAGACAGAGGCCAGCCTGGTCTACACTGTGAGTTCCAGGCTATAGGGAGACCCTTTCTCTAAAAGAAAAAAAAAATCTAACGAATATGGAGGAGAAAAAAGAGAATATAAAATCAACCATATATTTTAATTGGAAAATGAAATCTCTCTGATCTAGAAACTTTCTGTAGGCTTCCAGGATTCAGTAAGAAATATGACTCTTTAAACCTAGCAACCATGAAAGCTCAGATAATTATACTGAAAAATTCCTCCAGAAATCTTTGTCCTTTTAGGATGAGCAATTAAGAAGGTCAATGTACCCACCCTTTTTACAAGACTAGTATTTCTGATCTTTGTTTAATGTCAAAAAATTATATTTTCCCTCTACTAATTTTCATTTATTTAATTATTCATGGTATCTAATACACTCGGGAGTCATTTGTCTTATGGTTTGGACCTCATCACTTCTTGAAGTTTCTCTTGGTATCTTAATTATGTTTCAGTTGAAATGAAGGATTCTTAGGGAATTGTAACTGTTTGGTAAAACACTGCAAACATACTTCTCCATCTTTTATTACTGCTTAGAAGCTGTTTGGTATAGCTGACATATAGAGATGTGTGCGTGTGGGTGTACATACGTCGTCCCCATGAAAACCAGTGTTCTGCCTTCGCCTGGAGCATCACTTCCGCCAACCAGGCAGTGGGGTGGCCGTGCTCTCTGGGGTCTACCATAGCATGTTGCCATCCTGCAGACTCTGAACTGAATGACTGCCTTCTTCTCATGCCACAGCTCTTACTGACAGGCTCCTTTGCTGATCTAAGTTGCTTTTAACTCTACTCACTGTTTGTTTCCACTACTGTGTTTTTAATAGTGAATCTATTTCTAACCCCACCCCTTTACTCTGGCTCTATTTTAAGTGTATATGAAAATAAACTTTACACATTTTCAATGTGTTTTTTATAAATAATGCGTTTTCAAAATTTTGGCTTAAAATTTGGAGTCTCAGTCTCTCTATGTCTCTGTCTCTGCTTCTCTCTCTCTCTCTGTTTCTCTCTCTCTCTCTCTCTCTCTCTCTATATATATATATATATATATTTCCTCCAGGTCCTATTATTCATTTTGTGCTTATAAAAAGAATAGAATATATGGGGCTGGAGAGATGGCTAAGTGGTTAAGAGCAGTGACTGCTTTTGCAGAGGACCTGGGTTTGATTCCCATCACCCACATGGCAGCTACAAACTGTCCTTAACTCCAGTTCCAGGGGAATCTGAAGCCCTCTTCTGACCTCCGCGGCATTGTACAACACAGGTGCACTCACATGCATGTAGGCAATACACTTGTACACATAAAATAAAAATAAATAAAATATTTAGAAAAAGAATAGAAAGTCAAACTCTGTTTCCGTGGTGTTTACGTAGAAAACATCGAAATAGAATGGTATTTTTGCTCTAGACAGTGTATTAAAGACTGTGAAGGACTCACTGCAGCACACCCCTGTGCACCAGACACAGGCTTTTTCTTAGGAGAAGAAAATTAATGAAACTTTGCTTCAATTTCTAGCCTATCACTTCCTCAGGTCCAGGACCCTTGGGAGATTTAACTACAGATTTAATAAAAGCTTTAAGCACAAACACAATGGAAAATGTTTAAATTAACCTGCAGCCACAACCTGAGCTCAGAGGAGCTAAACCCAAAGAGAGCGCTGGGTGGCTCTGGCACCAGGGGCAGCAGGCCTGGCTCCAAACCCCACTGCTTATTAGCAGATGCTATTGGAATTCCCCTAGGCCTGTTTTCTTGGCTTTTAAAGATTGATTTTATTTTTCACTTATGGGAACTGAAATGGCCAAAATGACTCCATTTTATTCTCGTCAACCTTTTCTGATCCTCAGTTTCTGCCCAGAAGTCCCCGCCGCTCCTGTCAGCCCCACTCAGCCAGGCAGAATGGCCCCATGAAGTCTGCAACTGCATTTCAGGGAGCTCTTTACCTTTAAAATCCTGGGAATCTTGCTTCCAGCCAGGCAGAAGGTTCTCTCTGAGCTACATCTGCAGCCCCAGGGAGCCCATGGCTTCTGCAATTCTGAGAAACTTGTTTTTCCTAACCAAAACTTAGAAATGTTTTGTTTATTGAAAACTTATTAACTGACCTGTCTCTGGTATGGTATAACCATGATTTTTGACTTTGTCCCTGGTGTGATGTAATTGTGGTTTTAGGTTTTATAAACCACATTCTGCTTTCCTTGGGGCCAAGATTTCCCTGGAGGTGGAGTTAGAGGCAGTTAGAGGCAGCCTGTGCTGTGCACTGAACCCTGGTCCTCTGTGAAAGCAGAGAGCCTGCTTAACTGCAGAGCCATCTCTCAACCTTAGCTTTCTCATCTTTAAATGAAGGTAATTACAATGATTAAACGAAGTAATTAAATGTAAGTTTCTAACTCATAGTTTGTATAAAACAATCATTCAAATACATTGCTTGATATAATTTATAATTAGCATAATGGTAAATGTCATTTTAAGGCTTGATATTGAGGTTTTGATATAAAAGACTATAAATTCCATGTGATACTGGCATTTATGATTTTTTTCAAAGACATTCTAAAACTAAACACATCCACTGTCTTTCCCAGCTATAAACTAAAGGAAAGACATATGTGAGCCAAAAATGGAATTACTAGTTATATACAAATTTTGGATGATCTATTGATTTCTAGGATTTTCACAGCACTTTCTCATGATATCTTGATGCTTCTCTTCCAGTTGCCCCGTGAACACAGTCAGCAAGCCCAGAATTCAAAGTTACCCATATTTGGCATTGCTGTATCCAAGCTCTTCCCTGGGTTGCAAACTACCACAATGATAAACTTGAACCACACAGAACTGTCTCCTTTGCTGTCTGGAGTCTTCTCAGATGTGTCCTTTCCTCCCCCACCTGCGCCTAATGAAATGTAAGAAAACCTCTGCAGCAGGCTCAAGGAGACTGTCCGTTCAGCACAATACAATGTGGGCACTGGAGGCTCAGGAGAGACTGCTTTCTCCACCCAAAAGTCACTTCCAGCCTGTGAGATAGGTATTTAGTTTGGGGACAGCAGTGAAGTGCTTGGGAAACAGTCGAACCAGCTGTTCATTCTGATTTCTCCTTACATCATGACTCCTGGATCATCCTTTATGGTCACACTTGTTACAGCCTTCTTGAAACCCCTCACTAGATATAACTTCAGTAAATTAAATCATTTCCTTCAAGTGAAATTGTAGGACAGAACTGACAGTCAACACACTCAACCTTTTTGGTTGTTGGCAATCATCTTCCAATAACATGACTTCCAGGAAGATAACATTAGTGTGTGTGAATCTCCATGGAAACACTGGTCTCTACACATCTGAAGAGGTTGAATGTTACTGCCCTTTCATTTAACGTCAGCAAATGCTGTGACCAGTCATTCATCTCTTTAATGCCCATGTAATGGGAATGAATATGGGGCCCAAGAGAGCAGGCTCTTTAGGTTTGCACAAAGATACCAATGCAGTATTTGGATAGGAGGAAATTAGAGTTGGCAAAATCAAATTTGGATAGTAAAACACACATATAAATACACACAGAGAAACACATATACACACACATAGACACAAACATGCATTCAGACACATACACACAGATGTACAAACACAGACATTTAAAAGGATACACACACAGATGCACAACCATAGACAGTCATATAGACACACAGAGGCAGACACACACATCCATACACACAGATGCACACAGTCACATAGGCACACATATATACAGACTCACATAGAAACGCAGACACACACACATACACAGATGTACACACAGAGACAGTAACATAGGCACACACATATATACACATATACATATATACACAGACACACACACATAAGGAGACACCTACACACAAGGATACACACACAGTCACACACATACTCTGATACACGTAGATACACAGATATGCATAGACACATAGATACACACACACATAGAAATACATGACCACACAGGCATGCAGACACAGACACAGACACACATACACACAGTGAAGGCATACGTTGGGGAGCCACTGGTGGAGCTTTGTTTGAAATGAAATCTTTTCCAACCTGTTTTGTGAGTAACGTTTACAATCCTGACAAGAGGAGCCGGAGAAACGGTATGAAACAAGGATGGAGGGCACTCAATAGTCATTGAATTCCTTAAGGTACCAGTTCAGACTGGGAGCAAGAGCTGCCCTCCATCCTCCTTGAATGGAAACGAAGCTACCAATGCCCTTAGAAAGCAGCCTCTGAGCCACTGTCTCGTCAGCACTTTGCTTTGCAATGAGGACCTCACAGGACCTCATAACAACCATGACATCTGCAAATGTGAGCATTCGTCTAGCACCCCTTCCTTGGGAGATGGGTGCCCCAAAGCAGAGAGAGTACCCCTCTCTCTCTCTCTAAACTGATATTTCCACACAGGGCCTCTTGAAACTGTAGGATCAGGTGGGTCACAGTGTGGTTTTCAATAGATTCTCACCATGATAACTCAGTTATTTGTTAGACTCATGGGGACCTGAGATGACAAAACCTTAATGACTTCTCAATGCAAATGTTGCACTTTTTCTCATTCTGTGGCATTTTTCTGATCTTAGCAACTTTTACAATAGTGTACTGTGCTGGATGCTTTAGTGTCAACTTGACACACCTGGGTTGAAGGAGCCTCAACTGGGGAATTGCCTCCATTGAACTGGCCTGTGGCCATGTCTGTGGGGTATATTCTTGATTGTTGTGTGATTTGGGAGGGCCCAGCCCACTGTGGGTGGTGCCACACCTGGGCAGGTAGACCTGTGTTGTCTAAGAAAGCAGGCTGAGCAGGGGCCAGGGGAGCAAGCCAGTAAGCAGTGTTCCTCCATGGTCTGTGCTCCAGCTCCTGCCTCCAGGTTTGTGATCTGAGTTCCTACCTTGGGCTCCCTGATGAAAGATAAATAAACCCTTTCCTCCCCAAGCTGGTACTGGTCAGAGTATTCTGTCACAGCAATGGAGAAACAAACTAGAACATGTACCTACATAAAAGGCATGTATGAGCCCTGTGTTTTAAATACATAGGCTCCAACTACTTCTAGCAACTCAGTAGATACATGATTTAAAGGCCAGTGCAGTATTTGTGTGCAAAAGTCTGGCCTATGGTTTGAACTAAGATCGTGCACTACCACTTCGTTTCCTGGTCCTCACTGAATTCTGCAACACACTTCCTGTCAGCACCACCTTGACCCAGAGCAAAGAGAAACTTTAGGGAACTAAGGCATCATCAAAAGGGAGGCCCAGTGGTCAGTGTCACAATGGTGAACAGCCTCAAACTAATGCTGGGTGAGCTCAACAGGCTGTGCTGCAGTGACACACATCAGGTTATGTTCTCTGATTTGGATTGGGGTCCCAGCATCTTAAAGATTCATCTTTTATCATGAAAACTGAAGCATTTTCCTGTCACCAGCAGAAATTCTCGTGTCATACTATAAGTGGAGTGTCACTGTTTATGGTGTTTGAATGAGATGTGTCCTCCATGGGCTCATGTGTTTGAACACTTGGTTCCCAGTCTTGGTGCTGTTTGGGGAGGTTATGGAACCTTTTGGACATGGAACCTTGCCGGAAGGAAGTGTGTCAGTGGGGGCAGACAGTGGGGGTTTACAGCCTTTCCCCAGTTCGTGTTCTCACTTTCTGCTCCGTGCGTGTGGATGAACTGTGACCAGCCTGCCTCCTGCCTCTGCCACCCCATCATGTCATATCTTTACCCCCATTATGGACGCTGCCCCTGTGGAAGGACAAACCAGAATCAAGCCTTTCTTAGGTTACTCGCTCTGTTGACCCTAGCATGGGGGGGGGGTTGTTAACAGGAGGTGGCAGCTAAGGGCCTTGTTTTCTGTGAGGAGGAGAGGGCATGCACAGATAATCGAGCCGACGGAAAGCCCAGGTCACTGTGACTATGCTGCTGATGCCTTAGGCCTTAGTGTTACCCAGGGAGTTAGCATTACAACAGAATCTAGAAGTGTGTCCTTCGATACCTGTACCTGGGCTGGAGCATACCAGCACGTAGCTACACACCAAGCTAGAACTCAGACTTTATAACATTTCCCGATCAATTCTCCCATAATTTAAAGCAGATATTTTTGAAGTTTCTAACATGTAACTAAGAACCTGAGTTTAATCCTGTATCCTAGCCATGATATTGGTCCTCAATGATGCAGATCCATAGGTACTCCCTACAATACCCACAGCTAATCTACTGGTAAAGGAACTCACTTAACACAGGGCTTCCATTAATGTACTGGGGGTTCAGGAAGAAGGCATTAGCGATGACAGTTCAATGAAATTAGCTCCTTGTTCCTCACTCAGCTCAAGTGAATCAAGTGCTGTGTCACACACAGGCACGCACACATCCCCGTCAACAGTAATGTTACAGGAATAATAAAAATATACTATTGGGGTGAAAATGTGCAGACTAATCTCTACCAGAAAACTCCTTGTCCAGTCAGCGTTTTCAAACCCACTATAACTGAACTGGGTAGACCTCATTGCATCTTTTTATGAATACCAGCTTGTGCAAGAAAATGGGCCAAATGGTTCTGGGAGAAAGCACACTAAGATCTATAATTTTCAGTGAGGGGCATTGGATAAGGAGCGATAACAGAAGTCCAAAGCAGGGACACTGGTGTGGGACAAACCAGCATTGAAACTTGCCTGCTTTAATCACAGGGGGTTATACAGTATGGTGGACTAATGAATGGGATCTCTGCGTGTTGGTATTATTCTTGTTACTGACAAAAGGCCACAAAACTAATAAAAACAAAACAATTGCTTCTAGTCAATGAAAATGGCATTTTTACCTGTAGTATAATTCCAGGGCAGGACTAGATTCTATTTTCAAATTGTATAATAACTGGATAACCTATTTTCGTAAATTACTGCAGAAAGTTTTGCAATTGAAATAAAAATCTAAATAAATATGCTGAAGAAGGATGGCTTAGGGTAGCAATCAGAGAATTTGCTAAATATTAACAGTGAATGCTCACAATATTACTTTTCTCTCCTAGCAGAACAGTATCCATGTATGTATTTTTCCCTTCATTAGAAATAGCCAAAGCAAAGAGAGCACTGGACATAAGTGAGACACTGTATTACATTTTCTGCAATATGAAAAAATAAAATCATAATGCTCTTCTTTCAAGGCCCTGAGATAGGATAATGCAACATTAAAAAATAATACCTACGGGGATTGCATCATAAAATGCAGTCTTCCAGTATGGTATTTTCAGTCCATGTAGCTTTAAAGTTCTTTTAAAAGCATTTTGCAATCAGTAATTCAGTTACATGAATTTCTTTGGTTTTAGTGTAACACAAATAACATATAATATCCAGGACAAAAATCTGGTACATAGCAATTTGAGAGCCCTGTGCTTTTCTTCATTCAGAAATCTATTTAAATTAGCAAATCAGAATAAGTCTGCTTCCTACAGAAGGGAGACATACTTTGAAAAGCAGGACAAAAATATTGTCAAATAAAAGCAAATGAAGATGCTGGATGCCGTTAATGAAATACAATTTCTCCTTCCAGAATATTTTTTACCATCTGTCAGGCTACAGTAATAAGAGAAAAAATAATTTATACAGTTGTAAAATATCACAGTGTTTCTCATCAAAGAGGCAGAAAATCTAATCTTCTCTTCCCTTCCAGGTGAAAGGATGCAGGCCATCAACACTTGATTGTCACCTGATGTTCTCCGTGTGCAGGAGACATCCCCGAGAACTTTTCCTGACCCAAGTCACAGGAGGTGGTACACCCAGAGCCCTCCAGATAGGAGGATTCCCCGCCTCCCAGCCTCTTTCTACAGATACGCACTTGGCACAAGGATGGGAAGAACGGAGAACAACCATCAAGATGGAGTCCACTCGGCCTTCAGGAGGGTTGTGTTTACCAGCTTTCCTAGGTGCAAGGCATCACGGAGCATCGAACACAGAACGAGAAATGATGGAGGATCTGGGGGTCGGCCTCTTCCTCAGCCTTAGCATGGCTTTGGCAACCTCTAACAGGTGCTCGACATATGGAAAGCCTCGATGACTATCAAAGTATCAATGAACGTGAGCTTGCTTACAGAAAAACGGTATGTTATTATCAATTTGGCCACCCTCCTGAGAGATTTAAAGAAAATTCAATTTCAAAAGTTTTACGTTATTGGCTTCTCATTTTGATTTATAGCAGGCGTTTCGATGAAAATTTAAGTAGCCAATTCAATCATAAATATTAAGTGGCTATAGAATCATTTCAATTGCAAAAAGATGATTAGGACACAGCCAAAATCTTTCTTTGGACCATATTGGAATAATAAATGGAGTTTATTTGTGCTTTAACCACAATGCCCTTTATTTGTATAAAAATAGAAAGTGGTATTCTGTACGTCATTTCCTAATGTCTTAACATTCTGACAGATAAGCCATCTCCCAGTACTTTGTGAGAGAGCGGTTGACAGTGTGCTGGTAATTCCAAGCTGATCTGGAGGTTGGGAAAAGGCTTTGTCACAGACATCAGTTGGGTACAAACACACACATCCATTCTCTGAGGAAGAGCTCTGCAAGGTGGGGAACCACACCGCAGGAGGAATGGGTGTAAATCTGATGAAGAGACCTACAGAGGCCGTAAGAAACTGAAACGCTTGAATCACGTCGAAGAGAGTTGGGCTAAGAACCGGGAGTCCTTCCTGAAAGCTGTAGGGAGACACAGAAGCTCGCAGAACCAGGCACGGTTTTAGCTGTTCGCAAAGATCCTTCTCACCGAACTACAAAGGCAGATGTGGAGCCAGAGGTGGAGGCAGCAAAGCAACAGGCAGAAAAGTCAGTCGCCACTGGTGGAACGAGATGAATGTGCGTCTCTGTAGAATCTAGAGGGAGAATGAGAGAGGCGGGGAGATGGGCCTTCAGAGGTGAGGTCAGCAGGAGTGGTGAGAAGTGGAGCAGGGGAGGCGGCTCACACACCAGCACGGACGTCGGGTGTCCTCCTGCACAAATGTGAATCCAGAGGAGTCTATGGCTTCACCTGGAAATGCCTTGACGTGACCGCAGGGCATCGTGGGAAGAGGCCAGTAGGGCAGGAAAAAGCGACGTGAGGTTCACAGAGATGAGTGGTCTGGACTCTTATGGAGTAAATCAGGTCCCATACCACTTTCCTAAGAGAACACAGGGCGCAGAGATGATGGATTCTTCAGATGGAAGGCAGACAGATTCCAGAAGGAAATGTGGCCGATATTCACATGGGCTACTGGTCAGTACTGCAACTTGCCCAACTCTCTGTGAAAGGCATTTTGGGTACTAGATCATCATGTTTCTGCCCTGTAATGTCTTGGTTAGCATCCTGTCTTGTGGATTTTGTAGTTTTTACATTGTATCTCCAGGCAAAGGGCTAACAATGACGGGAAATGTAACATTCAACTGAAGTTGGTTTTCATTGTAAGACATCTTGGAATCACAATTAGTCTAATGTATGAGGATTTACAGTAATGACACACTTCTCTGAATGTTTAGACACAACCCGCTTTTTTCCAATGTCATGTATATCAGGTAGTGTTTTCTAAGTTGTTCTTTATTAAAAATGAATGTCTTTCTCTAAGCAAGAATTGTTTTCAGTAGTATTATCATGGCTCAAGAAAACAAAAGTAAAACCATTGTCCTTTCCCAAGAGGTTTGATACGATTTTTCTGTAAATTCTTGCACTGTTCAGAGTCAGTTGTCAACTTGCCACACCTGAGGAGGGGGTGCCTTAGTTAAGGAATTTCCTGCAATTGATTGGACTCTTTCCCTGTCTGAGGTATTTTACCAATTGTTAATTGTTGTCCAGCCCACTGTAGGAGATGGCATCCTCTGGCAGGTGGGTCTGGGCTGTGTAACAAGGGTATCTGAGCAAGCTGGAAAGAACAAGTTAGTAAACTGCAGTCCTCAGTGCTCTCTGCCAGGCCCCGTGTTCCTGTCTTGAGTTCCCGCCTGGGTTTTCCCCAAAGACAGACTATGCCTTAGAAGTGTAAGTTCAAATAAACCCTCCCAAGTTGGTTTTGCTTAGTGTTTCATCACAGTAGAAAGCTCATACAATACTGAACAATGTTCATTTACTTTTCTGGATACTAACGCTGGAGCAAGTTGGCGTGCCACGTAGAGATCTGTGGGAGTGACCACTGCACAGGAAGGTCATGGTCACCTTCCATCCTCCCGATGACATTTGCTCTGTAGGAGGGTGTGCTTGGAAGAGGGAAGGAGGCAGTGGCCAGAACAGTAGCAGGACTTAATTGAGTGCTCTGGTTATAATCAATTATAGGGTAGTTCAGGGCAGTGTTTTAGAAATCAAATAGAGAGAGAAGCTTTTCTTACTACATTTTCTCCTGTGCTCCCAACCTACTCAAACCCAGGTCAGAGGAGCCTAAGATGCTAAACACAGCTGTCCGTATATAAAGATTTGACCTGAAGCTTCATTCTGAAAACTATCGATCATAACACTGAGCTACACATTCTTCAAAGTATTTTACCCTTCGTTCTTTCTGGTAGCCTGATAACTTTTCTATCCATCTGCTTCATTTATTTATCCATCATTCTTCAAATAAAACACAATGAATAGGCACAAGATCCTTTGTGTGATAACCCTTCTTTTTGGTCATTAAAAATGTATGCATGGGCCAGGGACATGGCTCAGTGATTAAAGCACTTGCTCTACAAGTGTATGGATCAGAGTTCAAATCCCCAGAGCCTATGTAAGTGCTGAGCAGATGTGGCAGCCCATCTGTAATTCCAGCCTTGGAAGGCAGATGCAGGGGATCCCTGGAGCAAGTTGGTCATGGAGACCAGTCATAAAAGTGAGCTCTGAGTTTGACTGAGACCCTGCCTCAGAGAATAAGGTGGAAGAGTGATCTAGGGCAATTCCCAACACAACCTCAGGCCTCCCGTGCACATGTGCATCTGTATTCGCATGTCCATATACACATGCACCCACACACGCAAAGTCATGCACACACACATGTGCATCATACGAGAATGGAAAAGAAGAAAATTCAAAATGTACATGTAAGACTACAGAGAATGCTCTGGAAACAACAAAATATAAATTGAAATGATGATTTTGGCAATGAAAAAGATAAACGGTTAAATCCAGAAGAAATAGAAGGCAGCTCAGATCAATGTTTGAACGGCTTCAAATATTACAGTCATTTTCCACATTATTGTAGGTACAAAGTAACACCATGCCTTATATAAAAGCAACCAAATATTATCTAAACATTGTAAATCACTCATTTAATCGCACGTGAAGTGTTCTGCAAATGTAATAAGTAGTTCTCCAAGTTCTGGTCCTAACTCTTCTAACTCAAGTATATACAATGAGCCATCTGGTCTACCAACTAAATCATATTCAGAGTAAAGGAGAACCAGTAGTGGATATCCCCTGGCCTCAGAACGGCCATTCTAGAAGCTTCCTGTGACTGAGAGAATTCAGGACTGGCCAAGTGTTTGTCTGAGTGTCTTCCTTAATTGAGCCATGTGATGTTCTTATTTTTCAGTTCACTATAGTAAAGTGATTTTACATAAAATGAATAAACATAATTTCATTAACCAGGATTTTTTAAAAAATCAAGGTTAGTAAACTCGGTCTTTTAAAAGCAAAATGTATTTTTCCCTCTCTTTCTGGGTCACTTTCATGGTTCAAAAACTGAAAGTATCACTGGATCTACAACCAAGGAACATGTTTTATAAATGAAAAGAAGGAGGGAAAGAGGAACGGGAGCTGAGAGGGAAGCAGGGGTGGGGGAGAAGGAAGGGGAGGTAATTAAGTAAACTAGAAAAACACATAGGGCTCTTCCTGAACATCTACTTCAAAAAAAGTCCTCTTACATGCTTATTTTACAGTTGGTCTTAGGAAGGAAGGGAATGAGGGAGGGAGTGGGGGGAGGGGGGAG
>NW_008338533.1:5321524-5339621 GCF_000622305.1 Nannospalax galili | reverse complement strand
AAAAGCTACTTAAAAAAAATAAAGAATGAAAGGAAGGAAAGAAGGGAGGAGCAGGAGGGAGGGAGGGAGAAGGAGGGTGGGAGGAAGGAAGGAGGAAGGAGGGAGGAAGGAGGAGGGAGGGAGGGAGGAGAAAGGAAATGAGAAAAATATTCTATTTCAAAAATCTTTAAGGTTAAAGAACGGCTCATCATATGTTCCGAGGTGATTCTGTTCTTACTGGAGTCTGGCACTTAGAGAGCATCTGAGACTGTTGAGACATCCTAGCTGCTGCCTACGTGTGGGTGACACATTCATTCAGATATTTTGCAGATAAAAATAGCATGTGAGCTGGTAGGTTTGTTTCATTCCATTCAGTTGCAGTTATTCTATAATAATTAGCAGGCATATGAATTCCAGGTTGGAATCAGTACTAAGCCCAGAAGATGGCGAGGAAACACGGACTCAGAGACAGAGAATAGAGAGCTTTGTGACTGACACAGCTTTCTGTCTTTGGACTCCAACCTAACATCTGTACAATGGTGATCAGTGGACACTGGTCCCAACTTTCCTTACCTGTGAAATAGGTTTAAGGCTAATTAAAGTTGTAGCAAAGTTTACCCATGAAACAATGCCCATCTAGTCAAAGCTCAGCAAAGTACCTGCGCTTACTGGGTACCAAGGTGCTGGCTAATGAAAAACTGAATAAGACAAATATATTTGTCAGAAATTTTACCGGAGCATAAATACAGTCATGCAAGAAAAACATTTAAAGCTACGCCATCAGGAATATTCTGTACAACTGGCTTTTGCTCGTCACAAATGTCAAGACAGATGAAGAGAGGTTAAGAAACAGTTTCACAGTAGAAGACTAAACTAATGGGAAAGTTAAGCACAGTGTGTGTCTTAAATGGGAGTCTGGGCATGGGAGTGAGCCATTGTCACATCACTAGAACAACCGATCACTTTAAATATAAACTGCTGATGCCCATCATATGACAAGCTCAACTGTGACACCTAATCTGTGGTAAGAAAGTGCTGGGGATAAAGGAGCAGATGCAACCAACAGCCTTCAAATGGCTCAAAAATATGGGAGGAAACAGGGAGGGAGGCACGTGTGGGAATCAGAGAGTTAACAGAGAAATTTGGAAAATGAAAATAATGAGCTCTGGAGAGAGTAGACACGAGCTCTGGGCACTGTTATTTTGATTTTCTGTGATTTTCAATCATATAAGACCTATAAGTATGCTTTCACAGTGGTAGAAAAGGTTTGCGACAAGTGTTCATTCCCTCTTTTCTGTCGTTACTCTCTGCCACTCTGGAATTGATTTCACAAACCTAATTTGGAAGTGCAGCAGCAGAAGCATTCCTGGAGGTCGTCTGTGTTTAGTAGGACAGTTCCACCTTGGTGGGCTGGAGGAGACAGATAATGCAGAGGACAGGACTAGAGCTAGAATTATGTTGCTGGCTTACATGAACTTCAAAACAAACATTTCTCACATCTACCAGGGCTCCTGAAACTGCTATTTATTTGGAAAACAAACATGACATGTAGCAAATAAGAAAAGCATGTTGACATTTAAAGCTAAGGAACTGAGATCACCATCGTTTTCTCTAACATCTGTGAGAAATGAGCTCTGGGTTTAGGTATGAAGAGCCTCTGGCTTCCAGCTTAATTATTCTGGAGTTTGCTGGGCAGGGTCAGAAACATCACCAACAACACGGGGCTCCTAATTTCCCCATTCAACAGAGCTGCATATAAACAACTGGTGTTGACTACAGGTTTACTTGAGATTTTTCAAATATGTATATGCACGTAAATATGAATGCTAGTGTTTTATGGTAGACAGCCATAGATAGCACACTAAAAACAGGTAACTCGAGGGGGCTGGAGAGATGGTTCAGTGGTTAAGAGCACTGACTGTTCTTGCAGAGGACTTGGGTTTGAATCCCAGTAGCCACATGGTGGCTATGAACCATCCTTAACTCCAGTTCCAAGGGAACCCAAAGCCCTCTTCTGAACTCTGCGGCACTGCACGACACGGGTGCACTCACATACATGCAGACAATACACTCATATGCATCAAATAAAAATAATAAAATACTTAGGAAAACAGGTAACTCTGATAAATGTAGACTAGGATGTGTGTGCCTGGGTATGTTTTTAGCTCTTGCTAATTTTTCTAGGAGAAGAGAGGCTCTGACTATGTCATGACAGACACGTTTGTGATCAGAAATGGCTTTTGTTTCTAGACTAGGTAAAACATTAGTAGAACCTTCCACATTTCTTCTTATCAATTACTCTTTATGAGTGCAAGGGATTTCCATTAATTATGACTCTAGATAGCTCACGGTAAATTTAATCATCAAAGCAATCATACGTTGGCAAATTAACAAATAAAATATCATCTGTGGAAGACTAGATAGTATGTGTAAGTCTCTTAAGGTATTTAATATAAAAACAAACGTTTCTTGAGAGAGGTTGTAGTTAATTCATTTTAAGAAGAGACCTTAAGACTCTACCAGCAAACTCTTAGAACTGATAAATACTTCCAGTGGCAGGACACAAAGATAGCAAAACTCAGTAACTTTCCTAAATACCAAATAACCCCATCTTCATGGATTAGAACAGTTACTATTGGGAAAATGTCCATCCTACCAAAAGCAATCTACAGAGTCAATATAATCCAAGTCAAATTCTAACACATTCTTTACAAACAGAAAAATAAAATCCATAGGGAAGCAGAAAAGGCCATAGATAGCAAAGGGAATTCAAAGTAAAAGGAATAATAGGTCATATAGCTGACTTCAAGTTATACCACAGAGCCATGGTAGTGAAGCATTGTGCTAGGAGAGAAACAGAGGCACAGAACCTGGAATAGAATAGAGGATACAGGTATGAACTCAGACAGGCACAGCCGTCTAATGGTTCTAAAATTCATTACATTTTATTTATTACGGGTGTGTGTGTGCGTGCACGGGTGCATGCGTGCATGCCATAGTGTGAGAGTGGAGGTCAGAGGACAGCTATAGGGATTTGGTTCTCTCTACCATGTGAGTCAATAGTGCTAGATAGCTTTACTGTCAACTTGACACACCTGGGTTGAGGGAACCTCAACTGGGGAATTGCCTCCATTGGACTGGCCTATGGCCATGTCTGTGGGGCATCTTCTTGACTCTTGAGTGATGTGGGAGGACCCAGCCCACTGTGGGTGGTGCCACCCCTGGCCAGGTGGTCCTGTTTGTATAAGAAAGCAGGCTGAGCAGGGGCCAGGGGAGCAAGCCAGTAAGCAGCATTCCTCCATGGTCTGTGCTTCAGCTCCTGCCTCCAGGTTCCTGCCCTGAGTTCCTACCTTGGGCTCCCTCAGTGATGAACTGTGACCTGGGAGATGTAAGACAAATAAACCATTTCCCCCCAAGTTGGTATTCATCAGAGTGCTTTATCACAGTAATTGAAGGCCAACTAGACCAGTCACGGAATTGAACTCAGGTCAACGGGCTTGGCAGGACCGTGCCCTCTCACTAGCCCAGTCATCTATTTTTTGACAAATATATCAAGAATATACATTGGAGAAAAATCAGCTTTTTCAACAAAAGGTAATGGAAAACTGGACATCCACCTGTAGAAGACTAAACCCATATTTTTTTATCTCACCCTGCATAAAAATATTTCAAATGCATTGAAGGTTGTAACTTAAGATGTCAAGCTCTAACACTGGGAGAGGAAAGCTCTTCAAGATACAGAGACTTTTCAACAGGACTCCGGGTGCTCAGGGAGAGATAACTGGGGGTGAATATGATCAAGATATGTTGTTTACATGTATAAAAATTTTGAATAATAAATAAACAGATATGCTACTAAAAATTCTTTAGAGCTGGGGAGACTTTTTAAACGTCCACAAAATATTTGATGTTCCTCTTTCCAAAATACGGAACTTAATTTTCCACTTCTTGATTGTTAGACTTAGTGTGCTGGCTGCTGT
Source organism: Nannospalax galili (assembly GCF_000622305.1). NCBI lineage: Eukaryota > Metazoa > Chordata > Mammalia > Rodentia > Spalacidae > Nannospalax > Nannospalax galili. The sequence continues at coordinate 5,335,662 of NW_008338533.1, read as the reverse complement.
TCACCATCAACTTGACAGAATCTAGAATCCCCCAGGAGACAGGCCTCATGCGCTTGTCTGGAGGGGATTATCTTCATTGAATTAATTAATGTGGGAAGGTCATGCTCCTGTGAATAGCTCCTTTCCTTGGCTGGAATCCTGGACCCACTGGGTCGAGAACAGAAACTGGGAAGCCCAGTGTGTTCATCACTCTCTGCTTCTTGATTATGGATGCGATGTGACCAGCTGCTCAAAGCTCCTGCTGCCTTGACTTTCCGACCACCACTAGGGACTGTACCTTCAACTGAGAGCCACGATAAGCCATTTGTCCCATAAGGTGCTTCTGTCATGGTATTTTGTCATAGCAACAGATAAAAAGAAACTAAAGCACTTGATAACTCATTTGTAGTGTGCAAAGTATGATCAAAGAGATGGTTCCTAACTTTCAAGGTTGCATACGGACCAAAATGGCAGCCTTCCTCCTTTCTCACTGACTCTTTTCTCTAGGTTACATGAACTGCCACATTGTGGGGTCAGTAAAGCAGCCTTCTAGAAAAGTCCTGAGGCAAGGACTGATGTCTGCAGTTTTATCTGATGAGGATCCCCGAACTGCAGTGAGGCAGCTCAGCTACATTTGAATTCCTAACACAAAGAGACTGCAACATGCACTTTTGTTTTAAGCCACTAAATTTTGTCATAAGTTCTTAAGTAAGAATAAGTAACTAATGATGTAATATTCAGGTGAATAACAGTCCACAGCAATTATAAACTACAACTATGATTAGGATGAGTTACATGGAGTTGCTATTTCTATAGACCAAGTATCTGCCATTTCAAATGGTACCGCCAGCTACATACACATCCCACAAGCTTATTTTATTCCAGATTTGGACTGGACTCCCATGATGCAGTGTGTCAAATCTGTTTGCTATTTTCCAGACATTCTTTTATCAAAATGCACGAAAATACTGTTAAGATTTACTGATACATTGTCCTGCTGTAACAGTTGAAAACTAATTACATATAGATTTTCTCTTGGTTCAGACATATAAGGGAAAATTATTAGCAAATGGTCATTCTCTCTTTTAAAAGCTATTTGGGTTTTCACTTTGGAGCAAAGATTTGACTGGATGAAGAATGCTTCAAATATCTTTCACAACCTTAATTATAAAAAGCTCTTTTCTTCAGATCCTTATACGTCTTGGGTATAGTCTTTGGACTTCATGGTTTGTTTGTGCTGAACACACACACACACACACACAGAACATGGAGTCTGTGATTAGATTGAGTGTTCCCCCCATTTAATCCCATGAGGATATTTCCACTGACCCAGGTAACAGAATCAGCTTCCTAATAACTTACTACCTTTGGGGCATGACTTTCGCCCTTTGCGCATTTCTGCTGATGACGCATCTCAGGCTCCTGAGGGAGAACCGATCTGTGAGAATCGATCTCTGCTTCTTTTCTCCCTTGTGTTCGTGGGAAAGCAGAAGTTCACAAGGGTACTTCCCAGCACCTGCCCACAGTGATGTTTTATCAAGCTTTCTTGTGTACAGTTTTAATGGAGAACGGATATTAAAGAGAAACTATAAAAAATTAGTATACAGTACCCTGACCCCCAAATCCAATATTGTGATATTATTTCAACTGACTTTTGCCAAATTATTTTTGAAGAATTTCAAATGGTTTTTATTCTGTGCTTTCTGCATTGAAAAAAAAGGGATGCTAAGATAGGCTCCATTTTGCCCAAAAGTGGGGCATAAATGTGATAATATCTTAGTAAGAACTTGTGATGAGAACTCTGCTTCCCAGGTGGTGAGTTAGATTTGGTTAGTTTTCAATTCTTTTAATATGTTTCTTAACATTAATTTTGAAAGTTAATATTCATTCCTATTAGATTCTATAAATGCACAATTAGTAATCATGTTTGCACTTAAAACATAATTTGTATTCTACAAATTATATTTTTGCTATAGAGTAAATTTGTCTGCCGTCGTAATATCAGAAACAGTGTGCAAAGTTGTCCGCTGACTCAAGTGTAGTCTCAGAAAGCTTAGCGATTATTTTCCAACCTTTTCTTTTTAGAGTTCTTAGGCTGTCTGTGCCTCCTCTACAGAGAAGTACCACAAGCTGGGAAATCTCCTGCTGTCTCAGTTGGGAAATTCTGAGCTTCTGAAACTATTTAAAAAATAGCACATCTTAGTCGTCCTTTGAAAACAGAGTGCTACATTAAAGGATTGCAGATCTTCAGGCAGTAAATCAAATCTAACAAGTTGAAGCTGCAAATTCATCTTTTTAAACACCAGTGTGGGGGTCTGACAGGAGAGTCGCCAGTACTCTTTGCTGAGAATTGGAATTTTTTTTTTAAAGCTAATTGGCACTGGCTTTTATGGAGGTATAATCTTCCACTTAAAATGTAAAATTCTCTGTACAAAAACACTGGAATAATTATGAAAATGTAAGTAATCCTTTGCAAAAAGTAATTATAGTGTGGGAGCCTTACCTTTCCTCCGGTGCTTTTATGCATGTGTTTGGTTCTATAAGCAAACTAAATAAAATGTTGCAAGACACACTCGAGTGCTGCTGTTCTCCAGGGCAAGCAGTTGTACTTCTGGCAGACCCGTCTCCCTATTTCTACAGAATTTGAAAATGTAGTTATAATAAAGTGTTCAATCAAGCAAACTGAAAACAAGAGCCAGCACAGTGCTGTCAGCAATGAGATCTGGAGCCACATACCAGGACAAAACCATGGATTTTCCTTGTACAAAGTGGAACAAAAGCATATTTGTTTACTTGACACCCATTTGAGGCATGCTTCCTGTGTGTCTATGGGCTAAAACAACAGCAATTATGGGGCTGAAATGAAAGAGTTTGGAACTCATTGTTTCCCAAGATTAGGAAATTTCTGGCCAAAGGCTGGGACATAATATTTCCACAAGGGACAAGAATGTATCAGAGTAACAGCTAGCAGAGTGAAGCCCTGGGTACCCTGGCATGGGCCCAGTGGGGTCCACTTGCCCTTAGAGCCCAGGAGTTGAAAGTTAGCCCCAGGGCGACCCTCAGGGAAGCTTTATGGAAAGCACAGCCTTTGCCAATCCAGTCCTGCTTTGAGGAAGTTTTGATGAGTGTTGCTTCACCAATCAGTGTGAGGGTGACGTTTGGGTGGTGCTGCTGCACGCTCCAGTCCTGTTCTTGGCAGGATGGTCCCTGAGGGGTATTAACAGAAGTCCTGTCTGCTGTGCCGCCCATGAGAGTCAAATGCCCTAAATGCACAATGCCCGGCACTCAGGGTGCTGTGTGCATTATTTCCTATGCTACAAATACTGCTTAAAACGGAACACTCTATCTCATTTACTGAAGGCAGATGTCCACTACACAGAAAAGATCAAAAAGGCTCTAACATACCAAAAAATGATGGGTACATGCAAACCTCTACTATTTTTTCTGCAGGAAAAATACAAAAGTTTGCTAGAGTGCTGCCCCAAACAAGGACATGTCAACCAAGATAGAAGATAAAAAGAATCACTGACAGCAACAGCCAGAGGCGTTGAAGGAGCCTTTGCTATGACTCAGAAGAAAAATAGGTGAAAATTACATCGTCATTCATGACCACTGTTATGGGCTTATCTCTTGCTTGTCTGCAAAGCACCAAGCCTTTAAAGTTCTTCCTCCTCAACCCTCAGAGAAACCCTACTAAGCTGCTGAATTCATGGACAAAGACACTAAGGCTAAGATCCCTCAAGAAGCTTTTCCCAGGCCATATGAATACTTAGTGAAGAAAACAGCCAAAAACCCAGGTTTCTGTGGCAGTAAGCCCCCCATCATGAACTTCAAGTGCTATCCATGTAATGTTGTGAGCATATCCCGAGCCACTGCGGATTCTTAAGGAACATGTTTCCCAACAGATACAAAGCATCCTAGCCTCTGTCAGTGTGACAGGTGACCATTTCTATCTTGTTGAATATTTATGTTGTTTCTAGGCTCTATGATCTTGTTACTCACTTGCAAGAGAAATCTTCATGTATAAATCTAAGTATACACAGCTGATTGGTTTCTTAGTATAAATTATAAGAAGTGGAATCACCACATCACAGGCTTTAAACATTCCTGGAACCCTTAATGCAAATTGCCAAATGACCCTTCAGGAATGGTAAAGCAATTTTTTCTCCCTTCAGTGATTTCTGAGTATGCTCATCACACTTGGCTGTTTGAACATTATCAATACACATTTTCCAGAAGTCTGCGCTAGATATATCTGTGATTCAAATTATAGGCTTTATTTCCACCCAAGTACTTACACTGCTACTTACTCCAACGAATGCATGCGGATAATTCTTTAAAACTCATACCCCGCTCTGCCCCCGTCTTCTCCTCGCAGGAAACCTCTGCTTGCCCTCAACAGAATTTTATTTTTACAGTATTTGGGACATTGTACCATGAACTTGCCCAATGCCAAACTTCTTTGTCTGGTGGCCCATCTGAAACTGGTTTGTTCAAAGACCCTTACCACCAAAGAGGCACTCAGCAAAGCACACTGGAGTTTATTCAACCACAAAAAGGATCGATAATCATGTCAATTGCAGAGAAAGGATGGAACTGGAGATCATAATGCTAATTGAAATAAAGCAGACTCAAACAGATACCACATTTTTTCTCAAATGCAGAATTTGTATTTGGAGATGTAGGTATGTCAGTATGTAGGTATGTCAATATGTCGCTATGTAGGTGATATGTCAACATGTGTAAGACACGAATGTAGAAGGACCCTGTATTGTGAGAGAAAGAGTCTAAAGTGAGAGAGAACGTGTTCTGGTTTGTCTCTCCATTGCTGTGACAAAACACTGACCAATACCAACTTGGGGAGGAAAGGGTTTATTCAGCTCACATCTCTGAGCTCACAGTTCATCAGGGAGCCCAAGGTAGGAACTCAGGGCAGCAGCTAAAGCACAGGCCATGGAGGAACGCTGCTTACTGGCTTGCTCCCCTGGCCCCTGCTCAGCCTGCTTTCTTATGTAACACAGGCCCACCTGCCCAGGGGTGGCACCACCCACAGTGGGCTGGGCCCTCCCACATCCCTCATCAAGAAGATGCTCCTCAGACGTGGCCACAGGCCACTCCAATAGAGGAAATTCCCCAGTCGAGGCTCCCTCAACCCAGCTGTGTCAGGTTGACACTAAAGCATCCAGCACAGAAGAGGATGAGAGCAATGATGGGGGAAACACAGAGTGAAGTTTTCTCTCCTATGTGGAGGCTGGACTTCCATGTGTGCATATTAAGGGAGGAAGGGGGGCCAAGGGAGGGTAATGGGGTGACTGCAGCAGAATGCACTGGCATAAGTGTGTGAAAATGTCACAAGAAGCTCTGTAATTTGAATGCAAACTAAAACCTCAATAAATAAGAAGGAATCAAACTAAATAAAAAGGAAATGGGGTAGCAAGAGAACTGAGATGAAGGCAAATGGGCATCTTAGGACTTTTCTTTTCAATTCCTCCAAAACCTTTCTTTCTTTCTGGAAAGCTGGAAATATAAAACTGTAATATACACGGAAACAGTAGATGGAAATCAGAGACTCTGAAATGGTATTAGTAACACCTGCTCATTGTTCTGAGCATGCAGTGAAGAGACAGATCCTGTTCTTCAGGCCTTTGGAAGGCACTGAATGAGGACTGAGGTGATGGCTCAGTGGTTAAGAGCACTAACTTCTTGCAGAGGACTGTTTTCCATTCTCTGCACCCACATGACAGCTAACAAATGTCTGCAAGTCCAGTCTCAGGTGATCCAGTGCCCTCTTCGGGCCTCTGTGAACATTGCACACACATGGTGAACATACATCCATACAGGTAAAACACTCATACAAATAAAAAATGAATACATACATACTTACATACATACATACATTTAATAGAAAGATACTACATTCATGTATAGAGAGCTCCAGCCAGTCCTGCATAGTGAGACTGATTCAAAACCAAAATGCACAGGACTTGTGTCCAATCCAACCTAAGGAACTTTAGGCAATTGATGGCTGCTGGGAGGGGGAAAGACAGGGTCTTACAGGGAAATGTGGATAAGGAAGGGGATTTCAATACCATCAAAGTATATTGAATCAAAATTTCAAAAAAAATCAATAAAAAACAAAAAAAAATCATTTGGATGAACAAAATCACATCTTAAAAAAATGCTTTTCTTTTGACCAGTTCATTAAAGTGCACAGGACTTGTGTCCAATCCAAAGTTTAAGCCAGTATTAACTTTAAATAATACTGGCTTAAACTTTCAAGAAACCAAAATATAGATTTGTGGGTTTGTAGCAAAGTCCAGTCCTCTCTACGGACAGCAATACCAGCTTGGGGCCTAGGTAATTACTGTGAGAAGTAACAGACCTGTACCTTTATATACTCCAAACAGAAATGCCTATGTATCTATTGATCCATCTCATTCTCTGATGGAATAGACACAGTTGTAACTGAGTATTTTAAATATTTAGGGAGGATTAGCCCATTTTGGGGGAACTATGTGTGGTGCAGGCAATCCCTGCTCATTAACCTGATGCCTGAACCTTTGCAAATTAGAGATTATTCCTGAAATAGGAGTTCCAGAAATTGCAATTCGACGATCACCTCTGTATGCCCTCATCTGACCCTGTGTTCCTAAGGAATTCTCAGCGGTTCTCATTCAGAAAACTGGGCATATTGGGAGGAGTGCCCATTATGAAACAACTTTTAGCATATTAAGTGTGAAATGCTAAGAGCTACTATTTCAGTGCCCTGGGATGCAATAGTCATTTAGACATGTGAGGACATAGGGGTGACTTTTAGGGAATTTAAAAGAAGTGGAAGAAATGACTAGAGTCCACCTGTCTCTAAGGATTACTATTCCTAAGATATTCTATTCTTGAATGTGCTTTCTTGATCTCTGATTGAAAATGGCAAGGGAGAGACTTGCAGTTTATACTTAAGTCCAGCACAATAGACATATCCTCTGGTTCCAATTCCAGCCCATGGCAAGCACTTAGATAATTCTTCAATCTTGAGATACATAGTTTCAAACATAGGAAAGGTCAGATATGGTGGAGGATAACTTTAATCCCATTACTGAATAAGTTTGAAGCCAGACAGGTCTGTATAGCAAGTTCAAGGCAAGTCCGAAATGTATACCCAGATCCTGTCTCTAAAACCAAACAAAAACAAAAACCTTCAGGAAAAATATAAACAATGAAGAATCTATGTACTCCTTAAATTTTACGCTTGAGAAGAGGAGGAGGTGATTAACTCGGTACCTATGTCATCACAAAATACCATGCTAGCTGACCATCTGCTCCAAGAAAAGGTCACTGGGCTTTTGAAAAGGGTTTGGGAATTTTCTGAATGATAACGTGGGTTAATGGAGTTTTTCTTCACATAATGAGCTGCTGGTAAAATTAGAAATGTTTAGGGAACACTTTAAAATACACAACTCAGATTTCTGAGGTGTTCTCTGATGGTCATATACAAAAGATTTTCAGTAATTATGCAAATATCTTTTGGTCTACAGTAATAAGTCAAAGATGCTGACAGACGTCAAGTTAAATAGATTGAGTCATAGTGAGTAAATGGAAAACAAGTTCAAAAAGAGTTAAAACATTAATTATGGAACACAGAGAAGTGGGTTAAAATGGGAAAAAAGAAGAGTTATTAAGTACTGTTTGTTAGTTTTGGTTTTAAAAATTTAACTCGATTTATCAAGAAAAACAAATACAAGACTTTGTAAAAATACTAGAAATAAAGAAGTAAATGCGATAAATGGACACCAGAGTAACAGAACTGTGAGCAGCCAAGAAGACCGAGTTTTAAAGAATATATATTTATTATTTTTACTTGTGTAAGTATATTGCCCGCATGTATGTAAGTGCACCTGTGCTGTGAAATGCCCACAGCGGTCAGAAGAGGGCACTGGATCCCCTGTAACTGGAGTTTCAGATGGCTGTCAGCCATGATGTGGGTGCTGGGACCCAAACCAGGTTCCTCTGCAAGAGCAGCCAGTGCTTTAATCCCAAAGCCAGCTCTCCAACCCCGGAGAAAATCAGATTTTACATGACATTCTAAGGTGGAGTCAAGGCCTGGGATCAGTGTCAGGTATAAAGGATGTAGGGTCATCAATCTGACTTTAGATCCAGTTTTAATTTTAATTTTTGTTAACTACTTTGAAAATATAATTGTTGATTGAGTTAAAAAGAATAAACTACAGCAAAGGGCATAGAGAATCTACAGCACCATCCACGCACTTTTCTTCTCTTGACCTTTATCCTTATTTAGTTTTGATTCATTTTTCTCTTGCAAAAATAAACACTGGTCGCCTACATCTTGCTTTTATTGCACTCAATAATATATTCAGAACTGTGTTCCATAGGGTTTATGAGACTTTATTTATTCTTTTCTACATCTGAATAATAGCCTTTTCTGTAAGTCTTTCCTAGTTTATTTAAATCAGGCTTTATGAATATTTATTTACATAGCTGCTAAAATTTGAATCTTATAAATAATTCTGCATAAATAACATTGTGGTATGTGTGGAGGTGTATCCTCAGGGTATAGAGCTATAAATGGCATTTATTGCTGGCTCAATGGGAAATTCTTACATGATTTTGAAAACTATTACCAGCCTCCTCCTAGAGGGCCATGCATGCCTATGAGCAGCATATTATGACTTCATCAATTGAGCAAGTGCCTGTCTTCACAATTGTTGCCAATTTGATAGGTGAGATTTCCAAACACAGTGGTAAACATAAGATGTAGAATGCTATTCATAATACATCATTTTTAAAATTTTGCTTGTGATCTTTTATAAATAAAGCAGGTTAAATGTAACTTTATGTAGTTAAATGTATCAGATTGTATGTCTGTGTGTGTGTGTGTGTGTGTGTGTGTGTGTGTCTATGTATGATATGTGGCTGTACACCCATTCACACACTGGTTGAGGTCAGAGGTCAATGTCAGTTGTCTTCGCCAAACGCTCTGCACCTTACATTTTGAGGCAGTGTCTCTCACTGTACCTAGAGCTCTCAATTTGGCTAGACCAGCTGGCCAGCTTTCTGGATCCTCCTGTTTTGTGTCCCAGTTCTGAGAGTACAGGTTAGCACCACCATGCCTGCTTTTTACAAGGGCATCTGACCTCCAGCATCTGAACTTTCCCACTGAACCATCTCTCCAGAGCCTCCTCCACATTTCAATTGTCATTTAGTTACCCCATCACTTCTCAATTTAAAAGTTTGAATTTATGGATGGATAGGAGGTAGAACAAAGACTAAAATTCTATAAATACAACAACAAACAAGCTAAACTGATGATGTCTGCAGAGAAAAATGAGAAGGAAACCTGCACATTCGGGCCTGGGTTTGTGGAAAGAAACTGTAGAGCACCAGGCTCAGCCCAACAGAGAGGAGGGTCCACCCCTCCCAGACCACGGTCTTACCCAAAATGCACATGACAAGTGGAAAGCAATCCCAAGCATGATGTAGAAACAACATGGGAAGAAACCTTTGCATATGTTTCAAGCAACTGGAATTAAAACTGGAAAATGGTTAAGGAAAATCAATTATCAAAAAGGTGACAAAGACAATGGATAAATATGTAAACCAGTGTCATTGAGAAATTACAAATTTAAATTACATTTCAAATTTTATTTTTATTTTATGAGTGTTTTGCCTGCATGTATGTAAGTGTACCACATGTATGCAATAACTGTGACGGCCAGGAGAGGGCATCAGATCCCCTGAAGATGGAGTAACAGATGGCTGTGAGCTGCCTTGTGGGTGCTGGAGGCTGAACCTCGGTCCTCTGCCAGAGCAGCCAGTGCTCTTAACCTTGTACCAGCTCTCCAGGCCCTAAATTTGAATTCTCTTATTGATCATGAGAGACATCTCTAACACAGGAAGACAGAGTAAAATCAAAGAATAAATAAAAGAAATGGGCTTTCCTGGGTAAGTTTAGCAGTATCACTGTGGCTTGACTCCCCCAGCCTTCTTCACCCTCCCAGTTCCCCCACTCCCTCTCTGATCCTAGCACGGGCACTGGCCCATTTCTTCTCTTGGCACCCCAGACCTCTGGACTGCCCTCTTGGCTCAGACTCCCACTGCTTCCTGATCCTCTGCACTCAGATCAACCCAATTCCTCCCTCTAGTCCCCAGGAGCCCTCAGGGCCTGTTTCCCCCCCCACACACACACCTCCCTTTGCATCACTGGGTGGCTCAACCTCCCAACTTTCTGGGGCCAGCATCATTCCTGGAGGGATCCAGACCTTAGGAGAAAGCTTGAGAACATCTGATCCACATCTGACTTGGGCCTCTGGGAACTCCTGAGCAGCAAGACAAAAGCAGTTTGGCTACAACAATATAAAATCAAAAGAGAAAACCTGAAGCCTAGAAAAACTAGCTTTTCATGACCAACATGTAAACCACAAAGGCACATAAAGTTTCTAAAAAAGAAGAAGACCTAACCTCAACAATGGAAGGCTCAAGTCTCACATAAGAATCAGAAAACACAAAAGAAGTTCACACGCCAAAGTCATAGCAAAAAATTAATAACATGAAAAATCCAAATAATATATCCCCACCAAGTACGAACAGTCCTGTAGAGGAGTATAGTGAGACCCCCTAGGGATAACACAGGACATGGAACTCAAAAGAACAATTATAAACATGATAAAAGAATTCAATGAATTTAAAGAACACACAAACAAAGAAATCAAAGGACTAAAAGAAGATGGGGATAAACTTCTGACTGAATTCATGAAAGAGTTAAAAATACTGAAGAAAACTCAGACCAAAATGAAGAAGGATGTGAAAAACTTGATAAACCAATTAGAAATGACAGGAGAAAGCCTCACAGATAGAATGAATGAAATGGAAAACAGAGTATCAAGACTGGAAGACAAAGTGGATTATGAAAAGCAAAGATTATGAAAAATTTAAGAAAACACAAGAATGGAATAGGCAGGAATTGTGTGACACCATAAAAAGTCGAAACTTACACATCATAGGCATACAGGAAGGAGAAGAATCTCAGGACAACAGTATGGGCCAGATCTTCAACAGGATTGTAGAAGAAAATTTCCCAAAATTAAAGAAAGACATGCCCATACAAATACAAGAAGCATATAGAACACCAGACAGGACCAGAAAAGAAACTCTCCTCAGTACATATAGTAAATATCAATGGACTGAACTCCCCAGTCAAAAGACACAAACTAGTTGAATGGATTAAGAAACAAAACCCATCTTTTTGTTGTCTGCAAGAAACTCATCTCACTTTCAAGGACAGGCACTACCTTAAGGTGAAAGGATGGAAAAAAATATACCAAGCGAATGGTACTAAGAAAAAAGCAGACATTGCAATTCTAATATCTGACAAACTAGACTTCCAAATAAAATTAATCAGAAGAGATAAAGAGGGCCGCTTCATTCTGATCAAAGGGACAATTGACCAAGAAGATATTACAATCATGAACATATATTCACCAAACTCTGGTGGACCCAACCTCGTAAAAACAGTACTACAGGACTTTAAGACTCAGATTAATCCCAACTCATTAATAGTAGGGGACTTCAATACCCCATTGTCTCCATTAGACAGGTCAACGGGACAGAGAATCAACAGAGAGACATGTGAATTAACAATACCATACATCAAATGGGCCTAACAGATGTCTACCAAGTACTCCACCCACGCACCGAAGAATGTACTCTGTACTCAGCACCCCATGGAACCTTCTCCAAAACTGAACACATACTGGGGCACAAAACAAGCCTCAACAAACCCAAAGGATTGAAATAATTCCACGTATTCTATCAGATCACAATGCAATGAAACTTGATATAATATCAACACCGGAAAAAACTCTAGTAAATACATGAACACATGGAGATTAAACAACACACTCCTGAATGATGAATGGGCCAAAGGAGAAGTTAATAAAGAAAGTATTCTTGGAACTAAATGAAAAAGGACAATACAACACAACAAAACCTCTGGGACATCCTGAAAGCTGTCCTTAGAGGGAAGTTTATAGCTCTAAGCGTGTACATTAAAAAAAATCAGAAAGAACACAAATAAATGACTTAATATTGCAACTCAAGACACTTAAAAAGCAACAGCAAATGAAACCCAAAACTAGCAGACAAGAATAACAAAAATCAGAGCAGAAATTAATGTAATAGAAACAAAGACAACAATACAAAGAATCAACGAATCCAAGAGATGGTTCTTTGAAAAGATACATGAGATTGGCAGACCCTCTAGTCCAGTTATCCAAAAGAAAGAAAGAGCACCTCCAAATCAACAAAATCAGAGATGAAAGGACAAACATCACAACAGGCACCAAAAAGATCCAGAACATTATGAGGGAATACATTAAAAACCTATAAACTACCAAATTTGAAAACCTAAATGAAATGTATGGGTATCTAAAAGCATGGGAACCACCAAAATTAAACCAAGAAGAGATCAACAGTTTAAGCAGACCCATAACACATAAGGAAATGGAAAGAGTGATAAAAAACCTCCTAACTGAAAAAAAAGCCTAGGACCAGATGGTTTTACAGCAGAATTCTACAGAATCACTCTAATACAAAACCAAGTAAAGATACAACCAAAAAAGAAAACTACAGACCTATATCATTAATGGACATAGATGTGAAAATTCTCCACAAAATACTTGCAAACCGCAAACAGACACACATCAAAAAGATCATCCTCCATGATCAAATCGGCTTTATTCCAGAGATGCAGAAATGGTTCAATATATGTAATGCAATGTACATCAGAAACCATATAAATGGACTCAAAGACAAGAAACACATGGTCATCTCAATAGATGCAGAGAAGGCCTTTGACAAAATTCAGTATGCATTTATGTTCAAAGTCCTAGAGGGAATTGGACTGGAGGGAACATATCTCAACATAATTAAAGCCATATATAACAAACCCACAGCCAACATCATTCTAAATGGAGAAAAACTGGAAGCATTTCCATTGAAATCAGGAACAAGACAAGGCTGCCCACTATCTCCACTTCTCTTTAACATAGTACTTGAAACTCTTGCAAGAGCAATAAGACAAGAGCAGGAAACTAAAGGAGTAATTGGAAAAGAAGAGATCAAATTATCCCTTTTTGCAGATGATATGATATTACATCTAAGAGGCACCAAAGATTCCACCAGAAAACTCCTAGAAATGATTAGCAATTTCAGCAAAGCAGCAGTTTATAAAATTAATCTACAAAATTGTGTAGACTTTCTATATACCAATAACAAGAAATCAGAGAAAGAGCACATGGAAACACTCCTGTTCACAATAGCATAAGAAAGTAAACAAATAAAATATCTTGAAATAAACCTGACTAAAGACATAAAAGACCACAATGAAAAATTTAAATCTTTAAAGAAAGAGATAGAAGCAGACACCAGAAGATGGAAGGACCTCCCATGCTCATGGATTGGAAGAATTAATATTGTGAAAATGACCATCCTACCAAAAGCAATACATAGGTTCAGTACAATGCCAATCAAAATCCCCATGACATTCTTCACACAATTGGAAAAAAACATCCTAAGACTCATAGGGAGGCACAAATGACATTGGATAGCTAAAGCAACCCTGAGCACTAAGAGCAATGGTGGAGGGGTTACTATACCAGAGTTTAAAGTGTATTACAGAGCCACAGTCATCAAAACAATGTGGTACTGGCACAAAAATAGACCCACAGACCAATGGAACAACACTGAAGACCCAAATATGAGTACAAGCAATAAGCCACCTGATATTTGACAAAGGGGCCACTGGCAGAAAGACAGCATGTTCAGCAAATGCTGCTGAAAACTGGATTTCCACCTGCAAAAGAATGAAACTAAGCCCATATATTTCACCTTGTACAAAGCCAACTCCAAATGGATCAAAGACCTCAATCTGAAGCCTGAAACTCTGAAACTGTTAGGAGAAAACCTTGGCAATGACCCACAAGATATAGGTGTAGGAAAGGATTTTCTAAACCGGACAACAATCGCTCAGGAAATGAGGTCAAGAATCAACAAATGGGACCTCATTGAACTAAAAAGCTTCTGTACATCAAAAGAAGCAACCAAGGAAGTGAAGAGAAAACCCACAGAATGGGAGAAAATCTTCACCA
>NW_008338533.1:5303358-5320960 GCF_000622305.1 Nannospalax galili | reverse complement strand
ATTCTAAGTGAAGTAACACAGACTCAGAAAAACAAATGATGTATGTTCTCCATCACATGTGGAACCTAAAACCAAACCCTAATAAGTGAGTATGTATCCAGACATAACTACAGGAACCAGGATAATGGAAAGGAATCAGCGAGGTAAAGGAAAAGAAAGAACCTGAAAGAGAAGAACAGTAGGAAACAGGCCTTAATAAGGGAGATATGGATAAAATGGGGCGATTTTAATGGGGGGGAGGGTTACACAAGGAACCTTGGGTATAAAGGGAAAGAAGGAGCTCAAGAGAGGAGGGACCATAGGAGAAAAGTATTATTAAGGGAGAAATGGGGAAAAATGGGGAAACCACAGTGGAAGGGTTAGATGCTGAGAGAGAGAAATAATGCCCAGCTAGTTAAAAAAAAAGAGGGAACCATATTAGTCCAATAACCTACTGACAAATTATACATGCAACTAGCTCAAGGGATAATAATATATGTCTAGTCAAGGTTTACCTGAGAACGTTCTGATTTTGCCCAAGATTTATCTACATAGCACATGGTAATTAAAAGTAGCAGACTGGTCGGGTGTGGTGGCACATGCCTTTAGTCCCAGCACTCAGGAGGCAGAGGCAGGTGGGTCTCTTTGAGTTCGATGCCAACCTGGTCTACATAGCTAATTCCAGGTCAGCTGGGTCTACAGGGAGACCCTGTCTCAAAAAGAACAACAACAAAGAAAGGTACCAGACTGATGGAACTGACGTTTCTGGATGTCTAACAGCCATACTTTGAGGCCTATACTAATCTGGTCACAGGGACTTAAAGGACAGTTTTTGCTCCTTGCCCTCCAAGGTCAACTAAGTTCCAGGGCACTATGCAGTGGCTCTCAAAATGTCCTGTAAATGTGGTGAGCCACCTGTCCTCTTGTCCAGGGAAGACATGAAGACCCCACCAGATAGACTTGAACCAGTGTCCAGTCTACAAAGAGGAGGGTCAACACAGAGGACTCATTTCCCCCTTGCTTCCAAGTGAAGCCAGCCATGGTCGAGCAGGACCTTTGACTTATCTTCACATAGGAGGAACTGGTAAAAGAAAGGAGCCAGGGGCTCCTCCCAAGCCCATGTAACCCCTGAGGAACAGATCCTCAAATGACCTTAAGAGTAAAAATAAATTGGTTTATCTGGGCAAACTGCATGGTCTTAAACACCTGAAAGGAAAGTATAACCACAGATTAAAGTGATCAGTATAATTCTTTAAGAGTTCATGTGTAGCTAAAGGCTACATAACAAGAAACAATGACAGAAAGAAGATACCTTCCTTTGAGTTGTTGGCCAGGGTGGCCCAAGAGATTCCCAGACAGTAACCCAGCATAGAACTGGGAAAATGAACAGCAGACCCCAACCTTATCTAAAGGAATATTGACAAATGATTACTGCTAGATGAAGAAGAGCTGATCTTCCTAAAACAAGGGACTCTGGATAGGCTGACTAGATTCACAGAAGGACTAGCACTGGGTAACAGCTGGGGGCACTGATAACACAGTGGACAGTAATAGGGATGACAGAGTTCATAGACTCCAGTGGGGGGGTAGCCTATGGGAGGGTGCCTTAGGGATGTGGGTGTAAGATGAATAAGATTGTTTGGGATGTTCTTTATCTCACACACACACACACAAAATCAATAAATTAAAAAAATAAGAGAGAAATAGAGACATGAAGTCATATAATTTCTTACATTATGGTTGAAAGGAACCATCCCAAACAGAGAGAAGTCAGCAGCAAAGCCAAGATGCTGGGGAAGGATAATGGGATGGAGAACACAGAATTACAAGTGTCAGTAGACACAGGAAGAAAGTGGGTGAGGGAAAGACAGGAAGATGGACTCGTCCCCTTCTGGTCAGCTCTCAGCCTTGCAACTACGTTATCCACACAGGAGACTGCACTTGCCCCGAGGAGTCTGCTGAAGGGCAGAGGGACAGCAGGTTTCGACTAATAAAAACTATGAAAGACGTGTTTATTTTGTAAAGCATCTAGCATGATTAGACAGGGTGACTGGAAAACCAGAACAATAAAAGCTAGCATGATGAAGAGTCACCTAGCAGGCAGTGTCTCGTGAGCCTGTCACAGAAGATGCAGAATGTTGGCGAACTGAGGTAGTTACTGTGCAGAGCACAATGTGTAGAGAAGATTGATTCCTCACTGGCTAACTCTTCCTTTCTGCCTCACCAAGGCAGGGGTACTAACGCGAGGACTTAAGTATTTACTGACAATACTGCCTTACATCTAAATAAGCTCTTGAGTTATTGAACAATTGATAGACATCTGTGTTGTTTTCCATGTTTAAGGACAGATTTTCATCCATCCAGTCTAGAGACTAGAAGTTCAACAGGGTAGCAAGTGGGTAGTACAGAAAATCCTCAGTCTAAGATTCCCTGACCCTCCGTGGATGGACGCGAGAATCCCAGGGACCTAGTGATGTTGACCCCAAGCCAGAGGAGAACCAGGCAGAACTTTGTCTCGTGGATCACTGTTTCGTCATACAAAGTGAACAACTTTGGGTAATTACTTCAACATGTTGCTTTGAGGTGTTCAAAGTTTGGACAGGAAAAGTAACGTTAACAAATTATTTCAATAAATCTGTCCTGCATTTTTTTCTTTTCCTCCCTGTTGCCTCTGCTCACCACCCCAGTGAAAACATTATTTGTTTGGAACTGGAGATATATGAAGAGAATCATCGGTCGACCACTTCAACAGAGCGTAACAGAAACAGGATTCATCTATCATGCAACTCAGTGAACATGATACATGGATTGCTATAGCTTTTATTAATGAATCATCCTTAAATTGTTCCCAGAAGCATGATAAATAGTTTATTACAGTTTGATTTATTTTAGCACATAATTGTAGTAATTTATGAGATAATCTTGCTGGGGTTATTATGTCTAAAATGTATATGTATTTAAAAATCTTCTCCCTAAGATGGCACGTGGAAATAAATGTATGGTTTGGTGATTATTTAAGCCATCTAGAGTACTGACAAACCCCGTATTTACTCTAAGAAACTGATAAATACCTTTCCTCATACCTTTATTTTCTGTTTAAAATACACCTGTCATTAAGGTAGTGGAACTTCCCTGAGGGAACACAGTACTAGGTATTATCCACCTGGCTTTGCTTATTCATGCTGGTAAGTTTGGCAGATTCAGTGGACAGGAAGAAGAATTTTTATTATTGTAGGACTGAATGGACAGAGAAAAAGACTTGGGTAACATCACAAGTTGATGTTCCTTAGGGTATTAGTCAGGGGTTTCCAAAGAAACAGAACCGGTAGAATGAATATATATATATATATATAAGCTTAGCTCACAGGATAGAGTCCGAGTAGTCCAATAATGGCTGCACCACACTGCAGAGGCTGAGGATCCATAGTCGCTCAGTCCATGATGCTGCATGTCTCAGTAGCGCCAATCTGGTGCTGAAGGTCTGGTGAATTCCAAAAGATCAGGTATTCTTCAGGCTACAGCAGCAAGACAAACTTACCAGTGAGAGAGAAGGCAAGAAGCAAATAGCAAACACTCTCCTCTGCCAGCAAGACGAACCCACCAGCGAGAGAGAAGGCAAGCAGCAAGAAGCCAGGTGCTCTCCTCTGCTATGGCCTTTTATACCGGCTGCCATCAGAAGGTCACACCCACATTTAGGGTGTGTCTTCCAGCTTCAGACCATCCAATCAAGAAGATCTCTCTCATTTCAGTTAATCCCAGATCCAGTCAAGTTGACACCCAGGATTAGCCATCACACTTAGGCTATTAAAAAAAATTTTAATTATAAGATGAGGTTATGTTTAGTCATATTTCTAGAATCAACATCATATTAAATTTACAAAAGCTGCTGTACAGTTGTGGATATCTAACGTCACTATTAAAGCTACTAATGAACACTAAGCACAAAGCTCTCAGAGGCGCAGGAAATTACTGTCCCATTTTAAGTTACTGAGATGGAAACTTACCTGAGATGATACCTATGCTCCATAGCTGACATCACAATTGAGATCTAAGTCCGAAAGCTACAATCATACCCTCTGACACCCCGAGACACAGCAGCACACAGAAGCATTTCAATTAAAGATCAATGTGCAAGCAGGTTTCTTTTTTAAATTTAAAATTTATTTACTTTTATTTTATGTGCATGAGTGTTTCGATTGCATGTATATAAGTGCACTCCAGTGTGGAATGCCTGCAGAGGTCAGAGGAGGGCATCAGATAACCTGGAATTGGATTTATGGATGGTTCTTAGCTGCCACTAAGGTTCTTAGGTGCTGGGAAGTAAACCTGGGTCCTCTGCAAGAGCAGTCAGTGCTCTTAGCCACTGAGCTACCTTTCCAGCCTCCTACAAGCAGATTTTCTTATCACTCGCACTGCGCCATTCTGATTGTGTGTCTTTCTAATACTATAGTTCTAAATGCAAATGCATTTATCTGGGGACACTCACTTGACTTAGTAGGCCTTCACACAAATAACAGAATGCATGAAATCCAGTGGGGGGGGTTGTGGGAGGGTGCTGATGGGGGAAGGGGTATAAAGATGATTAAAGTGTTCTGTAAGAAGTATGCAAAAATTCAATCAAAATGTATAAAAAAGTATCAATACACACACATCATATTTTCAAATGGGGCATTACTTGAGAGTTCAACAGAAGTTAAGCACTTGAGGCCTGCCAGGTGGGATCCAGGGAGCCCACTGTCCAATGTGGTGGCAGCTTTCAGAGGAAAGGTGCTGTTTTCAGACCTAGATTCTCTAAATGATGTAAACCACAGCTCCTTCTTGGTATTTTAAGAATTGCTACTTTAGTTCTTTTAGACTTTGTGTCCTCATGCTAAACTTGAAGTGCAGGGAGTGGCTGTCCCTGAACTTTGTTCAAATATGAAGTCTCTTAACAATTGATCAAATCTTTGGGCAATCTAAAATAATACCAGTATTATCATATTTTTGAAATGAGTCTCAATGAGGCCCCAACTGTCCTTCGTCCTCCTCTCCTCCCTCTCTCTCTCATTCCTCCTCATCTCCCATCTGTCTCTCTTCCCTTCCCCACTTTCTCTTGCCCTCTACCTGCTTCCTGCTCTTCCCCCCTCTTTCCTCTTCATCATTTATGTAAAAATACATATAATTCAAAAAAAGTTTGACATTATGAAGATAATCAAATTATGCCCCGAGATTTTAATCTGATAGGAAGGTCAGACAATTTAAAGTAAGTTTGGTAAGATTCAGGACTGTGTGAGACGCATCAGGTCAGGCTGGTCCCACTTCTCCAGAGCATGCCCGACTGGTACCTCACACCACAGACTTAGCCTGCTTTGAATTTCCTTCTGACTACCCAGTGGTGCCCACTCTACTGTGTCACAGTTCAGTTTAAGATTATTCTGCCTAAAATGCTAAACACAAGAGATTTTAAGAACTGGTAATCTGTTTCTGACAAAACTCCTGGGAATAGCTGAAACTTCTCTAACAGGTACCAAGTAAACTGAGAGTTTTTCAATCAAGGATCACTGGCTCCTGATCAAAAATAGTTAATCGAACAAGTGTTTCCAGTGTTTGTTTCTTCCCAGATCTCACTAATAAATGGACAGGAACACTGGAAAGAAGGGTATCATCAGCAGAATCAAACATGAGGAATTTACAGGGGATTTGGGGAGGCTAAGCTCAGACAAGATGCAAAGCTCAGAGGAGCTAGGAAGCATGCAGTCTGCCCAGGTGGGTAGGGCCAGTGCTGAAGTGACGAAAAGGGTTTGAAAATCCCAGACCACGTATGGTGACGCATGCCTTGAGTCCCAGGCCTTGAGAGGCAGAGGCAGGCAGATCTCTATGAGTTGGAGGCCAGTCTGGTCTCCATACACAGTTCTAGGCCAGCGAGGGCTACATCTTGAGACCTTGTCTCAGATAAGTAAATATTAAATAAATAATAAATACATAACAAATAAGCCTCTAATTATAAATACCATGCACTCACTAATGCAATTAGGTAGCTTAATTAGCATAATGTATAACACATGATGTTGATCACAGAGAAACCTGGGTCTGCCATATTTACTATTTAGGATAAGCCAAATAATTTTGAAGGGTGTTTTGATGTTTCCTGTATTATAAAATACTTTTACATTGATTGCTGACATGAGAAAACTTTAATGTCTTTGATCTTTGGGTTACTGCTTCAAAAAACCAAAATGATCTAAAAATGTCAAACATTTCAGGTATAACTGCCAGGCTGCTCTAGGAACTCAGACACAGGAGGGACAGAAGCTAAATCATCCCTTGGGGTTGGTGGGTCAAAAATTTAATTAAGGAGCTGACTAGTTTTGAAAGTCTAGCCAGGCTTTAAGATGGCTTGTGTAAAGGGGGCAGCCTCACAGGTGAAGCAGGTGGAGGATGAAGCCGGATGTATTGGGTCAAGTTGGAAGAAGAGACCCGGTTCTCAGAATACATGTGTTCTACAGGTCCAGGAAGATAACTAGTGGACCACAGGTCCCCAGCAACCTTGGCTGCTAACTTCACAAATCTTCAAGTTGCTAAGCTACGTCTGTTAGCAAGCAGCTTTAGACAAGCAAGATCCTCATTTACATATATAAGCAAGTGTTCAAATCACTCAGTGTTTGGGGAACATCCTTGGCAGGAAAGCCAGCAGGCAGGAAAAGTGCGTGCAAGCCACAGCTAAATCAGGAACAAGAAAACAAACCTTTAGAAAAAATTAAAACATAATTTATATATTCAAAAAATTTTAAAGTGCTATCATATAACTTTATACAGAGGTTCTGTTATTTTAAAAAATTCAACAGAAATAAAATTTTGATAAAATTTAAGACTCTTCCAGAACACAAGATAGCTTGACTCTACTACCTACCCATACTCCTTGACAGTGAGATTCCTTAGAGAACAATCTTACAAATAGCCAGAAAGACAGAACATACCTACAAAAATCAGAAACCAAATTCATCTGTAATAGGAATACTGGAAGTTACAGTTTGAAGGTAAAATGCCCTCCAAGGGTTATGAGTCCCCAGGTGGTGGTGCTGGTCTGCTAGGCTAAGGCATCTCTGAGGGACCTGGGTTACTAGAGGGGGTTGTGCAGTAGGGTCGTAGTCCAGACTGAGATCTCTGTTTGCTGATTCTGAGATGTAACATGCTGCTGCCAAGTTCCCCGTACAACTTAAGGAGCTGATCTAGCCACCTTGTCTTCTCTGCCATCGTAGACTGGATTCTAGGAACCGTAAACCAAAATGACCCTCCCCTCCCTTAAACTGTTTCTCTTGGGTATTCTGACAGATAGGAGAAGAAACTGGACTGAATGTCGGTATTAAGAACTGGGATCCCTGCCAGGATAACGGTGAGGGATATAGAAGAATTTGGAGCTGTGAGAGAGAAGCATTAGAGTGCTGTGAGCAGAGCTTAGTGGGAGGTCCTGATGGGAGTCTGGAAGACCAGAAAACAATAAAAACATGGACAGTATTGTAGAAACTTGTAGAAAGGGGCTATGATGGGGGCTGGGCAGAGGCTTAGGAGGGTGTGGATGCTGGCACACATGTACTATGAAAAGAGAGGGAAGGGATATGGGGGTGGCAAAGTTTAAATAGGGGAGAGCTAATCAAAACTATGAATGTGTGAGGAGACCCATATGGAAACCCACAACTCTTTTTAGCTCTGACAGCTTTTCTATTATTTTCACCTGTATTTTTTGTTTCTTCTTTCTTAGCTTTTTATTTATTGAAATCCAGCCTGTAAAAACATGCTCTATTATTTTTGTTTCCTATTCTACTGATGCTCTTCCTCACAAGCAGAGCACAAGTGCTTCTGTTTGTTCTGATGGCTTTAGAGTATTTCTGGCACGATATTTCCCATCCTTACCTCCTTCAGCCCTTTCTGATCGTTAGGGTTATAAAGATTCATTCTTGTTTTTCCCCTCCGTAGGCTGTCAATTACTGTGTTCACTGTTTTTAGTGTTTTAGCAATTAAAGTTAATTACTGAATTGTTTACTTGGCAAAAGGCTAAAATTAATACGCTCCTTCGAGTTTAGTTCTGAAGGGTTTATGGTACTATAGCAAACATTCTTTAAATCATCTTGACCCGATTAATGAATTTTTAAATTTTTATTTGTACATTCTTTTAAATTATTTGGGCTTTTGACCATGTTTGTATATATCTAAATATATTTCCTGAAATCAATTTGTCTTTTACAGATTCATTTATTTTGAGGTATAACTTTGATATTTCTCCAAGTGGTGTTCCAGGAATGGGTGATTCAGTCCTTATCATAAAACGTGTTCATTTCAGGCTTAGGTTTTCATGATGCTGATCTGGGTATAGAATTCGATCACATTTCCAGTGGCACATTGAAGATAAAATTTTACAATTACCTATCTTGACAAGACTTTAACCACCAGTCAGATTATGTTCACCAGTAGGTGAGCTCTTTTGGTTGCTTAAAAAAAAAATGCCGAGAGTGGTGGGCACGCCTTTAATCCTAGCACTCGGGAGGCAGAGGCAGGCGGACCTCTGTGAGTTTGAAGCCAGCCTGGTCTACATAGTGAGTTCCAGGACAGCTGGGGCTACAGGGAGAACCCGTCTCAAAAAGACCAAAAAAAAAAAAAAAAAAAAAAGGTGCAACACATTTTGATTTTAGAAGTCCTTTTAGCAAAAATACTTTAGAGGGGCAATACTCCCCCTGGGGGAACAAGTTCTCTTGATTTGGCTAGCTTGGCCATTCACAGGTCCAGGTTCACACACTCCCAGCTCAGAAAGCCCACTAAAGTGTCATTCCCTATGATCCATATATTCAAATATAAGAAAAGATGTGCTTCTCTCTTCCAATACTTTCAACTTAGCTACTGTTGGTCATGTTTCAGAACAAATTTAATAACCTAAAAAAATCCTGTATCATATTGGCTTAGATTTTATCTTTATGTTTATTCAGTCTTTATACATGTTTATGATTTAAAAAAACCAAAAAAAAAAAAAAAAAAAAAATGTGCTACACAATTTGATTCTAGAAGGTCCTTTAGTGCAAATCACTTAGAAGTGGCATACTGCTCCTGGAGGATCTCTGCCTGTCTGACAACTGAGGAATAGCATTAGTCTTCTCCTCCTCCTTCTTTCCCTTCCTTTACTACACGTCTGGGAGTCATTCAACCCACAGATTCGTCGTGATGATAAACCCCACATTTATCAACTTGCCGTTGTGTCTCATTTTTGTATCTTTTCAAATTGTACGATCATTTTCTCACTTACTCCTTCCAGTTCACCGACTGCACCTTCAGGTTTATCGGCATGCTGGTTAAAAGCCTAGCTCTGGCTGCCTCCGTGGCACTTTCATGTGGAGCGAGCGCTGACTCGTTTTTCATTTCACCCTCCACCAGGAGCTCTGCTTCTTCCTCTCACTTTGGCAATGTCTAGTAACTGTCACATAGAAGGTCTTGAGAGCATTCTAGCATGCCCATTTTCAGGAGGACCTTCCTATGTCCTGCAGTATGGACTGCATGTATTTCTCATTCTGTGCATTGGCTTGTATTGTGTTTAATAAATAACGTTGTGTGCTCTGGGTTTTGGAAATGTCTCCACAAAAACATCTGATATCTGACTTTTGTTTTTGCAGAGTGACCTAAGAGTTTCATAGAACTTGGTGGAGCTTAAACATTCATTTTTGAGTTTAAATTTGCAATTCACAGTGTATATAAATTTGGACTCTATAGATACAGAACACAAGTTTGAAAGTAAAACTTCCATTTTTCCCTTCCTTGGACAGATCCACTTAAAACTCTCATATATCCTCAAATTACTTTCTATTTCTAGTCTTGTGTACAGAGCTATTGATTTTTTTTTTTTTTTGGTCTTTGTGAAACAAGGTCTTCCTGTAGCCCCAGCTGGCCTGGAACTCACTATGTAGACCAGGCCTTGAACCCACAGAGATCCACCTGCCTCTGCCTCCCAAGGAATATTCTTTCTACAAAGGAACTATAATATAGGGTATTAGCTTCATGAAGAAACTCCCTATCTTCCATCCTACACATGGTGGGTAACAACCCAAGGCTCAAAGTCCTGGTCAGTCCTGTGTCTGATCTGAAATCCTGCAGAGAGAGTTCCATCTTGTTTCTGGAAAATGAGAACGTCTTTAAGCACAAGTATGTTTTCTTTTAAAATCTTGCTTTATTCTTTATTTTGTTCTGTAGAGATAGAAATGAGAATTTAATTCATTCAGTTAAGCATCAAACGAAGTCATCAACTGTAAGGACATTCACAGCATAACATATACCTAACCTTCTCATATGGTCACACTCAAATCTCTTTATCTGTGAGTCTAGTAATGAAACTTTGACAAATCATGTTTAACTTTATATTTTCCATATTTCCGTATTTTATATCTTTACATGAAAAATGTGAGCATCTATATATAAAAAACGGATGATAATCAGTCCATTATAAAGGAAATTCCTCAATTCCTAAACTTTAAACAATAACTGAATGTTTGTTATGTGTGTGAATGAACATGCCAGGCACCTTGAGATGATGATCTTCTGAAAGCTTGCATTTATGCTGAGACACGCCTCTCTAGGCAGGACCAACCACATGAGACTATGCTAAGGGAACTGTGACATCTTTATTTGAAAGTTCCTAAAATTTTGAGAAGACAGGAGAGTATTGATCTAAGTGCACCTCTGAGATGGAGCCCTGCCTGACTAGCAACCACATGCCCCCATGCAGGATTCAGTCAACTTGATTCCATCATTCAAAGGCAGCTAACATTTTCTAACATTAGGCTAGAAGCTCTTTAGATATTAACAATAAAATTCAGAAAATTTCAAAGATAGTCACTTTCCTCTGGTAAGAATTTATTACAAATACTCAATTGCTTTCATGGGTGCATATGCAAAGAATTGTGAATTCTAATGTAACGATTCTTCAATTTGCCGTGCCCCATGTGATAAGTAATTTTAAAGTGCCATGGAATTACTGAGCTACAGTCAGGCATTAAGAATTTAACAAGAGGGAGAATCAGGGAGGCACCAGCCTTTGAAGGAGACCCAGGCAATGTGGGCTGGCCACAGGGTACAGATTCCAAATATGCTGCTGGGAACTGGATCACTTTTCCAGTTTTTCATTTTCACTTTATTTAGTTGAACTACATGGAGAATGGGAGGCAGAGACAGTGTCTGAGCTCAAGTTGGTTCGTAAGAACAGCTGGAACCTAAATATAGCTAAGTCTCTGAAGACGGTGGTTAGTGTTTCTAAGATTCTCAGCATATGGAGCAGACAGGGCTAAGCTTGGCACTGTGGTTGCAAACCCCAGAGCACTGGAAGCAGAGTCAATGAGCAGAACTATCCGCACAGCCCAGGACACGCGCAGGCTCCCTTGAGTTCCAGGGACAGAAGCAAACAGGAATCTGAAATTGCACAGTCTGTGTGCTTGACAGCTTCTTGGATTCAAGATCAAGGGGATGTCAGCGCTGACCCTGGTTCTGCAAGGAAGGCCTGAGTCTGTCTTGCTGTTCTTCATACCTCCAGAGGTGTTCTACTGATGAACGTTTGGAGACAAAGGACCAACATCTAAGCAACAAATCTGTCTTGGCACCCACATAGCTCTGCCTGGTGGAACCTAAAATAAGGATCTGCTAGCTCATGTCAGAACTGCAGGATGTGCGTTGTAGCCATGGAATCCCCAGTTCGCACGGTTGTTTCAGCCTCTGTGTAACCAGGAGGCTGTGCTAGACACTTTGGAGACAGACTGTAGGCAACTGGTCACTAGCTTGTACTGGCACAACCACAATATCGATAAAGCTTCTCTTTCCTTCTCTCTTGATCCTCTATGATCGGCTTTTCCAGAACCAGGCCTATCCTGGCTCACTGGGCTCCCTGAGGTCAGAGCTTTGGTCATAACCAACTACTACACCTGTGACTACTGACCACACCTCTGCTCTTTAACCAGACTGCTTTACTCTCTCATTTACTAATTTTATAATGTTTTGCACTAACTAAGGTAGAAACCACAGCCTTCCATATGCTGCATAAGTGCTCTACCAGCGAGCAAATACACAACTCCAACTTTTAAAGTATACTTTATGTGAGAATTGAGATAATCCAATTAAAATGTATACTTCAATGCCAAGTCCCTAACGAATCTCAGAAAGAAGTTGAAGAGGATTTTTTTGGCCATCACCTGCCAACCAGAAGTGTTCAAAGGCTGAGAGTTGGCTTAGGGTTGAGGAACAAGTGGTATGGACCAAGCATTTCCTGTTACTGGGTGCTGACCAAGCATTTCCTCTAATGAGGTGCTGACCAAGCATTTCCTCTAACGGGGTGTTTCTCAAGCTGATCTATTCATGGGAGTCCCCTGGAGTCCAACCTTGTTGATGTCCTTTCCCAATCCCTAGGGTTACAACTTGATTTCTGTTGGATGTGGCCTGTGCTTAGAATAAGTATAATAATCCATGGGTAATCCACACTTGGGAAACATTGTTATAACTCACAGTGGTTTGCATGAAAAATGTCCCCTATGAGCTCATGCATTTAAACCCCAGTAGGTGGCACTATTTGGGAGGTTATAGAACTTTTAGGACAGGGAGTCTTGCTGGGGAAGGTAGGCACATCACGGAGGGTGGGGACTTTGGGAGTTTAAAGCCTTGCCCCACTTCCAATTCTCTCTGCCTCCTGTGTGGCTGAGATGTGATCTCGTGGCTTCCAGCTTCTTCCACCACACCCTCTCCACTACAGACATCTAGCCCTCTGCAAGCTTCTGTTCATAGTATTGTTTTTTTGTTTTTGTTTTTGTTTGTCTGTTTTGAGACAGGGTCACCCTGTAGCCCCAGCTGTCCTGGAACTCACTCTGTAGACCAGGCTGGCCTTGAACGCAGAGATCTGCCTGCCTCTGGTTCCCGAGTGCTGGGATTAAAGGTGTGCACCACCATGCCAGGCTCTGGCTCTGCTGTTCATAGTATTTTATAACAGCAACAAAAAAGTAGCTAATCATTTGTTCTATAAATAATGAAACTCAGGAAATCTCAGAGCCTCAGTTCCCTCATCTCTCAGTATAGAATCAGGACTGTGCAACTGGTTATATGAGCTGCCACAAAAGCCTGAAATATTCCACGTCAGTGGGGCTGATGTTTTACATTCCTGTTTCCATATTGATTTCTTGATTGCAATGTTCATTCTGAGTGTGGCCGAAATCAACCTCAATCTTGAGGTTGGCTCTCTGAACTTTCTCTTACCTGTTCCACAAAATTTCAGAGAGAACCAATGCATCAAGAAATGACAGTGCTTTGATCTTGGTTCAACTCTTCCTGAAAAGAGACACACCCCAAAAGAAATCGATAAAAAGAAATGGAACATAAGAGTTTAAAATGGGCAGATGAAAGAGGGTGTGCTGTAGTAAGGGGCCTCCATCTTCTCAAACCCACAGCTCGAGAAGGTCCTTATCCTTTGCAAACTTACCATATTCCACCTATAGATCCTACTTTTTTTTTTCTAGAATGAAACCAAAATAGAGAAAGGAAATAAAATCTCAAGAACATGTAAAACTTGAAAAGCTATCATATGCATAATGGTACCAATTCTTTCAACCAATGTTTGATAAACAGTTTTTAGCAAGAGAAATGGGTCTGTTAACAGCCAAGGTCTTGTGGCATTCATTTGTTTATTTAGTCATCCACTGTTTCATTTGTCAGGGCAGACATCCATCCCACTGTGGGGAAAGGGGGAGAGCAAAGGCTGGATGTAAGCCACGGGAGACGGAAACAAGAAATTAAAGAGGAAATAAAAATTATACAAGTCCATGTACCTTAATATACCATGCGTTTCTATTCACTATTTATAACTGTTCCCCACCTCACTGAGGTCTTATGAAATGTTTGTCCTCCCCGCCTGTCATGCTCATAATACTGGTAAATTGTCATGGGCTGCTTTAAGTTGTTAAAAGACACTGGGAACAAGGGGGTGCTCCTGTTTTTCCTCTAAAACCCCCATCCCGGGCCAGGCTGGCCTCCTGGTTGAATAATGGAGAGAAGGGAAAACACTATCCTCGGGAACAGCTGGAAGGGTAAACCATTTCCAACAGATACTATTTTTCCTGTGATATAAAAACCCCTGCGGTGGGAACAGGAAACCAGACCTTTAGGCCTGAGAAGCTCGTCCACGGAGAGGCTGCTTTTTTCGTTGATGGGCTGACTTCCAAATCAGGAGCTCTAGCTCCACTATGTGTTTGTCCAGTCGATTTCTGCCAGACGTCTGCAAGCTCTTGACTGTACAATGCCTTTGCTCACTCTCTCAAATAGGCTGTTCCAGTCACCACTGCCGGATGTCGTGAACTGATGATTTGATGATGATTTACTTTCAGTCCCTTACTTCTATCTGCTATTCGCTAGTTGTTCCTTTATTTTTGTTTGATAAATACCTAATAAACTCACACATCGAAAACTAAAAGTGTGCTTGTTTTAGATCAGTCCCCAGACTGTGCAGCCTGGATGTGCCTCCCAAACCTGGCTTAGGGCATTTAATTTGGTTGCACTGAATTAATGAGTGTGGAACAGGCACTGGGAGGGGACTGTGAAGGACACAAAAGGAGGAAGAAAGGGAAACACCTCAGTTCTTGCTGCCCTTAATGCCTGGAAGGAGTCATGAGTGTTAAACTCAAAGTCCAAGATCCGTGGCCTCCTGTTCTCTGCACAATGGCCAACCGTGAATTTCCAGCTACAGAAGGGAACTGCTCTGGTGAGGGTTGGGAGATACATTCATCCTATGTGTAGAGGTTGCGTTGAAGATGTGCCACTTAGGGTTAAGAGTCTCTCAGACACTTATTCTCTGTGTGTGATCAGTTGTGTAACTGTAATAGTCTCCATCTGTTGCAAAGAGAAGCTTCTTTGATGAGGGGTGACAGGTACACTTGCGTGTACATGTGAGGATGCGTATTTGGAATAAAATAAGAAATTATGTTGGTCTAGGGATGTGGCAAAACCTAGAAAAAACTAGGTTTTTCTCTAGGATGTCTGACCTCTCTAGCCATGTATCT
Organism: Nannospalax galili; assembly: GCF_000622305.1. Lineage (NCBI taxonomy): Eukaryota > Metazoa > Chordata > Mammalia > Rodentia > Spalacidae > Nannospalax > Nannospalax galili. The sequence goes on along the minus strand of NW_008338533.1, from coordinate 5,305,940 downwards.
TTGGCTATGTTTACAGAACCATACGTGGGTTTCCTCCCATTGAGTGGGCCTTAACTCCAATTAGACAGCTGTTGATTACCCCTGAGGTAAAAGTGCCACAACTGCACCAATACAGGGTGATATTTTACTAGGCCAGGCATTGTTGTGGATTAGGCTCTACAGCTGGGTAGGATCATTGATTGATTTTCTCCCTTGGCAACTTGTAGAGTATCCTCTCATACCATGAGAGCTGGTCCTCAGGGAGGAGGCTTCCTAGTCAGTTCTAGTTCTAGCTCCATTGTTCCAACTCCTGTGCCTGAAATATGGCCTGTCCTCAGCAATAAGGTCTTATCTTCAAGTTCCAGGAGGCAGTCAAGGGCTGTGGCAATAGCCTGTGTTATTTTGCGAGTCTCTTGGACCACCCTGACTGACAACTTGAAGGGATGTTTCTCCTGTCTGGAACTATGATTTTTGTTATATAGCCTTCAGCTCCACACATGCATTCATATACTTATTATATGTGTGTTTTTCAGTATAACTTTGAACTAATACATTTCCCTCTGGTTTTTCATACCATCTAAGCATTATTTATTTCTCCTCTCAATCCCAATCTATATCCTTCCCCAGTTAAATTACCCCCTTTCCCCTAGTTCTCCCATCACAACACCTGTTTCCTACTATGCCCCTCTCTTGGCTCCCTCTTCCCTCGATTCCCATGGTTCCATTCCATTTTCCTGATTTCTGTGGTTAAATCAGAAACCCACAATTGGCCGATGTGCGGAGAACAAGAGGCCACAGAGTGCCTGTCACTAAATAGGATGGTTGTTTCAAACCTTTGCTGCCCAAGGCGCAGGGACTATTTTGGAAGAGGGGGTGGAAAGATTGTAAAGGCCAGAGGGGGCCAATGACTTCAAGGAGACAGAATTCTCCAGACAGCTGGTCAGTTATACATATGAACTCACAGAAATAATGAAAGCATGCTCAAATCCTATGCAATCTCAGTCCAGACAATATCCCAACATAGTCATGGGGAGTCAGAAATCCCACCTCAACCTAAGAAACCATGGTTTCTCTAACAGGGACAGACTATGCTTTATAGTGATGAGAGTTCTTGATGGGCTCAGTGGATGGTCTCACACTGAAGCATATTTGGGAACACGAATCAGACTCCCTCGGCTATCGTATACGTTTAAGAGAATACGTTAAATTTGGTGGGGCTAAGTACAGATGGGGAGGGGATCTAGATACCATCAAACCATATTGTATGAAAATCTCAAAAATTCAATAAAAATAAAATTGAAAAGGAATGTAAGGTTTTTAAAACGTTGTTATGAAAAGCAAAAGCTACCAATAACTTTTAGATTGTCTTTAAACTTGTACCTATAAGCTAAGAAATTTGAAATTATTTAAAATATTTAGTTGTAACTGTGAAAGTTAATAAGACATGAAACATAAAGTCCAATTCCAGAAACAAAAGCCCAAGACTGAGTGAGCATGTGCACACCCAGGATGCTGCTGCCACACAGGTATCTCTTTTCTGTCAACAGGTGTAAACTCCAGGGCACAGAACACTGAAAATGATCATACTGGGAATCTAAAGCCAACTTCATTCAAATTAAAGTTTTACATCAAAGTCCATCCTGGTGATAGCAGTCCTTCTCTGCACATTTACACAGATGACCACACTGATCTGGCTGCTGTGAGCAGTTTAACTTGGAACTCAAAGGAGGAAATGCCCTGAGAGCTCAGCACACAGAAAGCATCCCTGCTATCCTCAAAGAAGCCCAGGTAATTATAACAGGAGAAGGTCCACTGCACTTGAATCATAGCTCATCCAGAAGAGATGAAGAACAGAAATCAGCGGCTGGAGAGATGTCTTGGTGGTTAAGAGCACTGGCTCCCTTCCAAAGGACCCTGGTTTGGTTCTCAGCACCCACATACAAGCTAACAATCATTCTTCACCTTAGTTCCAGGGGAGCTAACACCCTCTTCAGACTTCCACAGGCATTGAAGGACATGGGTGCACTCACATACATGCAGGCAATACACTCGTACACATTAAAAAAAAAATCTACCATGATGATGATGATGATGATAAGAATAAAGTCATCAATTCATCTTGATTCACCTAGAACCTTCCTTGTTTTAATACTGGAAATTCTGCATCCCAGGAAAACTTCGTGCACTCACATACATGCAGGCAATACACTCGTACACATTAAAAAAAAAAAATCTACCATGATGATGATGATGATAAGAATAAAGTCACCAATTCATCTTGATTCACTTAGAACCTTCCTTGTTTTAATACTGGAAATTCTGCATCCCAGGAAAACTTTCTGTTTTCAAATAAATTGAGACAATTTTCCTCACAGTTCCAGTCGGAAAATTGAAAGCCCAACTATGAGAGAGGCCTCTCCCTCTTGAACAAACCAAATAGCTAGATAGCTTCTCAGCACAAGTCACTAAATCTACAACTCCTGTGGACTGAATGGACCTTATCAAAATGGATCTGAAAGCCTGTCTCTCAGTGTGGCTGCATGAAGCAGTGAGTTGAAGGGAGCTGGATTTCGGTAAGGCTTTGGGGGGGGGGGAACTCTTGG
>NW_008338533.1:5297587-5302680 GCF_000622305.1 Nannospalax galili | reverse complement strand
TTATTTTTTTAGTCTTTTTGAGATAGGGTCTTCCTGTAGTCCCAGCTGTCCTGGAACTTACTATGTAGACCAGGCTGGCCTTGAACTCACAGAGATCTGCCTGCCTCTGCCTCCCAAGTTATGCTCACAGTTTTAAAGACTTGTATCAGGGACTAGGGAGCTGACTCATGGATAAAGTGTTTGTTCCTGGAGCATGAGGACCTGAGTTCAATCCTCAGCACCTTTATAAAAGCCAGGAGTGACATCATACATCTGTAACCCAGTATAGCAAGGTGGAGACACATGGATCTCAGTCAGTTTAGTCAAAATGACCAGGTCCAAGTTCAGTGAAGTGATCTTATCTCAAAAGATAAGGTTGTTGGCCAGCAATATGGCTCAGCAGGCCAAAGTATTGCCACCAAGCCTGGTGACCTGAGTTCAATCCTCCTTCACATGGAGGAAGGAAAAAATGAACTCCCTCTGACTTCCACATGCATACTATATGTATGCACACACATAGATAAATAAATAAATAAATAAATAAATAAATAAATATTCTAGAAACTTATTTGAGGCCTGGGTGGTGATGCACACCTTTAATACCAGCACTCAGGATGTAGAAGCAGGCAGATCTCTGTGAAATGGAGGCCAGACTGGTGTACATAGTAAGTTTCAGGCTAGCAGGAACTATAAGAAGGCCCTGTCTCCAAACAACCACAACTAATTTGAAAAAAATAATAATTACGTTCACTATAACTTCTGCATTAAAAATGATTACTCCAGACCAAACTTTAGGATCTTGTCTGCACAAGTACAAATGATGTCAATAAAATGTCCATGAACACTACAGCTGTTAAACAATCAATAGTACTTTTTAGAGATGGTGAATGTTGAGCAAAATGATGCATGAAATTCAAATATCCTGTTAAAAATGAAAACCAGGGGCTGGAGAGATGTCTCAGAAGTTAAGAAAAATGGTTTTCTTCCCAGAGCCCACATGGCAGATCACAGCCTTCTGTAACTCCAGTCAAAGCATGTAATACCTTCTTCTGGCCTCTGCAGGCACTGCATGCATGTAGTGCACATATGCACATGTAGGGAAACACTCGTACACATAAAAGATAAATAAAAACATCTTTTAAAAAATGAAAATTGGGATGGGGAGGTAGTTTGGAGGGTGAGTGCTTGCCATAAAAGTGTGAGGGTCTGAGTTCAGATCTCCAGAACCCGTCTAATGCTGAGGTTGAGTATCTATAGTCCCAGCGCTCCTATGTTGGGAAGGGAGGCAGAGACTAGAGAATCCCTGGAGAGCTGAAGGCAGCTATACTGGAGTGCACCCTGCAAACAGGAGACCCTGCCTCACAGAATCCAGTAGAAAAACAAAGGAAGCATCCAACAGGCTGGAGAGTGCCTGATCAGTCGCAGGGGAAGGGGAAAGCGAGGGGTGCTTGAAAGACAAGGGTTGGCATAAGTGCACACCATTAAGTTCATCTGGAATTACTGGGCACCAACCAAGAGCCAGGCACTGACCCAAGAACAAGGTACTGAACTAGGTTGTATTCTTAAAATTAACAATAATAATAATGGCACCCAATGAAGTTTTATTCATTGAAATTAAATATCGAAAGAGACAAAGTCTTGTCGTGACGGGCCCTGTAAACAACTTATAAATCACCTTCTGAATTCATGATGCTTTTGGTCAGAGGATGGAGCTTAGGATGTTGGCTTTCCCTTTTGCTGTGGACCTTGGACCGCTTACTACCATTTCTAGGCTACAGTTGCTTCATGAGTAAAAACTTGAAAAAAAAAATAGTGGGGAACACAGAGTTGGTGAGACAGTTCACTGAAGTAAGTCCCACGGAACCATGAGAACAGGGCCCGGGGCAAGGGGACACTGACCAGTGGAGTTAGCATCGCCACGGCTGGCATCTTCTGCTGGGAGAAGCAAGTGTCATTCTAACAGCAGAGTCCTCAACCAGGTCCTCATTTGTCGTCCTGACACCATAATCAGTAAAAATGTTTGAAGAAGTAGGTATTATTTTTGGATTCCATTCTAATTTTTTGATCTAACCAACAAAAAAAAATAGGGCAACTATTTGTACCAAGGATTTTCTCTTAGGGGCTAGAGAGACCGCTCAATGGCCAAGAGCTTTTGCTGAGCTTGTAGAAAGAGGACACAGGTTCAGTTCTCAAGCAGTTCAAAGCCACTTGTAACTCCAGTTCCAGGGGCTCCAATGTCCTCTTCCGGCCTACATGAGCTCCTGTACACATGTGGCATGCCCTCACAGAGTCACACACATGAACAAAAATAAGTATTTTAAGAAGTAATAAAGAACTTTAAATCTTGATACCAAATCATAAACATCAAACTCAGATACATTAAGGAAAGAGCTCTGCACAGGCATGGTGGTCCACAACTAAAACCACAGCACTTACCAAACTGACACAGGAACCCAAGTCCAAGGCAGCCAGAGCCTCATAAAGAAACCCAGTCTCAAATAATACTAACAACAACAACACAAAGCAGGAGAAAAACATTTGTATCAAAATAGTAAGGGAGGGGCCCTGGCAGAGGACCGGGGCTCAGCTCCCAGCACCTACAGGGTGGCTCGCCACCCTCCGTAAATCCAGTTCTGGATGTGACATCCTGTTCCGGCCTCCACACGTACCAGGCACACAAGAAGTAAACACACATACATTCAGACAAAACATTCATCTACGTACAGAATAAAATTTAAAATACTAAACAAATAGAAGAACAGGGAACAACGAACACAAACACACTAAGAAGAAAAAGTGTTCACATCTTGGAGGGAAAGTCACGAAGCACACAGTGTGGGGTTAGCGTCAGAGACGAGGGGTCAGGGTGGGCCACGGGGCAGCAATGTCATCCTAGATCTAAGATGCTGAATTTGATTTCTAAAACATGAGAAAACATTGTAGAGCACTAAGCAAAACTGTGACTATTTTCTAAGGGTTTCACTAGAAATTCACCAAGGAAGGAGAGAGACTCTGAAAGGCCAGAGTCCTGCAGTTACTGGAGACTTCACAGCAGGATGGACAGGTGTAATAACAGAATCAGAATTTAAACAGATGCCAAATGTGCTGCGTGGTTGAACTCCGCAGGTCTTGTTGGTTACTGAGGAGAGATGACGGACCTGTGCTGGCCTGAGTTTTAAGCTCTAACAGATGGCTGATGCCATGGCTAATAAGGTTGATAACATTTAGGGAATATAATTAAGAAGAACCTGGTTCAAACTGGTGTTTGATGGGTGAAGTTTGAAGGTGTTTACTAGTAATCCATGAAGAGGGTAGATGACAGTAGTCCTCAGCCTCCAGGGAGGCTGCAGGAGACCCAGGCAAGGTGTGTGGACACAGCTGAGATGTCATTAGATTTCTTCAGAGTCCTGTCATCTAGGCTGTGCCCTTTCTCCACCGCCTGGGACTGACTTCTGCCACAGACCTGCTCTTTCAATGGACGTGGTGCTGTCCGAGTACAACACTCACACGTGACTTGCCTGTGTATTTACATGTGACTCCAAACAAGGCAATTCTGGCGAGAATTATTTAGAAGCATATTCAGTGTTTTACTATTGAGAAATCATGTGAAGTGATGATAAACAGGAAACAAAAATAGCCTCCAGATAAAGAAAATAAAGAATGACCAAGCTGAAGGGACACTGCCATGTGCCTGCGGCTGAAACTAGTCAAAACTGGTCAGCCCTGTCAGATGCTGTTAAGAAATCAAGGGAGGGGCTGGAGAGATGGCTCAGTGGTTAAGAGCACTGGCTGCTCTGGCAGAGGACCTGGGTTTGACTCGCCACATGTTGTTAGCACCACATGGCCGCTAACAACCATCCCATAGCTCTACTTGCAGAGGGTCTCACACCCTCTTCTGACCTCCGTGGGCACCGCAGGACACGGGTGCATTTACACACTTGCAGGGAAAATACCCATACACATAAAATAAAAATACATAAAATATTTTTTTAAAAAGAAGTCAAGGGTTTCTCGTAATGTTGTGATTGTAGTTTGGACTACTGAAAGTGGCCATGTGAGGTCACTGGACACCTTGACCCGATCAGTTTCAGTGAGGATGAAAGCCATGCTTGAAGTGTTGAGAGAAAAATCATCAAAAGGACAACAAATGTCTTCAAATCATCACAGAAATTATTGTCATAAACAGAAACAAAGGAAAACATATGAAAGGGTATGGACTGAGGGGAAAGGGTGTGCTCACAAAAGCAGGGAGACTGTAACGTAGCTACAGAGCACTGTGGAGTGGCCAGGGAGCACCGTGGGTGTCCAGGGAGCACTGTGGGGTAGTCAGGGAGCATTATGGGGTAGTCAAGGAGCACTATGGGGTAGTTAAGGAGCACTATGAGTTAGCCCTGGGCTTGGAGAAAGGAGGACATTGAGTGGAAGAGATGGGGGCCAGTCTAGAAGCAAATGTTTTAGCAGGGGTGAAATGTAACCCATGGCGCAGATGTGTTCTGTGCCACTTGATTTACTCTTGTTAATTTGGAGGTAAGTAATGAAAGTGCATTCACAAGCAGTCTCCTAGAAGCAAGAGGTTCATCATCTAAGAAAGGTTTTGTATAGATACATCTATCATCTATCTATATCTATCTATCGATCTATCTATCATCCATCCATCTATCATCCATCTATCTATCATCTATCTATCTATGTATCTATCTATCTATCATCTATCTATCTATCATCCATCTATCAATCATCTATCATCCATCTATCTATCATCTATCTATCTATGTATCTATCTATCTATCATCTATCTATCTATCTATCTATCTATCTATCTATCTATCTATCTATCTATCTATCTATCTATCTATCTATCTATCTATCTATCTATCTATCTATCTATCTATCTATCTATCTATCTATCTATCTATCTATCTATCTATCTATCTATCTATCTATCTATCTATCTATCTATCTATCTATCATCTATCTATTTATGTATCTATCAATCATCTGTCTATCATCTATCTACCTATCCATCCACCCATCTATCTATCTATCTATCTAACAGCTATCTATCATCTATCTATCTATCGATCTATCAATCATCTATCTATCCGTCCATCCAC
>NW_008338533.1:5295932-5297253 GCF_000622305.1 Nannospalax galili | reverse complement strand
TATCATCTATCTATCATCTATCATCTATCTATCGATCTATCTATCATCTATCTATCTATCGATCTATCAATCATCTGTCTATCATCTATCTACCTATCCATCCACCTATCTATCTATCTATCTATCTATCTATCTATCTATCTATCTAACAGCTATCTATCATCTATCTATCGATCTATCAATCGTCTATCTATCTATCCATCCACCAACCTATCTATCTATCATCTATCAATCATCTATGTATCTATGTATCTATGCATCTATCTATCTATCTATCTATCATCTACCTATCATCTATCTATCCATCCATCATCTATCTATCTATCTATCTACATCTATCTATCATCTATCTATCTATCATGTATCTATCTATCTATCTATCTATCTATCTATCTATCTATCTATCTATCTATCTAATCATCTATCATCTATACCAGAGCAAATGAAGGAGGATCTCATTCACAAATGCTGTATGTTTGACATGTACATTCAGATGTTGTTTGCCAATGGTCTTATCAAGTGCTACAATCTTTTTAAACAGGGAATGGCCCAATCCAGTGCTACCGAACAGCTTGATGAATGCAATCGTAATTTGCCTGCATGGGACCCAAGGGTCAGTGTATTATTTTTTCCCTACAGATTCATACTGTGCAATAACATGAACCATCTGCTAAACTCCAAGGAGACCTCCCAGGTTTTACAAATGACTGGACATATCTGTTTACACTTCATTGTAGATCCTGATCTCTAATTGTCCTCTGCTGGGAGATGCATAATGATGTATCCTGTGAACAGCATGTAATTGTACTTCATGCAGATTTCACTAACAGTTTAATTCATTCTATAGAGAATTACCTTGTAAGTCAAAGTTGAATGGGCATTTATGCTTAGAAATGTAATAAAAGAATACGATAAATAATAAATAAATAAATAAATAAATAAAGCATTTCAGCTGAATGTGAGGAAATGAAGGACAGGGACAGTGCTGACCTTACTGTATGGAAAAGAGGATGCGAGGGCTAAGGAGACGCCCCAGGGGGCATGTGTCTGCTTCACGGCAGGAGGACGTGATTTTTGGATCCCCAGAATCCATGTAAAAAGCTGGGGTCACCATGCCTGTGATGCCAGCACTGGGGAACTAGAGCCAGGAGGATCCTGGGGTTCTTTAGCTAGCCAGACTAGGTGAACTGGTGACCGGATGATTCAATGAGCAACCCCTTTTCAGAAGATAGGGTGGGAAGTGACCGAGTCAGACATTCAATATAAACCTGACTTCTATATGCACCACTGGGTGCATTTGCACATGAAACATGGGGGGGGG
>NW_008338533.1:5285227-5295562 GCF_000622305.1 Nannospalax galili | reverse complement strand
GAGGTGAGGAGGAGGAGGAAGAGGGAGGAAGGAGGAGGAGGTGAGGAGGAGGAGGAAGAGGAGGGGGGAGAAGGAGGAGGAGGTGAGAAGGAGGAGGAGGAGGAGGAGGAGGGGGAGGCGGTGAGGAGGAGGAGGAGGGAGAGGAAAGGCATTAATGAATCTTTTTTGTAATGATTTGCTGTAAATACAAACATGGTAGAGAATGGGGGAGGCACAGTAAAGAACATGGAACACAATAGTTACCATAAAGTACAGAAGTACCACAGTAAAGAAAAAGAGATTTATGGGGGTTTCTTGATAAATGAAGAGGAGACGGTCAACCCAGGACACTAGGACAGAAGCGCTTCAGTGCTCCAGAGCCCGGGACATTTCTTCCTCTGCAGATCGGGAACAAGTCTCTTATAAGCTCTTTTCCCAATTTCTGCTTCTTTTTTAGCAGCTAGAGACATGAATTCATGGGACACTTACCTCACACCACCCAACAGAGGGAACTTTCCTGTACTTCCTGATTGATTCCAGCAGTAAGGTGAGGTGATAGCTAAAATAGAATTCCATTTCTAACATTTTATTACCACCTTTGAAGAGTATGATGCATTTGGTCCTCTATGGCTTTCACTATTTCAGATTCCTGGCTACGCTTGCAAACCAACACAGTCTAGAAGCTCTGAAACCACAGCCAAGCCAGCAATGTATAGTTTCCTGGGCCCCCAGCTGCTCCTGTGACAGGACACTCAAATCTCTATGCAATTAATCAGAAATGGAATTATAACTGACATCTAAGCACATCACTCTCTCAACACCGTAAAGGAAGACCTGGGGACCATCATATCAACTGCCTCCGGGAAAGAAAAAATAATGAGAGAGGAAATCTGAATGACTGGACCCTACCGAACAGGCACTTGTTAGTCTAATAATTGTCAACCTTGGCAGATTCAACTGAGAGAAAAATCCAAGGCAGTGGCTCAGCGTAACTGTTGCCCCCGAAAAAAAGACAGCAGGGAACTAGGTAAGTGTAACAAGCAAATTCACTTGGGGTTTCAGTTCAGGACACTGAGACACATTTTTGTGCAGTACATAAGCTTCTCTTTCCTAAGACCGTCCATTTTTGCTGAAGTTTCATTAAAGGTGGGATGTGCTTTGGGGCTCTAGCTCCTCACAGTCTCTCAGTAGAGTCATCCCCAAGAAAGACAGTGCGACTGTCCACTTTATCCAATGACATTGCAGTCTGACTGGAATTCCCTGTGGTAGGTCCATTTAGTCCATGAGGCGCCCCACCAGCAGGTGTTTCCAAGTCTGGAATGTTTACAGACCACTGTTGAACGAAAGTCCCCTCTCACCCACCCATGTGAATCAAGCATTACTCTTAAAATCTTTACTGGCACAAGCAATTTCAAACCCACTGAGATTTACTGACCAAGGCCTTTCGAACCTTGTCAGATTGTTCACCAAGGAACAGTTAGGCCTGCAGCTGTGCTGGCAGAGTGCAAAGTTATCTTGTCTTCAGTTACTGTTCTATTTGGAGTCGAAATATAAACAGAGGCTGTTCTAAATGAAATCAGAGTTAGAAAATAAAAGGAATTTGTAGGGCTGGCAAGAGGGCTCAGCAGTTAAGAGCCCTGGCTGCTCTTCCAAAGGACCTGGGTTCAATTCCCAGCACCAGCATGGTGGCTAACAACCATCCGTGACTCCAGTTCTAGGGAATCTGACACCCTCTTCTGACTGACACAGGTGCACCTACCTACATGCAGGCAATATACTCATGTACATAAAAATAATTTTTTTAAAAAGTACTTTGTAGAGCCAGGCATGGTGGTGCACACCTTTAATCTCAGCACTAGGGCAGAGGCAGGTAGAGCTCTGTGAGATCTAGGCCAGCCTAGTCTACATAGGGAATTCTAGGGCAGCTGAGGCTACAGGGAGACTCTGTCTCACAAAGACAAAAAAAAAAAAGCAATTTATTTTATAGCATAATATAAGGGCAATGGGAAAGTTGATGTCAAAAACAACTTTAAAATAGATCTGTCATCTCACAGCTGTTTGTCTGCATGGCTGAAAGAGCATGTTCTCACATCACACCCCAGGCTGGCCTGGAACTCACTCTGTAGCCCAGACTAGCCCTGAACATGCAGTAATTCGGCTAGCTTTCCAAGTGCTGGGATTACTAACAGAATAACCGATACCCCCAGGTTCACTAGAAACATCATATTCAGCTATTCTCAACCAGTCTGAGTTTCCTAGTGTGCTGTGAATTCCCTGAGGTGACTTTCACAATGGATTCCGCTAACAGCAGAAGAAATCTGGAAGCGGTCTATAAATTTCGTCAAGAGAAATGAACAAGCTCATGTTCACCCCTCTGCTTCCATGCACTGGATGATACCCCCTTGTTCTTTGTCAATGCAGGTATGAACCAGTTCAAACCTACCTTCCTAAACACAACTGACCTGACTCACCCTATGGCAAACCTCAGCAGAGCTGCCAATACCTAGAAATGCACCTGGGCTCGGGGCAAAGACTCTGACCTGGACGATGTGGGCAGAGATGTCTACTACCGCAGCTTTGGGAGATGTTAGGCTTCTGGTGTTTGGGAGCTTATTTCAAGGAATTGGGATGTAAGATAGCTCTGGAACTCCTCACACAAGAGTCTGGCATTCGAGTTGAAAGACTATGTTACTTACTTTTGTGGGGATGAAGCAGGTGGCTTAGAACCAGATCTAGGGTGCAAACAGATGTGGCAAATTTGGAGCTCAATGATGCCAGAGTCCTCCCTGGCAACATGAAGGACGGCTTCTGGGAGATGAGTGGCACAGGCATGTGGTCCCCACAGAGAGATCCTCTATGATTGGATTGGATGCTGCATACCTTGTCAACCAGGATGACCCCAACGTGCTGGAGATCTGGAACCTTGTGTTTACCCAGTATCACAGGGAAATTGGTGGCGTTCTGAATCCTCTTCCCAAGAAAAGCATTGACACAGGTATGGACCTAGGGAGACCGGTGTCTGTGCTGGAGAGTAAGATGTGCGATTATCGCACTGACCATTTGGTTCCTTGTTTTGAAGCCATTCGGAAGGGTACAGGAGCCCTGCCGTACACTGGGAAAATTGGTGCTGAGGATGTTGAAGGAATTGACATGGCCCAGGAGTGAGGGCTGACCACGCTCAGACTATCACCACAGCACTGGCTGATGGTGGTCACCTGACAACATAAGGCATGGGTATGTGCTGAGAAGGATCCTCTGGTGTGCCGTTCCATCCTCCCAAGAGAAACTGAACGCCAGCGGGGTTGCTTTGCTCTGTTATTTGATGTTGTTGTTCAGTCCCTGGGAGATGCATTTCCTGAGTTAAAAGACCCAGACATGGTCAAGGACTTCATTAATGAAAAAGAAGCAGAGTTTCTTAAGGGCCATGTGCAATACTTGAAATAAAATAGATAGGCCATCTTGAAGTAAACATTAAGTTGGCCCAATGTCTGTGGTAGTCAGAGCAGAACCGCGAGAGCCAGCTCTGTGGTAACAGTAATGGAGATGCTAACATCCCCCAGGAGACAGAGGAGAGGAGGGTCACAAGACTCTCACCTTGGATTATAGACACTGTTCTCCACTTTCCACAGCTGCAAGTGATCTTGGGAGACGCCGGAGTGTATGGGAAGTGAGAGCCTTCATGACAGTTTCTATGAAAACAAAGGTATGGGACTTTGTGGTGGTACAGCTGTGTTGGGGACCCCATACTCCTTTAAGTAACTCCTCACCCATGTTCTGTAAGCAAGCTCAATAAACTCATTGGTTCTTCATGATAGACTTTGGGGGAATCATATTTCAGTTGAATTTTGTGCCCCCATCTGGGGTAATAGACTTTTGTGTTTCCACAGGAAAAGTTAATGTAACAAAATATCACATAAAAGTAAACAAGTGTGGGAAATATATATCCAGAATAAATTATATCTAATTTCAAGAGACACACGAAACACGATAGGTACTTGCAATGGTTAATTTTATGTCAACCAGAAAGAACCAGTAACACATCACTTCTTATTCCCTGCTTGGTGACATATACCTTTAGTCAGAAAGGCAGGTGGATCTCTGTAAGATTGATGCTAGCCTGGTCTAAATAGCAAGTTCCTGGCCAGCTAGGGCTACAGGGAGACGCTGTGTCAAAAACACCAAAAAACTCACCTCTGGGTGGAGTGTCAGGAAGAGGGAAGCATTTGCTCCAGTGGATTGAGGACTGAGGTACCTTCACAGAGAGGGCAGGCGGCACTCAGCCACTGAGGGCCTGGGGAGCACTAAGTAAAACCATTTCTTCTTTCTTCTTTTTCTTCCTCTTCCTCCTCCTCCTCTTCCTCATCATCCTCCTCCTCTTCCTCTTCTTCATCGTCCTCCTCCTCCTCGTCCTCCTTTTCCTCCTCCTCTTCCTCCTCCTCCTCCTGCTCCTCCTCCTCGTCCTCCTCTTCCTCCTCTTCCTCCTCCTCCTCTTCCTCATCATCCTCCTCCTCTTCCTCTTCTTCATCATCCTCCTCCTCCTCTTCCTCCTCCTGCTCCTCCTCCTCATCCTCCTCCTCTTCCTCCTCCTCTTCCTCCCTTCCTCCTTTCCTGCCTCTTTCTCTCCCTTCCTTCCTCACACCCCTCATAAGTTAAGACATTTACTTTCTCCTGCCCTCAGGTATCAGAAACACCCTTGTTCTGTGGGACTTAAATCAGTCCCCAATCCCTACCCCTTCTTGGGCTTTGTGCCTGAACTGAACTACACCACGGGGTGTCTAGACTGTGTTTGGCAGAACACAGAACATCCCAGACCCCAAGCCATATGAGCTAATTAACACAATGATCACTTTCTTGTATGTCCCCATGTTCTGTTTATCAGGTTGTGCCCAATAAATATTTATTGAGAAATTAATGCTAATGACAAAATTCAAACTGAATTTCAATCAACCATCAATCTGGATGCCATTTCCATAATTACACAAATAAAGTAAGATTAATGAGGCATAAATAGTGAGTAGACAAGTCTTTTTCCAAAGGGAAAATTAAATATTACTTCACTAATAAGTTTTAATTGTATAAGCTCAACTTTCTCCTGGAGAACTGAAAATACACATTAATATACTAAATGTTTTAGAGAATTTTAAGGCACTTTCATTTTGTAAACTTAATAATGAATTTATCTTAGCTCCCATTTACAGCATGCTAACATATAAAGAATATAGTCATCTTAGGTCATGGAGAAATAAATTTTGGATTCTTAAAGACAGATGCATAACATAGTAGATCATTATTGGATTAGCACTGTTCATTTAAAGGCAAAAACAAAATCCACTATGGAAAGCCATCCACTCAAATTTTTTTTATTTTTGTTTTATGTGTATGTGTGTGTTGCCTGCATGTAGGAAAGTGCACCCATGTCGTGCAGTGCCCGCGGAGGACAGAAGAGGCTGCCGATCTTCCGGGACTGGAGTTACGGACAGTTGTTAGCGGCCACGTGGGTGCTGGGATTCAAACCCGGGTCTTCTGCAAGAACAACCAGTGTTCGTAACCACTGAGCCATCTCTCCAGCAGAATTTTTATAACCAGTGACTACTAATTATTAAAATATATTGTTTAGTGCCTCAGCCCTAATTGCTTTTCTGTTTAATTACCAGGCAAAGGCTACGCTGGCTTTTACAGCAGAGTAGGAGAGATATTCTTGAAAAGAAACTAAACTGTTAATTTCATATCAACTTAAATGAAGCAATGACGCTTTTACTAAGTACGTCATATACATATGTCATATACACATGTCACGAACTGGTGACCATGGTGTTTAAAACCCTTGCTGTTGCCTCACTCCCTGGCTGCAAACAGAAAAGCGGATACAGCTTGAATAACTCCGAGAATGATGACTGAATTGGCTAATAGTTGTCCGGACTCCTTTCTCCACACTGTTTATTTTCTGACATCTTGAGGAGAGTCAAGGGAACCGCACTAGGATCTCAGAGAATAGGGATTGCAGGGACCAGGGATTTCAGGGAACAGGGCCCTGTCACACGTTAGCTCAATGGTGTCCCCAGGTCAACAGAGCTACATTTCTTCCTCACTCCTTACCTGTCCCCTGTCCAAAAGTTGCGTCTAACTGTCTAGTGAGCCCTCTTCTGTCACTCCTGTTGTACAGCTGTCCTCTCCTGACTGTGGTACCCTCAACCCTGCTGGGACCCCCGGGTCTCCTTAGCCGCACTGTAGTTTATTCTCCAAAGAGCACCTGCAGTCTTGTTGCTGAATGCGCAGCAGATCACGCCACGTGTCCTCAACCCTTTTCCTCTTATATGACACCTAAAGGAAAACCCAAAGAAACCTCTGCTTCCCATGGCCCTGTGTCAACAATTCTCACTGTGCTCACACATGTGAGGAACCACCTTGAGGAAGGGAGGACTTATTTTGGTTCACAGAGTTCAGAGGATGCCGGCCATTTTGACAGAGATGACACGCTGGGGCTTACAGTAATGCAAACGTGTGACAGTTTGCCCCATCGTAGTGACATACAGGAAGCAGAAGGCTCTGGAAAAGAGGGCTGGACGGTAACCTCCAGAGGCCTGTGTCCAGTGCCTGACCTCCATCAACCACCCCTCCTAGACTTAAGTCTCTATAACCTCCTGAAACCCCATGACCCGGGGAACAAGCATTCAAACACATGACCCCATGAGGGACACTGCAGACTGGAGCTGTAATAGGTCCCTGTGACTCCTACGAACTCCCCCCTCATCGCTCCCCCACCACTTCCTGTCTATAGCTCAGGGGGATCCTGGAACACAGATAACCATCTTGACATGGAGGCCTTCCATAACTGTCACTTGTTTTTCTTGATTTCAAAAGCTCCTTAATAGAAGGAGGGAAAGAAAAGAACAAAAATTGATGTAAACTTCCACCGGACACTTTTCTGACCGTCCAGCTGCTTCTCCCTGCAGAGGACCCAACACCCTCTTCTGACTCTGCAGGCATTGCACAACATGGGTACATTTACATGCAGGCAATACAGGCATATACATATATACATAAAGTAAAAATAATAAATATGTTTTAAAATATTTTATTTATTATTTTATGTGTACACATGTATTGCCTGTGTGTAGATAAGTGTACCTGTGTCGTGCAATGCCCGTGGAAGACAGAAGAGGCTGTCGGATCCCCTGGAACTGGAGTTACAGACAGTTGTTAGCTGCCATGTGGGTGCTGGGATTCAAACCCCAGTCTTCTGCAAGAACAGTCAGTGTTCTTAACTGCTGAGCCGTCTTTCCAGCCCCATAATACATATTTTTTAAAAGGTTTTAAACACTGCAGTGATTCTAAAATATGTCCACAGATCCTTAAAATGCTCACCATGCCCCAAACCCCACAAAGATACTATCTTTACGTACCACTAGTGTAGAGCAGGCTAGGGACTAATTTTCCAGGAGTAGAACGTGACAAAGTTGACATGAGGTGTGTCATGTCTAGGTATGAGACTAGATCTGAAAGGCACCTCGGCTTGATGTGTGCCTAGTCCCTGAGGCACAGCAGATCAGACACCATGTTCTGCAGTCTGTGGAGCAGCCAGGTGTCCCAAAATGTGGCCACTACCAAGATCCACGTCAGTAAGGGCCACAGAAACAGATCCTCCAGATCGAGTGACAACTTCTAATGCTTGTAGCCTGGACAGTCTCTTGGCCATAGGCCCAAAGAAACTCAGCAAAAACCCTACTAGCCACCTACATCCTCAACAGCCCAAGGAAACTACAGGTGTTTATTTTTTTATCTACTTATTGTCGAGCAATTTCTTATTCAATGATGTGTAACTAGCAAGGGCCTATAATGTGCCTCTCACACTCAGGCTGGAAATTCCTGAGTTAGCCATGGATGTATGATTCTGTTTTCTATAGACTTTCTTATCCGTACATGTGTCATCTGAATGAGGTGTACATTATCTATTGTACTGTAAAGCAAAGAGTAATTTGCTCTATGGGGACAATGCCTAGAACTGTCTGAGTTCAGTTTGATTTGCTTCTTCATCACCAGGAATCCAAAAAGTATTACATTGCTTTGTTGACTCTCCTCTTGATAAAGATGGAATAAGGCCCGAGTTGAAAAACAGTCTCATTTCCAAACACATCGCAAAACAAGATTTAGTGCACAAGCTGTTTGTTTGGAATGGTTAATGGATTTACTCATAAAAATCTTCTTTGTAGAGTGACTGTAACACTTGCAGAGCCCACTAAAACCTACTAAATTCTATAAACCCTCTGAAAGCAGCAAAATTGGAAGCAGGAAAAACAACAGAGTAATACATATATATGGTGGCAGATGTTGTGCTCTGGTCGCCCTTTGGGGCTGAAGGATTTATGTCCTGGCTGTTGGGTGTTCTGTGTGTTCAGGGGAATTCCCCTGTACTCTGTGGGAATCACATGTGGCTGAAGACAGCTGGCCACTCTTCCCCTGGGTGGCCTGTGTCTATCTCCTGGTCAACATGGGAACACATGTTGTCCCTTGTTCCAACTCAGCTCAACTCTGAAAAGCCAACCCAGTGGTGGACCTCCCCACATGGACTAGTCAGGCCTTGCTATGAAGTGCGAAGAGGCAGATCATCCCTCTGCTCCATCTTTCTTCTCTACGCCCTGTGATCATCATGTGAACCCACCTGACAAACTTCTTGAAAGTGGAATTTAGCTCAGAATCTGACTCCTGGGCAGCAACAATGGTGACAGGTTTGGGCAGTGTGCTTCCTGGGTCACACCTGTCCCTAAGGCCTGGGACTCCAGTCCACCTGTGTTTAGAGGCAAAGAGGTTTGGTGAGGCTGTGTCATCGGGATCCTCAGACCCACCATGCGTGGAAAGTACCTGGATGGCACTATGCTGGCCTCAGAATATGGGGAGAAATTTTTCCTCTAATCTTTTTTATTTTTTTAAATTTTTCTTTCTTTACAGCTTTAACATATTCAGTAACACATTCCAGAGGAAGGATACATCTCTTTCAAAAGTGGCTGTAAATTTTTAGGTTCACAGTTGAATTAATACAGTTATACAATATTGAACTCAGTATAGACTCTGTAGGACGTAAAATTGAATGAGTTTTTAACCTTTAAAAAGATCTCCATTTCATTTTAAAATATGCTGTTTCCTACATTTTAATGCTACTAACACTTAGATGTTTGCACATGTGTCTCTGATCTCTATGTATCTGAGTGTTACTAGTCTTAAAGTCGTTCTTTAGTGGTTAGAAAATTGTATCAGAAAAAGTCAAAGGACTAGAGATGTTGATAAGTTTCGTAGTGACTTCACGACAACTTCAAGAAACATTTACAAAGAGGAGTAATGTTATGTAGTATATGCACTTCTTTAAAAATACTTATTCCTCTTCTGGGTGTACAGCCAAGGGAACCTAAATCAGTCTGTGATGATGTCTCATCCCCGGTTCACGGCAGCATCAGACACAATAGCCTTGATATGGAATAGGCCTGCACAGGTATCAATGAATCAAAGGAAGCACAGGATAGGTACCCGCCTGACCACCGGGGAGAGTCAAATCCTTCCCAAATCCTGCTGAGCAAAACAAGCCAGGCACAGAAAGGCAAATACCCCGTGACCTCAGTCCCTTGCGGAATGTGGAAAACTCAAACTTTTGGAAGTAGAGAGTGAAATTGTGGTCCCTGGAGGCTTGAGGAGGACGGTGATCAAAGGGCGCCAACCTTCAGCCAGACAGAAGTGTGAGATTAGCAAGATCTATAGGAAATGGCACATTGCATAATAGAATAGATATGATTCGTGGGCAAGGGGACTGAACAAGGGGCGAGAGAGGAGGGTGCGCAGGATCAAAAACGCAGTATTAGCAGGCACAGAGCCATTGTGAAAACCATTCACCTACACAGTTAAAATGTTCTCATGATCACCAATTAAAATGCAACACCATCTGTGCATATGTGTGTGTGTCTTTGTGTGTGTGTTTTGAATGCTGTATGATACAGCATAATGCACATGCATTGTGATAAGATAGACCTGCAATAGACGTTAGAATTTTAGGAATATAAGCTAATGCCTGTCTACGACACTCAGAGCTATAAACCCTTAACTACATTACAACTTTCTTCCAGCTTTAAGCTTCATGTCAACATCATGGAGAACACAGAGTATCTTCCGCCATATTGTGAATGGTGAATATGTGTCTTACTATAACTGAAGGAACTGACAGCACTGAGATTTCTCTGATGTGTCCTGGACTATCTTAAACACAGGACAAGGAATTACGACGTGTGGAAGGGCAGCCTCCTCCCTTCGAACTGCAGCTCAGGCCTCCAGAGGCATCAACAGAAAGCGTGAGCGAGCAGCACAGGGGACAGG
>NW_008338533.1:5268614-5285160 GCF_000622305.1 Nannospalax galili | reverse complement strand
CGAGGGGCGAGGGGCGGGGGCGGGGCAAGAGCTTGTGACCATCAGATGTTCCTGTTGCAGAGATAAATGAGTTTCTTTTATAAAAGTTTGCTATACAAATCACCCAGATAGGATCTGACTGGATAGGACCCCAATCCAATGGTGCGTTCGGGTTCTTGAACAGGTAAACTTGCTGAAGGAATGGGCATGTGAGGCTGGTGAATGGGCTGGAGCAGACTTCCTTAATCAGGCAAATATACAGGACCAGAAACCTGGGGGTGCAGGAGCATCAGTGGATGGGGGGTGAGGGATGGCATTACCAAACGCCACAAAGTATACTCCATTACAAAAAGCATGTACATACCCTATCATGCCTGTGAGCTATCAGGAGCTACGAGCTGTACTGGTCATTAAAGATGTCCATTCTAGGCTTCTGGTCAGGAGTTGTGCTCCTGAAACAGTGGGCACAACTCCGTGGGAACTGACCAAGGTGGGCTGAGGAAGCTCTGGGGGTGTGAATGGTAGTTTTGAAACTGAACCAGCTAAATATTGCTTATTTCTGAAAGTGTGAATTGTCCAGAAATAAGCCAGTTCTGATAACAGACCATGACAAAGAGCTGTTGTGTCTGCCAAAAGAATGGTCCTGGGTGAGCAGAATATTCAGCCTGAAAAGTTCGGAAGGAAGGACAGGAGGAAAAGAAATGATTCTTCTGTCCTGTGGCACATCACGTTTGGCACAGTCAATAAAGCTGGTTTTGAGTTAAAGGCCACGACAGGCAAACATTTCTTGAGACAGTGCGTGTAGTTTTAAAAGATGAAAGACGAAGGGAAGGGAAGAATAAAACTGTGCTTCCTTGTAAAGAAGAGAAGGGGGCAAAGCAAGGGCCGGGCGAGATGGCGCCCATCCTTCCCCCGTGGGCGGGTGGAACCGGAGCAGAGAACCTGACTCTCACACTCAGTGCCAAGGACTAGGAAGCCTGGTGTCTTCCACAAGGGCCTGACTGGGACGTAAGTGCTGTGCACTTAGCTGCACTTAGCCGCTTATGTTTTCTGGATATTCTCTAGTTGGTTATTGCGCTCTGAGACGTGTGTATTCTAGGAAGACAGTAAGCCATGAGAAAAGAAATTGAACACCTTTTTCTTTGAAAACAGAACCCAGGTTGCTAAATACGTTTCCCTGGCTCTGAACGCTTCATCAAAATCAATGATGCCTGTAATCAGAAGGGCCCTTCTTCCTCCTTGCTCCGTCTCCCTAACTCCTAGCGTCCATCAATTCTGCAATGGATTATGAAGGTCTAGCTCACACTCAGGCACCTACTGTGGCTATAAAGAAGTAATCTTTCCTGCAGAGGAATTACTCTTTAATGTTCCTGAATTCCAATTCACAACCCTTAGAAGCTGTTGAAGTAATGGCACAGGGATCAGGGAAACAAAGGGCGTCTGGGGAGGGTGACAGCGCACACGACACTCCTCCTTAGGTCCCATCTCCGCCTTCAGTTCCAGCCCTGTCTTTTTCTTCCGTTACTACAGCCATTAAGGGCAAGCCGTCATCTCTGTGAAGTGACATGTGGAGGCATCTCCTCCTCACAATCTTTAATGACTGTTCTATGTTCACATTGACAGCAACCAAGTAATAAAATGACTAATACAATTTTATAGGTCACATAGTACGTCAGTTTATTTCAGCTCAGAAGAGCAGTAACAGGTAACAGATAACGAAGTCGCTGTAGATTTGTATCATGTCGTTTCCCAGTTAGCAAAGGCTTGAGAAAAGATTTAAAACTCATCTGCTGAGCTATAACAAGAGAAATGGGCGCCTGGTTTAATTTCATCAGATGATTCACAACATTAGCATTAACCTCAGAAACAGCACACTTCAGTTTTTACAACTTTGATGTCAGTTATTAGGGAAACACATTGACTTTTTATTGAGAAAAAAACGCTTCCTCTAAGAACTTCAAATTATAAGATGAAAGAAATGATTATTCTAGAATGTTTAGAAAATGAAAAAAAAGAACAAAAACAGAAAACAAAACCTGAGTTGCCCCGTCTCATATAGTAACCACTGGCCAGCTCTTTGCATTAAATTGTAAAAAGGTTAATTTAAACTAAATAGAATTTAAAACCCAGTAACAGGGAAGCAGTGTTCTTTGATTATGGTTTACCTTCTTGTATTAGCTATATTTCTGTTACTGTGATAAAACACCATGACTGAGGAAACTTATAGAAGAAAGAGTTTATTTGGGTTCATGGTTCCAGAGGATAAGAGTCCATCATGGTGGGGCACATAGGGTAGGAGGCGGCCAGACCAGAAAGCTGAGGGCTCACATCTTCAAGGAGGAACAGAAAGGCAGCAGACAGGCAAGTTGGCTGTGGTCAAGGCTATGAATTCTCAAAGCTGCCCTCGGTGACATGCTTCCTCCCGCATGGCCACACCTCCTAGAGGTACCGTGACTTCCCAGATGGCACCACCTACTGGGGCCCATGGGGGACATTCTCCTTCAAACCTTCACACTCCTTTATCTCATTTTTCCCCATAATGATGTTACCATAGACAAAAACAATTAACAATAGCTAAATGTCAACAATCAAGGCAAGATTTCAAAGTTTTACACTAATCATGCACATTTTGGAATCAATGATAAATAGATATCTTTTTTCACAAATACAATTTTTAGATATTCTTTCCATTTTGTTAATCCTAGATATCATAGCACACATTTTATTCTTTGAACGTACGAGTACCACCTCTTCAGAGGAATGCGTTCTTTGCAGAAGTTTTGGTTCTAGATCTACAAGTTGAGCTACGTTTTACCCCATATTCCTTCAGGGGCATGAAAACCCAAAACAGTCCGTCTCCTTCATGTTCAGGGTCAAGGACTGAACCCAGGGCCCTGTGCATGTCAAGCAAGTGGTCTGCCATTGAGTCACCCCTGCTGAAGACAGTCCATCCTGAAGGCCAGTGTCCGAATGCGACCCTTGGAGAACCTCACAATTTCCCTCTCCCTTCTCATTCTGTCCCTGCCCCTCCACCTCTGTCTGTGTCAGTCTCTGTCAGTTGACTGCTACTAGGTTGATGGTGTAGCTTTTACTGCCCTCCCCTTTGGGACCTGACTGGCACTTCTGACGGGTTCAACGCCATCAGTACCGTCTCCTCACTCAGCTTCCTTTGATTCTTTTTGCGTCTCTATCTCCTCCCACAAGGTATTAAGCTTGATTAAAATTGTTCTGTATTCTCTTATTTGATCCCTAATTGAACACTGGAAGATACAAAGGATAACAGTTTCTACAGGTGACTTGGGAGGAAGGGTTGCTAAACACACAAGCTTGACAGGTATGTTTCCAGCTACAAGATACATGGAGCCTCCGAAAAGAAACAGACTGCACAGACGTGTCTATACCCGGGCTCTAGGCTCACTCTCCACAGTCCGCAGTTTTGAGCTTTTGCATTTATTGTGGGTGTTCTACTGTCCCAGAACAACCACCTTGTCTCCAAACATTATACCCAAACCTCCCTCATAGAGAGCTGTAAGAAGTTGGGCCAGGCACATACAAGGTCATAAAGTCAGCATTTCGGCAGATTGTCTCCAACGATGTCTCCTAGCTTTTCTCTGTCATTCCTGTGTATTCACTGTAGAGAGCTGTGGTTCCCACACAGACACTGCATGTCAGTGTGTCTGCTTTCGCCACACTGGCCCCACCCAACCCTTCCTTCCCCGCTGCTATGCCCACTCCCCTCTGCTGCCATGCCCTACGAACACGTTATCTTATGCATCTACAGAAAATCTAAGATCCTTAAAGGAGAGCAAACGTGTTTCAACTTCATGATTCTCACTGTTTTTACTTTACATGATGAAATCCAGTTGCATACATGTTCCATTTTCCAGCAAATGACATAACTGTATTCCTCTGTGCAGCCGAATGAAACTCCACGTATACACTTTTCTGTATTCATTCATCTGTTGACAGGTACTTAAGCTAATTTTATAGCTTACTTATTGGAAACATTGTCGTAGATATTGACGTGCAGGTGTCTCCATTGCGTTCTCACCTAGAATCTTGGAGCACGTACCTAGCACTGGTACAGCCTAGTCTTTTGAGCAAACTCCATACTCATTTCTACAGTGGCTTATCTAATTGACATTCCCTCCAGCAGTATATAAGCCTTCCCTTGCCCCAAATCCTTGCTAGTATTTGTCCTGTGTTTTCTTAATATTCACCATTTTGACGTGGGTAGATAGATTCTTGATATTTTAATTGCATTTACTCACTGGCTAAGGAGGCTGAACATTTTTCATATGTTTATTGATTATGTGTATTTCAGCTCTGATGTCTGTTCATTTAATTAACCCATTTATTGATTGGACTGTTTGGATCCTGGCAGTCTCTTATTTAAATATTCTAGACACTAGTCCTCTGTCAGATGTACACCAAGCACGATATGCTCCTATTCGCTAAGCTGTCTAATCACAGGATTGTCCCTTTGCTGTGGAGTTCTCTAACTTCACGCAATCATATTTGTCAATTCTAGAAAATCCTAAGATACTGAAGTCCTTTTCAGAAACCACTTTCTGTTCCTATAGCTTGTAGCATTTTACTTAAGTTTCCCTCTATCAGTTTCAGATTTTTCCATAAAGTATTTTATTTATTATTTTAATTTTATGTGTATGAGTGTATTGCCTGCATGCATGTAAGTGTACCCTGGAGGTCAGAAGAGGATGTCAATCCAGTGAAACTGGAGTGACAGATGGTTATTAACTGCTATGTGTGTGCTGGCAACTGAACCCAGGTCCTCTGCAAGAGCAAGTACTGCTCTTAACCACTGAGTCATCTCTCCAGCCCCTAGTTTCAGAGCTTTAGTAAAGGTCTTTCATTGATTTCTGTTGAGGGTGAGTGATACTGATCTAGTTTATTCTTCTACATATGGATATCCACTTTTGGCAGCACCACAAGTTGAAGAGTCTAGTTTCTTTCCATTGGAAATTGTGACATTTAACCTACATTGTTGACTGGAATTTAGAATTGCCTGTGGAACATACCTCTGGGCATGTCTGTGAGGATGTTTTCAGGAAGGTTTTTAACCTAGGTGAGAAGACCCACCCAGAATGTGGGTGACTATATCCCAAGGACTGAGACCCTAGACTAAACAGAAAGGATAAAGTAACAGAACTGTGACATGCATCTCCCTCTGTTTCACGACTATGGATGAAATGTGACCACCCTTCTCATGATCCTGCCATGATGAACGTCTTACCATGATGGACTGTGGATTTATTATTTTTCTTTTTTGCTCTGCTCAAATACCTGACAAGAAGCAATTTAAGACAGAGTTCACTTTGGTTTGCAGTTCCTAGGGGACGCAGTCTATCATGGCTGGGAGGGCAGGACAGCAGGAGAAGGAAGCAAACTCTTTGTATCAACAGGGAAGCAAGGAGTGAACAGGAAGTGAGGCCAGGCCATAAAACCTCACAGTCCACCACCAGTGACCTACTTTCACCAGAAAAGCTCTACCTCCTAACAGCTTTACAGTCTTCCAAATCATCACTGCCAGGTTGGGAACAAGTGTTTAAATACATAGGCCTGTGGGAGACATTATACAGGCAAGGCTGAGGGATACTTCAGATTGTAACCTTTCTTAAACCATGAGCCAAAATAAACCCTTCCATCTTTAAGTGGCCTTTATCAGGAAACGAACACAGGTAATGTCATAGCAATGAGAAAAATAACACAGAAAGTTGTTACTGAAATATGTGGCTGGTGTTTTGACAAATATGTCCATGTGGTTCACAGACTCTGGAGCTGATTTCTGGAGGAATGTGGAAGAGTTTTGAACTGTAGGCAAGAGAAACCCTTGAATTCTGTGATCAGAACTTAGGGGGACAGTCTTGTGGGAGCTCAGAAGGACTAAGAACTTCAGTCAGAGAACATGCAGATCATGGGAGTTAAGAAGAAAACAAAGACGCTGTAAGAAACATGACTAGAGGCAATTCACATTACAGTCTACAACAATATGCAAATGGCAGTATTCTGCCTGTGTCCTGAGTAGGTGAGTCAGGCTAAACTTAAAACGAACCAGTTTGTTTGGTGAAGGAAATCTGCAAGCAGGGACAGCATTCAGGCTGTGCCGCAGTTACTGCTCACCGTTATTTCCCACGTCTACTGAGAGAGGGAGCAAAGTGATAGGTTTTCTGTCTGGTGAGGAAAGAGGCAGGAACGAACTTATAGTCACAGACAAGGGAGGATCAAAGCAGTTGCAATTGTTAAGGAGACTATCCCCACTTAAAAGAAACATCATGCTGTGCGGTGCACTGGACAATCAAGACAGATGCCCTGACAGCAAGATCCCACCCACGAAAGGCTCCAGCTTGTGAAAACACAGATTCGTTTGAGAGCCTAGACTTAAAACAGCACCTCAGAGGTTCCCTGTTCCAAAATGGCTGCCCAGGGAAGGTCCACAGAGGCCCTTGCAACTGTCCCCCAAGAAGACAGTCTACGTCTCAAGCTGGTAGCTGAGTCAAGCAGCGTTGTCCATGTCCTGTTGGTTTTATAGGCATGTAATGAACAAGAATGAAGGTTGACATAGGCTTGTGTCAAGGTTCCACAAAGGTGCCAAAGCCAGGCAATGTGGAGGTCCTAGCAGGACATCACATGGAGCTGGGAAAGGGAAGCTTACGTTGCAGTACAGATTTCAAAATGCTGGGGACATCAGGAGCATGTAGTGTGCACTGAGGAGAGCTGTGAGGTTTATTCCTGTCCTCTTTAAGTCCACTGAACATTCTTCTGCCCGTTCTACCGAAATCTTTGTCAAGTCTTCCAGTTCACACTCTTTGGAACGCATTACTGTGGGGTTAATGGTATCAAAGGAGTCAGGTTGCCTCGAATTTGCCATGTTGCTTTTTTTATTTGTTGGTAATTGTGCTTTTAGAATTAGCACATTGGTTGGGGTTTTTTAACTCAATATTCTTCCAGTTGACATCTTTTCAATGTTCTTCTGGACTAACTTATAATAGGCTTGAGGTGTCTTTCCTCCCCTCTGGAATGAGGTGTGGTTTGGGGCACTGGGCATGATCCCCAGCAATGCCCTGAGAGTAGACTAAAAATGGTGGATGAACAGGCCATCTACAAAAGCACAGCAGCAATCAAGAACAAAAGCTGTTCAACTCGATTAACAGGTGTCTGGAATAAAGGCTCAAGGAGAGTACGTTAAAAACTAGTCTATAAGAAAATAAGCTGAGACTCAGAACCATCATAAGAGCAACAGGTAAATAGGATGAGACAAGTAAGTGGAAGCAGAAAGTTGGTTATCATTAGCTCACAAATTACTAAAGCTATAAGGAGCTATAACTAGGAAGTGTCAGAGAAGATGGGGTGCGATAGAATGAAGTCAGAATGAGAGGAAAAGTAACCGGGCTATAGGTGAGAGAAGACCAGAGAATAGTTCCAGAAACAGACCGCGAATCATATAACCTGACTGCGTAAACACGGAAAATCATATAACCTGACTGCGTAAACACGGAAAATCCTATACCCTGACTGCGTAAACACGGAAAATCCTAAACACGGAAAATCATATAACCTGACTGCGTAAACACGGAAAATCCTATAACCTGACTGCGTAAACACAGAAAATCCTATAACCTGACTGCGTAAACACGGAAAATCATATAACATGACTGCGTAAACACGGAAAATCATATAGCCTGACTGCGCAAACACGGAAAATCATCTAACCTGAGTGAGCAGAGTGAAAAAAATCCAATATTTAAGGAAGAGTAAAGATCTTTGAAATGCAAACAAAACATCTCAGCGGCTTCCCTTCCTTGCTTAAAGCTTCGAAGAATGACTGTCCCCTCCGTGGATAGTATGGGTTTCACTCTGCAGGTGTGACAGGGAGGATACTCTATGTCTCCAGCTTACATTTGTTTGGGGTCACTCTCAGGAGTGTTCAGGCCTTAGTAAGGCTGTGGCTTTAGAGTATTTACCTCCCAGGCAGCTCCTCCTTTCAGAGGGACCCGGGCCATTCCACTTTCCCCATGTGGAGTCCAACACTCAAGCCCCCTCCCTTCCCATGTGCTTTATCTTTATGGCTGAAATTCTCCTACCTCGGTCACGGATTCTCGCTTTATCTTTCTTGCTACCCTGAGCTTCAGCTCAGCTGGTTCTGTGTTCCTCTGGATGATGTTCTTAGGGGTGGACTGGGGCTGTGGAATTACAGACAAGACTGAAGTGTTTCCAGGTAGTGTGACTTAATTGCAGCTTCTCTCCTGGCTTGAGTGCAGTGACAGTGTGACAGGAAGGTGGGGCGGTAATGTTCAGTGGCTACTTCGCAGAGCTCGATGGTCAGTGGTTTTTTTCTGCATTTACTTCTGTTCATTTTCCTTCTCCTTTCTGTTTGATTGCAAAGCGAGGAGAGGGGATTCATCTCCCCTTCCGCTTTGATCTGGACTGTGGGTTGCTGATGCTTCCCTTGTGTCTGATGTTGCCCACTGTCTCTTCCGTCTAGTCTCTCAGAGCTTGTGGTTTATTGTGGTCTTCCCTTCCCTTTCCATCTTCACACCTGTTTTTTTTTCTCAACTCCTGAGCTGAGAGATCTCATCAAGACTCCTGGGGATACAGGAGAGGGTAACAGACCCCTGCTCCATCTTCCAGAAATCACTCCTGACTTTTCATTGGTGAGCATAGGGCCAAAAAGTTACCCATAGATCCAACAGAGTCTGAGAAAATGAGACCCCAGTGATTAGCTCAGATGAGTCATGGACCATCTCAGCATGCTGATGAAAGGGTAAACTGACCTTCGCTACAGGATACATCTTGCCACTGGCCTGATACAGCAGGCTTCTGGAGAAAGGATAGGCACATACGGGAGGGGTAGACCATCATCATGTCAGCCTGAGTGGGGAGGGAGAGGAAAGACAAGAGGCTCAGGACAAAGAGAGACTCCCAAGGGGCAGAGCTGAGCAGAGCACAGGTCACACAGAAGTAAGACAAACAGCAAACATGGTGTGCTAAACTTTGGGACTTGACCCAGTAGAAAACAAGGTATTAGGATAGTTTGAAGGAGAGTGCCACAGACATGTGGGTGCTTCATATAGAACCTTCTAGAACTTCTTTTTAACTAAGAAAATGTAAAGCCTAGCTGTTATGACCTTTCATCCTCCAGTCTTCTGCCGAGGAGGGAAGATGTACCTTAGGGTTCTGACGCCTTCTTGAGCTCTGGCGCCTACAGTCATGTGGCAGAGGTCGTCTCCAGACTCTGCCCTGCGGATCCTTCCCTTTCCCGGTCCACCAGCCACTCCACGCAAGAAGCCTCCACGTAGGCTGCTGCCTGCCCGTTCTCCCTCCAGCCGCTGCTGCAGGTGAGGTCTGCTACAGTGTGGATTTGGGGTACTGGGCTCAGCTGCACTTAAGGAGGGTGCTGGGGCTATGCATTCAAGACCTTCCGTGCCTCTGCAGTCTCCTGGTTTCCTCTTCGGTGCTGCGAGCTGTGTAAGGTCTGAATTGTGGGCTTACACAATGATTCTTTGCTAGGACTGAGAACTTGTTGACTGAATTCTTCCTTTAACTATTTCCCTCAAATACTTGCCTAACTGTAAAGCAGGCTTGTCTTTTATAAATACTATCTATCTACAATTAAAACAATAATCAGTCATTTCATCCCTTTATATATGATTTAATTCTTGTATAAAAACAATTGTAGTTATTTTTAAAAGAGATCATTCATAGTGATTTATATGTTTTAATGGGACAAAAAGGGACCTGGAGGGATGGCTCAGTGGCTCAGAGCACTGGCTGCTCTTGCAGAGGACCCGGGTTAACTTTGAGGAGGAATTGTGGACACTACCCGTTATCTCAAACTTACTCTTCGAGGCATGAAATATGCTTCTACAGAAGCTCATCCATCCCCCTTGGGCATGTTATGATGAGAGATTATCAAATGACAAGTTTCATTTCACATACAGTCACCTGAGTTGCAGTTAGTCCCATGCCCACTCAGGAATTAAGGTTATGAGGAAATATTTAGTAAAGATGTTGAAGAAGCAACGATAACTCTAAATAAGATAAAATATTTATAAAGTTAAACCTTTGCCACTAGTCAGGGAATCTACATCTCAAGTTGTCTGTAAGTCATTCCTAAGGATGTAATTCGTAAACAGCATCCAAGCTGAGCTAGATTCTGATAATCAGTTTTACTGGGCCACCTCTCTTTCCAGAAAGTCTTTACAACATTGAAGCACTTAAAAATAGTTTTTCTAGAACACAGTTATTAACCTACATTAAGAAAAAAAAATCCAGCACATCTGCTCATGTACCGATTCCGTGGCTAGAATACAGCATGTCAGGGACTGGGCACTCTGAAGCAGAACGGTAGCCTGGTAGTCATGAGGTGTCCAGCCTTGGGCATGGAATGGAACCCTGCCTGGATTCTCAGAGGACCACATGCAGATTTGGGTACCACAGCCTGAAAATGAAATCCACCTCTACCCTGAGTTACGTTTCCTTTTCCACAGCATCTTTGAGCATCTCTAGAAACCCTTTATCACATGCCCCCACTGCTAGAATCCCAACAACACTCAATGCTCAATGACATCCCATCCAAACAGTAGATGCAAAGAGGAGTTCTGGCAAATCTAAGAAAGATAATGTCATCAAGTCAGGCTCTGGGGGTCACAGGGGGTCTGAAAGGAACTGTGGGCCTTCATCTTTGATAGGAACCCCATTCCATATCTGCTCCTTTTGGCTTTCCCTCCACTCTTGTGGGGTCATGGTTAAGGCTATTCTAATTCATTCTTCTGGCTTTCATTTCCCCTGAGATACTAGAAATAATAAGCATTCTATGTATGATGGGTTATCCCATGATTCAGTGTTCTACAAAGCATCCCTGATTGTTTCTGAGTAAGCTCACAACCTCATGACAGAGGAGATTCACCCCAAGCAGATCACCCCAAGAAGGTGGGTTACAGATCTGAGATTCCCTTCCGGGATGTGCAGCCACACACCTGAGAGTTGTGCTCAAACTGGCTTTGTTCTGCCAGTTGTAGCTGGTGTGTGGAAGGACTGCCTCAACAAGGCAACTCCCAGAAAAAGTCTTCCCTTGAGAGGGACTATAACCTAAACCTGTAAAGCCCATGGAAGGTAATCTGGAAGATGATTTTCATTTCCCTATCTTAGTGAACACAATAAAATTAAGCATTGAAGGAAACCAAGTATCAGATGATAAATTAGATGCTTTATTTCAAACCAGTATGACAGGAAGTGACTAAATCCTCCGTTTGGAATTCAAGGAAGGGTAGAATTTCTTAATTCAACAGTAAAAATTCCTTAACCAGGAATTCATAAAAGGCACAAACAGCAGATATTCTCACCACAGGTAAGTAATATACAGTCCTTAGAGAGTCTTTACTGATTCAAAATGAATATGTCCATCTTAATAATGGACTCAAAATTTTGGTCACCCTACATTATTATTGTTCCTTTAAGCAATGCCAAGCATCCTCTAAAGAATTATTCAGGTGTCACTAGAACAGAGATTATCAGCCACTTGCTATAGAGCTGGTTCATAAAACAGTAATATGCCTACTAATTTTGCTCCTGAGAATAACGGCTACAACTATACCATTTTGTAAAAGCAAAGTGAGTGTTAAATCCAAGATATGTTGCTATATGAATGAATCAAATTTGAACCAGAAAGAGAAGAGAGGGGGTAAGGGAGGGAGAGAGGGAGAAAAGACATACCAGTCAAGCAAAAGAATGGGAGACAGCATCAAAGGCTGGGGAGGAGGGAAAAAGGGGGAGGGGATAGAAAGGGGGAGGGGACAGGAGCACAAGCAAACACTGAGAACAAAAGGAAAGGTCTACATTTAATTCCTGGTGCCACCGGGTACACATCCTTCCCTGAGGGTGTGCTGTTTGAGTCCAAATCTAGGTTCAGAAGGACTCAAGATAAAAGCACTTGCTTGAGCACACGGGACAAGAGGCCACTAGAACTGACCTGCCTCTCTCTGGTCTCTAGGCACTTTCTTCTTTTCCAAAGCTCAGGCTTCTAGCTTGAAGCGCCTCAGAGCACCAGTGAAGAGAAAGCACTTCAGGGAGGAAAGGAGAAAGGCAGCTTCCTTGCGGGCTGCTGGAGGGAAGGTGCCCCTGGAGCTCTCCTGCATCAAATAGGTGCTGGGAACAACCTAAAACCTCAGCTGCCTTCAGGTTTGAATAATTAACTAAAATCAATACTTGTGAACAAATCCGATAATATTTTCCTCTCATCCCTCGCCTTTCATTTCCCAAATTACTTTACATTAAAATCAACTTTATACAAAGCAGAGATTAGTACTGAAGGGGAAACAAGTATGATTTCTTGGGGAGAGGGGCACTAAGAGAGGTAAAATGCCGTCTTTCTCCATAGTTACTATTTTAGTCTTTAGGGCAAAAGTGGCTGAAGTTTCTAGAAACTTAATCTCCTTGAAACCTTTATTTTATTTTATTTTATTTTTGAAGTGTGAAAGGCCAAACCCCACAACCTTTCCAGGGGAGAGAAAAGGCCTTTGGCAAAGGCTCAGAAAGCAAGGGTCTAACCCCATTTTTGCTGCTAAGTTTAAGATGAAGCAAATGATTTAGACTCTTTTCTTCTTTGGGGCATGACATCAGCTGCCCCATTTTACAAGTTTGTAGTGGCATTAAAGACATGGGGAGCCCGCAGAGCCAGCGTTCAGAATGGTTCCCTAAACCAAAGAATATATTTGAAAGCTCTTTGACTTGGTTAAAAAAAGAAAAAACAAAAAACCAAAAAAAAAACACCCACCTTATTTTTGATATCATAAAAAAAACAAAGAGTTTAACTGCCAAATTCCTTATAAGCCTCTTTGAGGCAGCATGTTTATAATGAGTGCCAGAGTCTCTTTTATAGAACAACCTTTCATGAACAGGATTGTTTTATGTCATTCATGCCCAGAGTTACATCCATAAAAGGGCAGTTAATCAACATGACCTGAGTGGAATGTCATTATCCGAAGTCTGTTAAGTAGGCTGGAGAGGTGTCTCAGTTGAGTGCTCGACTTGGTATTCTTCAAGAGGACCAGGGTTCAGTTCCCACCATTCATGTCAAGCAGCTCACGACTACCTGCAACTCCAGTTCCAGGGTATCTGACGCCTTCCTCTGGCTTCCAGGGCACATCATACATGTTCATATATACATACAAACACACCTACACAGGCCACAGGCACACACAGACACATAGACACACACAAAAGTAAAAATGAGCAGTAAGCTCTGACCTGTTCTCTGCTTTTGTTTTGCCACATTGATGGAAAGCTTCCAGCCCGTTTTGGGAACTTAAAGACTGGGTTTCAGATCAAAGCATTCTGGTATCCCAGGAGCCCCTTTTACAGATTTTCATATTCTTCTAGGATTTTTTTTGGGGGGGTGCTGCCGTGTACCTAGAAGATGGAGACATCCACAGTGAAATGCCCAGAGGATTTACAGAAGCGTGTGTTGACGCTGCGTGACCACCAGCCCTGCCAGCTCATTTGCTCTGGAGAAAAGGTGACCAGAGTCATGGTGATCAGCTGATGCCAAGGCATTGATTATGTCAATCACAGGCAATTAGACGCGCATTTACCACACACAGCCGTCAAGTACTTCAACAGGAGTAATTCCACCCGCTGCTGTCATCCAGCCATTGGCAGAGAAACCAGCTCTTCATTTATGTCTGGATACACATACACAAAAGGCATCTAGTATTGCCTAATATGGGATAACTGCTAAGTGAGTGTTGGACAGGAACCGTATGTATGGATTACTTGCTATATCAGAAAATTACATAGGCAGTTGACTTCTCCTTTTCAAGTCCCTGATTTAAGTCCCCAAAGGATAGTGCCCAGTATTTTCCTAACGTGTTTAGTGTTTGCAATAAAGGAAAAAAAGCCATTCTTTCCTTTCAACCTTCTGTGCTTTAGTTTTCCTCCTGTGTTGATCTGATTATTAGACACAGGATTTATGGAGGTGACTGTTCTCTTCCTCATAAAACGGGTCAGCCTTCCTCTTCTGGGAGAAGAGGGTATGTGCCCAGGTCTGTTAAAGTGTCCTTCTATTTGGCCCTGGACTTTCCTTTACACACAGTGGGCCCTGCAATAAAGGAAAAAAAGCCATTCTTTCCTTTCAACCTTCTGTGCTTTAGTGTTCCTCCTGTGTTGATCTGATTATTAGACACAGGATTTATGGAGGTGGCTGTTCTCTTCCTCATAAAACGGGTCAGCCTTCCCCTTCTGGGAGAAGAGGGTATGTGCCCAGGTCTGTTAAAGTGTCCTTCCATTTGGCCCTGGACTTTCCTTTACACACAGTGGGCCTTACTCTGTGTAGTGATTCCTTTACACCATGTGGGCCCCTGAGCTGGAAATTACCACAGAGGGTGATTCTGATGTATCATTTAAGAACCACTCTGAGCTATCCTGGCCCTCATTATTACTCATTACAAATTTCAAACGTGAAGACTTTTAAAGTAATACCAATGTCAAGTTCTTAGTCCCAGAGTCTATAGCTTCCTCTATCTCTTGCAGATCTCAGGAACATGAGCATTTCATGTGGGCAAGCCTGAGCCCCTTAGTCTCTCCTGACACATGAAAGCTGTCATTATCTACAGTTCCCTTGGTTCAATAGACTCTCCAGCTACGGTGTGAATGTTCTTCCCTCCTTCAGTTCTCCATGCCCCAAGGAACTGCACATCCTGTGAATTCGAACTGCAAATTCCAACGGAAGTTTTTCCACTGATCTCCACCATTGCTACCTGAGCCTAAAACACTCTGGTTCTTACCTGCAGTATGAGCTCTCCATCTGCCTCAGTTTGCCTTCTGTTGTGATAAAACACTGACTAAAACCAACTTAGGGGAGGAAAGGGTTCATTTGGCTTGTAGGTTACAATCCACCACGGAGGGAGGCCAAGGCCCGCACTGGAGCAGGAACCCAGAAGCAGGAGCTGAAGCAGAGACCACGGGGGAAGGCTTCTGGGTGACTAGCTTCCAAGCTTACGCTCAGCTACTTTTACACAACCCAGGCCCACCTGCCCGGATTGGCAATGCTCACAGTGGATGGGCCCTCCTCCCTCATTTAGCCATCAAGAAAATAACCCCACAGACATGTCCATAGGCCAGTCTGAAGGAGGAAACTCCTCAGGTGAGATCCCCTCCCAGATGTGCCAGGTTGATGTCAGCATCTCAGTCCCTACCCCCAGGTGGTCCCAGGCTATTCTACCTGTCATTTAGCTTCTATTAGAATAACTTGAAAACCAGAATTAGATTTTATAGCTCTCCCACTCCAAACTCCTTAGTTTAGGGGACTGGAGAAGTGACTGGGATTAAAAGCACTTGCTGCTTTTGCAGAGGACTTGAGTTCAGTTCCAGGTACAAGACTGAGTGGCTCATAATCACCTGTAACTAACTGCAGGGGCTCTGGTGCCCTCTTCTGGCTTTATAGGCACCCATACTCATAGGCAAATACACACACACACACACACACACAATTAAAAAGTAACAATAAATCTTAGAAAAAAAAGTTTTTAATCTCACTTCTACTGAGGGCAGACTTCTGCTCCTGCATTACTGTAGACTGACATTTATTCATCTACCCACTCCCCATGCCCTATCCTCTATCCTTACCCTCTCTCAATTTGGTCCAGTCAGTTGTCCTTTAAATGTAACCCCATCCCCCCTCCTCCTGACGACTTATGGGGGCTACTTTTTTAACTAGCAAAGGTCAGATTGACACTTTACTGTGGCAAGACCCTCCATTACCAATCCACTTAGAATTGTTTCCCCAGTGATTTGCTATACCATAGAGTCTTTCCTTCTGCAGTTAAAGGGAGAAAGTGCATGCAAATTTGTGACTGTCCATGTTTCTTAGCCCCATTAGACTATAAACACAAGGCCATGCCTGTTTTATTTGACTTTACCTTAGATTCTGTCAAAGAATGCAGTCAGAAAGTATTATTTACAAGTTTTTAAGACATGGTATTGCTGGGTATCCCAGCTGTCGTGGAACTTGTTATATAGCCCATGGTAGCCTTGAACTTAAGTCTCCTATGTGCTAAGATTACAGACATATGTCACCAAGCCTACTGATAGTTTTTTAAAATATGAATTATATATCTGGATTATCAGCAGCAGCAACTACCCTTTGACTTGTAATAACAAACTATTCTTCATCGATCTGCAGAATAAATTATATATTTTAAAATTCTTTATGGCCACATAAAAAATAAAACCCAGACAAACAAACAAATAAATACATGATCCAGGTATGGTGGCTCACACTTTTAATCCCAGCACTCAGGAGGCAAAGGCAGGCAGATCTCTGTGAGATCAAGATCAGCCTGGTCTGCATAGCAAATTCTAGGCCAGCAGGGGCTACAAAAAGATCCTGTCTCAAAAAACAAGACAGAACTTTCTCTCTCTCTCTCTCTCTCTCTCTCTCTCTCTCTCTCTCTCAAAATGAAGTATATGAAATTGGGTGAGGAGTAGTAAGGAGGGGTGTAGGTCAGGGATCTAAATGAGATCAAAACATACTGTATAAAATTCACAAAAA
>NW_008338533.1:5259057-5268589 GCF_000622305.1 Nannospalax galili | reverse complement strand
ATATATATGCATATCTTGGGTTCTACATAATATATATGTGTGTATGTTTATATATATATGCATATCTTGGGTTCTACATAATATATATGTGTATGTTTATACATATATATGCATATCTTGGGTTCTACATAATATATATGTGTGTATGTTTATATATATATGCATATCTTGGGTTCTACATTATATATATGTATGTGTGTGTATGTGTGTGTGTGTGTATAGAAAATCACTTTTGTCTACCTCTGACTAGCATAGTGGAAAGACCAACCAACTTCCAGTTCCCCAGCACTCTCTTGTTAGAGGCCCTCATTTAAGTCTGTGGGTTTTTCTTCAAGAATAGTCTTGATCAGAGTTCTGTTGAGACTTGTTGAGGGAAAGCAATTTCTCTTGAGTGGGAAGACGTTCCAAGCTTCCCCAAAACATGAGTTAATCCAGTTGGGCTGGCAGATCACTTGGTGAAAAGATTAATCTTTAGGAAAGTGGATTCCCCCAACGCTATCCTACAGAGATGGGAAGGACGACTAACCCTTTGACTAGAGAGCGTGCGTTTCCTTCTCGGTATCCCCTGCTTCTGTGCAGGATCGGCGCTGACACGGGGAGATCTGCCACCCTTCCTGGAGGTCCGAGAGAACTCGGAAAGGTGTAACTTTCCCTTTTTCTTCTTCTCTATCCCTGTCTTTTGCATATTGGCCACAACCCAAGTACGATTTCGCTGGGACCTTGTGCGCGTCTTTCTTTGACGTTACCTCCTGCCCTCTGACATGTCTACGCCTGGCCACACTTGAGTCAAAACAATGTGGCTGTCTCTCTTCCTCTTCACTGACCTCCTAGGCAGCTGCTAAAATTTACAGCTTGCCTGTCCTTCAAAACTCTACTAATATTTATCTTCTAGCTTTTCTCGGAATCTGTTCTTAAACCCTTTCATTAATATGATACCCAGGTGAAATTCCTCAGAATTTCCAGTAATGACAGCACGTGGTTAAAACACCCACAGCAAGGGTAAACCTAAACAAAGAGTAAAAAAGCAATAAAGTAGATTCGCATCGCTTACCTTAGAACAGGTACCGCATCTCACATAGCTTAGAACAGGTGCCTCTTTCTGTTTAGGCTCCTATGTGTGTTTCATTTCTTATTACTGTGTATTAATTACTTCAACTGCAATCTCACATGAAGTAGTTTCTGTTCTTCTCAAGGTGTATATAATTCAATTTTGCTATTTTTCTCTCTTCAAAAAATCATTTCTTGGTGGTTGACAGAGATTTTTATTTACTATTTTTATTTTATGTGTATGAGTGTACTGCCTACATGTATGTAAATGTACCTGTGTCATTGGAGGTCAGAAGAGGGCCTTGGATCCCCTGGAACTGGAGTTATGGTCGGTTGTTAGCAGTCATGTGGGTGCTGGGAATCTAATGTGTGTCCTCTGCAAGAGCTGGCAGTGGTCTTAACCGCTGAGTCTTCTCTCCAGCTCCAAGAATTTTTTTAAAAAAATCCTAGACACAACAGAAATAAACAATAATGCAATGCTGTTAGTTAAATGAAAGCATCATCTATGCTAATGTGGTTTTGACCTGCTCAGTCATGATCTAAATGCTTCCTGTTTCTCATCAGTAGGTTATTCCAAAAACCGGTCTTCCTTCACTGTCTGAGACCCACTGAGGGTGTTTCTGCATCTGAAGTCAGGGCACATTTCTTTTGTGACACTTTCCCCATGCAGAGAACCCCATGTGCTATGGTTTGGTGCCTGTTTCCTACTGGCTTTGTTAGTATGTGTTAACCTCTCCCCAGATGCTTCCACCTGCAGCTCTGGCATCCAGCGGGATTTTTCCTTGGGAGCCCTTTCCAGCAGAGATAGAGGATAATCCAAAGCCCGATGGTCAGTGTCAACTCACCATCCATTTTACAAGTGAGATCTCCTCTTTGGTTGACAATTTTGTAATCAGGGCTGGAGAGATGGCTCAGCAGGTAAGAGCACTGACTGCTCTTGCAGAGGGAGGACCTTGGTTTGGTCCCCAGCAAATGGTCCCCGACTGTCTATAACTCCGGTTCTAGGGGATCTGGCACCCTCTTCTGGCCTCCATGGGCATTGCATGACATAGATGCACTTAAATGTACAAATGTATGCAAAACATTAAGACACATAAAATAAAAATAAATTTAAAAAAAGATAGTCATACTGTATGTATTCTTGTCCTGAACATCAGTCCTGGCTGTGGGACATCTTCGTAAACAAACTGATGGTCTACAAAGTCCATAATGAAGGAAAGATCCAGCATCCATCACGTAAGATCATGGATTCTGCTTTTGTTTCAAAACTGAAAAGTTTACCTTAAACATGAAATTTGTGAACATGCTTTTAATCTACACATTTTTTACTATAGATTCCTTTTCTATGTGCTAAATCTGTGGGAGAATCTCCTAGGCTTGTTATGTGAAATGCCCAGGTAAATACATAACAACCAGAATATTGAGAAATCTTTCTACAAAAGAAACAATCGACTGTAGCTGCGGGATGGGTTCACAGTTGTGGGTCACCTGCGTTTCTGTAAGAACCTTGACTTAATAAAAGCCTGAATGTTTTCATAGTGTTGCAACAGAAAACCGAGTGGGTATCATTTGGTGGTCGTGGATGGTGCTGACACCACTGACTTGTGAGAAAAACCCAGCCACGCAGGCCAGCAATCAAGTGTGCAGACTTCTCATGTATTACTCCTCCTCTTCCTGGAAAAAGTGGAGGGGATCAGCACTTGACATTGAGACATTTCATCTTTGAGCTCACAGAAGAGGGACTGTATTGCAGTGTGGAAGACACAGCGTTTAGCAAGGCAAGAAAATTCAGCGACCAAAGCAATAATGCCTGTTTTGTTTATAGCATCTTCAAAACAGACTCTCTAATGGTGACAGGTGACAGCAATCAGTGTTTTTGACCTACTCAGGCACAGTTGTCAGGAACTTGTATCACAAATAGTGACAGGTCTCAGAAATAAATGACGTGAATATGAAGATGGATTTAGATTCTATATACAATCTCTCTTCAGATACTAAAGATGGGGTCCGTGAAGTAGATTATACAGACCACTATAGCTAAAACACATATGATCAAGTTGTTTTTAAAAATGTGTACGTTGTCCTAAACTGTGCATAATTTCTTTTCCTTCATTTAAATGTGCTCCTTAAAAATATTTATTTTTGTTATTTTTATTTATGCGTAGGTGTGCATGTCTGTGTGGGGGTTTGTGCACATGACTACAGTGCACGTGGAGATCAGAAGGGACTGTCAGATGCCCCCAGAGCTGGGGTTAAGAAGAGCCTGAGGGTCTCCTGATGTGGATGCTGGGAACTGAACTTAGGTACTCTAGAGGAGCAGCAAGCATACCCCTTGAGCATCTCTCCAGCACCTATGTTAAAGTTCTTCATGTCTTTCAATCCTTTCTTCGATAGGGTCTCAGTTTGCTGTTACCGCTGGTCTCAAACTCTTGTACCCAAAAGAACCTCCCGATTCAATCTTCCTAGAATCTGGGATGACTAGCATATTCCACTAACACTAGTGGCTTCCTTAATTTTTAAAACACAGGATACAGAACTAGGATCAATATTTTTCAGGAAATGTGAACAGAGGCCAGGCTACGCCTATCACACCTAGGCCTTGGGAGGCAGGATGCTCCCGATTTCCATTCCAGTCTGGGTCATATGTAAGACCCTGCCTTTCAAAGCACTAAAAAAGTTTTTAAAAGAAATATGAACAGAGCCTTGGACTAAATAGAAAAAGGATGGTCATGAGTCTTCTGGGTTATTTATAACCTAGTTTTGCTGACCCCAAATTGAAGGCCCCAGGACACAAGCTACTAATGCACCTTCCTCCACTAAAATGAAATCAGCTGATAAAGTTACTCACCAATAAATTGTCTTTAGCAACCAGGGCTCATTATTCACCATGAGTTTCCACACATGTAAGAAGGAATAGGATACATAAATAAATTGTATTGGTCTAAAAAAATCTATTCACAAAAACAAAGCAAAATATTGATCAGACCGTGAGTCCTATTGTATGAATAAGCCACTAGAGTGGTAGGTGCTACTGCAAATGCACCAGGTGAGCTTCGAGCCAATACGTTATACAATTAAAACGTGTAGCTATGAAAGTGTTTGCCAAGCACAAATTGCCTAAGCATCCTGGGTAATGAGGAAGCATTCTTTTGAGGGTCTTTGCTATGCTTCTTGCAGAGAGTTCAGGAGGGACTGTGTTTAGAAAATGCCAAGAAGAGATTTCTGAGGCGTGTCGACGGTAATTATCAATTATTAGATAAGAATACAGCCTACAAGCCATCACGTCATGGCTCTGAAGAGAATTTGTTCATTACTCAAGCACTCCAGCATCCCACTATAAGGAGACACTGCCCTAAGGACAAGAAGTCGTCTGCACTGATGGCATTGTGTATCCAAAGTGAGATTACTAGGAATCTCAATGTGTATCATCACTTCTTTGCTGGGTAGTCTATCCTTCGATTTTTTAGACTTACAGTGTATAACGTTTCTATTGTGGAAAGTCTTAGGAGTTACGGGAAATAAAAATAAAAGGTAGGCGTGAAGAACATGATACCAATTCTGATCTTTGTGTCTGTTTAAAGGCAGGTCTTTAAAAATATACTTATGAATCAGACCAATCTAAAAGGATCAGATCAACCATTTTAAACACATACATAGGAAATAACACCAAAACCCTCCCTAGCAGGCTGCCTACCCATGCACGCGTTAATGAAGACACAAGATGCGTAGCAGTCACGCAATCACATTAGAAGAGGTTGTGGCTTCCTGATTTGTTGTGCAATCACTCAGGAAGTTACAAAATATGCCATGTTTCCGGTTATAGGCCCTGAAACCCTGTTCTGTCTTATCACAGAACAGAGTGCTATAGACTAGGTAGAGCCACTGCAAAGGGGTGGTAAGGCCAGCAAAACCATCACACTTTTCTTTAAGCTCACATGCCAAGACCACTCATCCTTGGAGAAGTCAGAGTCTGCAACTATAAACATAATAAACATGTTTATTCATCCCTTATCTTGAGAGAAACTCACATGCTATGAAGGAAATTAAATTTTATCATGTAATGAAAGTTCTAATATTTTATTGCCACACACGATCATGAAGATTAGGTTTATATATTTCTCTGTGAATTCCTCCATTACTATAACTGTAAATTTTATGCACAGATTAAAAGATTATGCATAAAATATATTTAAATACAAATTGTATACTCGACATGTATCTGCAGCTATGTATGCCAGCTAATTTTAACTGTAAACTTCATTGGACTGAGAGATGCCCAGATTAGTAAAGACATTTCCAGGTATGATGATGAGGGCAGGTCCATAGATGATTGGCATGTCAGACAACAAATGAGGACAGAACCCACCCTATACTGTATGTGGGTGGCTCCGTCCAATAGGCTTGGGCCCCAGATAGGAAGTAGAGGAAGGATGTCAGACTGCACCCTGGCTCAGTTCTTGAACTGGTGTGTCTGTGCTGTTGTCACTGCCCATGGACACACGGGTTCTTCTGACTTCGCTATGGTTCCTACCAACTAGCAGATTATAAATTAGATCATTATTTCAAATGAGCTTGACAGAAAGTGACTAAATCCTGCCTGTTTGGAATTCAAACTAAGTAATTAACCAACTAACAACTAAATAAAATAGTAAATAAATAAATAATAAAAGAACTATAAGGCTTTTCTAACGTAAAAAGGCATTGTCACACTGTCTAACTACAGGAATCAGACCCTGACCACACAATAAATCTGTGGGCATCTTTATTTTGGAGATACAAAACATTGAGAAATAACTGGTTGCTGTAATTAAGACACCACACAAAAGAGTAGGCATAAGCCTATTCTTTGCCAGGACACTGGTGTTCTAGAAGATGGAATGTTCCAGAAGATGCAGAGTTCTAGAAAACTTAATGCTCAGTTTTAGAGGTTTGAGTGCTATAGACTCTTGTCAGTACAGTAAGGCCAAGGCCAAATCCTGACAGCTCCCTATACATGGGGTGAATATTTATAGTAACCCACATGCTTCCGTTCCTGGGTGTTAAAACGGCAAACTTGAGTAGTTCTAACAGAGACATCATGGCTCAAATTCCTAAAAGATTTTATTGCCTGTCCTTTTATAACAGAATATGCTGACCCCTGCTTCAGCAAGCTAAATAAACATAAACAACAACAAAAACGTAGTTAGGGATGTACTGCGCTTGTGCCATCCATTGACTGTAACACACAGCTTTATTTTAGCTAACACAGTGCTCTCATCACCTCTTGAAGCAACTGATCAGTAGCCTCAACAGCATTCGAAGAAGCTGCGTGTTTCCTGGTAGCTCTCATGTTACTTTTGGATCTTTACTTTTGAGTGAACAACTGAAAGAACTGTTCAGAACTGCAGCGTTAGGAACGTTCCCAGTGGAGGAAGTTAGCGGAACATGCACGTATGAGCTCCTAGAAATAGCCTTATTGTCAGATACCACAAATCAGTTCTGAATACAAAAAGCTTTGTATTTCAGGAAAGATAGTAAAACCAAACCTATAGGATTTTGTTCAGTTAATGCAGCCACCATGGTACGATGTGTATGTGGCAGAGACTGATCATTTCCTGCCAATTCCATTTACTATAATCCTTTGTTAGCTCCTAACATTTGGACGCCAAAATTGAGAAAAATGATTACATATTTGGTATTTTTACAAAATAATTATGTTACTGGATTAAGTTTTGGGTAAAAGAATACGAGTTCACTTGAGGTAGACACGTTCCAGGATGGGTTAGTGAAGGAGTGATGATGACTCCCTTGGCCTTATCCGCAGCCCGGCAGTGCGGGAAGCCAGGAAGGTTTCCTTGGTGGACCTCCGCTGTTAGAGGTCTTCAGCACACAGGGACTTCGTTCCTCCTGGTGCCTGAGCCACAGGACCCCAGGACTGCCCCGCTCTTCATGAGGCAGAATAAACTTCAACTGCTTCCTTCCACTGTTTTAATTATGAGTTTTTTTGCTTGAGACCCAAATTATTCTTATTCTTAATGTTTAGTGAGAGAACTTATTATTTATTACTAATGAGAAGAAGAAAGTACAACAGTGAAAATAATTTTTAAAAAACAGTGACAACATTGATTATCCAAAAATCTGCGGAGAGTTACAAGCTCTGATCTCCACGAATCCTTCAATTTTCTTTCATTAACATTGAATATTTTGTATATTTTGCTACTGTCATGTGTTTAATAGGGAATGGTTTGGGGTTCTCACAGCAGGAATGCAGAGAGAGAGAGAGAGGGAGGGAGGGGGAGAGAGAGGAGGGGGAGGGGAGAGAGGAGAGAGGGAGAGAGGGAGAAAGAGGGAGAGACAGGGAGAGAGAGGACAGGGAGGGGGAGGGGGAGAGAGAAGAGAGGGGAGGGGAGAGAGGAGAGAGAGGGAGAGAGAGGGGGAGAGAGAGGACAGGGAGGGGGAGGGGGGAGAGAGAGGGGAGAGGACAGAGAGAGAGAACACACTAGTGATCAACTACTGCATCCAGAATAGTTTTATTATAAAACTAACAGAGGATCAGGACTTTGTCTAAATCAAACAAACAACCACAGTAAGAAAAACCCAATAAAACAAGAAAATATTTCAACAGTAAAAGAAAGAACCAGAAAGTACTGCATCAAGATTCACTGAAAATTCACTGAACTCAAGGACTTAAGGAACCTGAGATCTGACCTTGGCTACAGCTGAGATGCCTGGCCATGAACACAGAGGCCATTCCGAGAAGATTCCAGCAGGGAAGAGCTTGAGAGATTGAGTATTATGATGATAATGTTAACACTCATCTAAAAGGATGCTTTCGATGACTTAATGACTGAAAATTATAAAATTCATATTCTATTATCTTTTCCTTTACCCAGCAGATAGAGATAAGAATAAATCCACCAGCTCAAATTACCAGGCAAGACATACACTTTCTTGATACATCTACATGCAGAGTGAATCAATTAGCTCCCTCACTGCATTAGCAATGTCCAAAGAGAAGGCCTAGTACGCTTTCCTTTAAAAAATAATTGCACCAATGGGCTGTATAATAAAATGTTATCACAAAAGATTACACTAATTTATGAGATCTCTAAGTAGAAAAAAGCAGCACTGTTCTATCAACATGAAACCGCAGAACAGGACTGAATGACTTATTCAATTCTGCCTTCTGTTGAGGTCAAGGAAAAAAAATATTTCACTGTATACCAAGTTCATGTAATCCGTGTCTGATAAAATACCGTGCTGGGTATGCCACTACTGTGTTCATCAGCTGCTTCTCCTCAAATGTTTTCTGTTTATGTTATTAGTAGTGTTTTGTCATTATTATTGTGATTATTAAGTATCTTGAGCCTTTCCTGTTCAACCTAAGTCATGACTCAGTTGTCATCTGGAAAGTGGTTACTTCCGGACATTATCCACATGTTAGAGAATGCGTTCACACTTGCAGGGGTGATTACCTGCAGATAAAATAATGACTTCCTGTGCTAACTGCTTTTTGTCATCAAATCTCGCCTTCTTCGCCTCTTTGCAGCACTCAGGG
Source organism: Nannospalax galili (assembly GCF_000622305.1). NCBI lineage: Eukaryota > Metazoa > Chordata > Mammalia > Rodentia > Spalacidae > Nannospalax > Nannospalax galili. The sequence continues at coordinate 5,260,005 of NW_008338533.1, read as the reverse complement.
GCCTCACAGATCCTCCTTTCAGTCTGTGCAGCTTCTGCAGCCCTGGCTCTGGGAGCTACAGTCATCCACATGTGTGCTCTGAGCTACAGCCGAACCCAGGGAGCCCAGGACATCAGGGAGGTGATTGCTGTCCAGGTTCCATGGACTTTGGATCTCAGCTTTGTTGAAAGAAGAGACCAAGAAGGGGGAGGGGAGGAGGAGAAGGGGGCTGGGCAAAGAGAGAGGGCAGGGAAGGGGCAGGAAGGGGGGGATGGAGAGGGGCGATGGCAACAAAGGGAGTGTGAGAGAGACAGTGACTCCGGTCAGAACTTTCCCCTGGGTTCCAGCCCGGCTCCAGGGTCTCAGCCCAGGCCGAAGAGGGGCTTCACAGAATCTGCTCTTCCTGTGCTCTTCCATCTTCTGTAATCAGGCCTAGCCTTCCAGGACTTCAGACCCTTATTTTTAAGTCCTGGTATTAAGCTTGTTCTGTTCACAGTATTAGTTTCTACTGTGAGACTGGTCCCTGGAGAGAGGCCTACACCTGCACGGGGCACACACGCAGAATGATCTGGTCCTACATTCTGGCTGACAGACATGCTTCTCACCAATGGGACAGGAGCCCTGGCAAGCAGAGATATCAGAGTTCACCACATGGAGGTGGCTGTGATGGAGTGCTGAATGAAGAAAGTGCCTGACAGCCCCAGTGGCAGGAGCTCTGGGTCAGGATGGCTGGATGTGATGACCACCATCATTGACTGCTTTAACAATGTCCAAAGAGAGAATGTGAGCATGATGGTGTGAGACACATGTGCCTTAGTGCTTGCGAAGATTGGCAAACTCTCAGCTCAAAGTCACTGTCAGAGAGCTGCCATGAGAACAAGTAAAAAAGATCTATCATCCATCCATCCATCCATCCTTCTATCCATCTATCTATCTATCTATCTATCTATCTATCTATCTATCTATCTA
>NW_008338533.1:5219770-5259041 GCF_000622305.1 Nannospalax galili | reverse complement strand
TCATCTATCTATCTATCATCTATCTATCTATCTATCTATCATCGATCCTATCTATCTATCATCTATCAATCTATCATCTATCATCTATCTATCATCTATCACTCAATCTATTACATAAAATATTTTATATAATATACATAGATTTTATACACATATATATATATTAGCTATAGGACTGACAGTGCTGACTTTTTAATACAGTGTTTAGTTGTACAAGTTGCTAAATCACAACCCCCATTAAGGTCACAGTGCATTAGTAAAATACAGGCAGTCATCTAGCAAGAGGCAGGTTTGTCTACTGGCTCTTGGAAGATGTTCCTTTTCAAAGTTTGGTATTTTGAGGAGAAAGAAAGAAACTGCCATAGTCAGATCTAGGAACCATTAATTTTTTTAGTTCTGTATCATTTAGAAATCACTTGTTTATGAAGTTACTAAAGCAATTTACATGTAATGAAATAATGAAATGCGTATTTTTAGTTACTTAAAGTAATTTAATAAAGTTATCAAACGTTCAGAATAAACAAAAGCTACATAAGAAAAATGTTCAGGGACTGGAGAGATGACTCACTGGTCAAGAGCTGGCCCTGCTCCAGCAGAGGACCTGAGTTGGGTCCTAGCACCACACCAGGCTTCTTACACCTGCCTGTAAATCCAGCTCCAGGGGATCCAAGGCTTTCCTCTAGCCCCTGTGGACACTACGCTCATGTGCACACACCCAAACACACATATGCATAATTAAATTAAAATAAATCCTGGGGCTGGAGAGATGGTTTAGCGATTAAAAGCACTGACTGCTCTTGAACAGGACACAGGTTTGGTTTCTGACACCCACATGGTACTTACCTTATGACCATAACTCCAGTTCCAGGGGATTTGATGCCCTCACCTGGCCTTCACTAGAACTGCACACACATGGTGACTTACATACATGTAGGGAAAACACTAATACCCATTAAAAAAATTAATTAATTAAAAATAAAACAAAAACATTAATCTTCAAGTCTTAGAGTCTAGCTCAGTTGCAGGGTTTGCCTATCATGTGTAGAGTCCTGAGTTCCAGCTCCAGTACCCCAAAAACAAACAGAGAAACGAAGGGAGAGAGAGAAAGCAAGATGAATAATGTGCTAAATTCAATGACGCCTCATTTATTGATAAAAGCATCAAACACACTGAGAGGTTACAAAAGACAAAATGTGGGAGGGACTATTAAAATGCACAGCAAATACATGTGGTTAACATTTTAGCGAAAACTGAAAGAGGCATTATGAATGGGCGCCATCGACACACAACTTAGATTTTGTCTACCAATATTCTATACATTTCAGGGGAATCCCATTTTGTAATAATCCAGGAGAAAATGTTGGTCTCTTTGGCTGTTTATGGAAAATAAAAAGTCCTCATCACTTTGAACTGCTGGCATAATCCTCAGAGGACAGAGGCTGTACTGGGGAGCAGCTGAAGAGAAGAACACACACCCCACTTCCTCCGGAGGATGGTGGGATGCACGTCACTCCAGTGGCTCTGCCAAATGTCCTTCCCACAAAAGGGACCTTTCCAGGTCATTGGGGTGAGGAATGCATGAGGAGCAAAGATACAGACTGTGACAGTCTTTCTGACCACTCTGTTTAGTTGAGCATCTTCTGCTGTGCCTGGAGCCTTTGTTGGATGTCAGATCTAATATTTTACACATATGTAAAAATTTTATTTACAATAGGAATAAGTTTATTTCACATGATAATATGAGGTCAAGATAAATTTACAGTGTTAGTAGCTTTGACTCAAACCTCCTCAGCACAGCGTGACCCTGTGGAGAAGTCCGGTGTCCTAGAAGAGAACTTCCAGATAGTGAAGATTGTAGCAACCTTGACAATCAAGACTGACATTTTTAGAAGACTGACTATTGTTGCCACAGTAAACCAGGGCCAAAGCCTGACGGCCACCTATATATGGAAGTAAAGATGCACAGTAACCCACGTGTTTTCTTCTGAGCAGTTTGTTGAGCCATTGATGAATCTGTTGTTTCAATAGCTGTGGAAATTACATACTCTCAAGGTTTCCTTGTAAACACTCAATGTGAAAGAAAGGCTTGTTTAAGGATTTCTTTATAAAAAATGTTGTATAATTTGCACTTGAAATTCAAAACCACTTGACTTCCCTTCCTATTATCCTAAATATGTCACCATTTATAACATGTGACTTTTCTTTAATTTCATGTCATAAATGATAGGGCCTATTTATAAACTTCAAAATAAATGAATTTTACCAAGTGAATGCATGCTCATGAGAAAGGAATTTTTAAAAATCCACATTTTATATGAAGAAAAACATTTCACTAATGATATGCTTTTAATTTTTTGTGCTATTTTCAAATATATTGGGATTTGTAACATATTGTATTCTTCCTGGAGAAAGAGCAGATAAAATGTACAGATTACCATGTAAAATATCTTATTTAATTTTTCTACACTTACTATGTCAAGTCACAAAAAACTGAAGGCTACCAAAATTTGTTTTCAATGGCTTCGTTCTTATCTTTAAAAAAAAAAAGAGAAACTGATTGCTTAGAGATGTTTAGGTAAATTTGTTCTGTGAAACAGATGCTTCAGAATCTCCCAGAGAAATGTGAAGGCACGCAAAGTTCCCGGAGGAGGTAAGAGTGTAAGGAGACTTTGCTCTTTGTTGTGCCCAGCTACACGGAATGAAATAACAGATCTTCATCCTGTGCCTGTGTCTCCAGACGTCACCATGTCTGATTCTACACACGAGTCACTATTTCACATGCTCAAATGGAAGGATAGGTCAAGGAGAGATGAACGTGCTGTTTAATTTTCGGACATCATGCCCACGTTCCTAGCGTCTTCACTTGCTCCCACAATGATAAATATGCCAGCAGAACAGGGAAATGTGTTCAGAGTAGTTTTAACTCATCAGTGCATTGTGACAGTCCAGTCATCTGAATTTTCAGGGGTCCATTCTGTTCTAGGACTTGAGGATAAAAATATCCTTGAATGATGATATTCAAAGGACCTTCATTTCACTCAAAATCCTTCACATTAAAAAAAAACCCCAAAGCTCTACTAAGGCATAATTGTGAAAATTCCAAGAAAATTGCCAAATGTGCTTAGAATATTATTCTTTTAAAAAAGATCTGACCAGGGCTTGAGAGACATTGAGAGCTAGCTGTGCAAACACATCCCTGTGTAGCAAGCCGAGCAGCCCATGCAGGCCTCTAACGGCAGTATCCAGAGAGGCAGACGCAGGAGGAACACCGGGACTTGCTAGCTTACAGCCTAACAAAATATACAAGCTCTAGGTTTAGGAAGATTTGATATCTCAAATAAATAGGGGGACAGTGATAGAATAGGGCACCCAACACCACCCTGGGGTGTCAGTGCACACATGCAGACATACATATATCACACACATTTAACCCCCCCATATATACACACACAGTATCATACACACAGATACACACAATCATAACTTCCCAACAGAAACACACACACATTTTACATATTACTAAAGTAAGTGTGAATAGCTTTGATTCTTTAGGAAGACAGGGAAAAGGATAAATACCACGTGATGAAGTTCAGTGAATTCTTCCTAAGAGCCAGCAGCGCTCCAGTGGGACAGTGAAGAAATAATCACCAAGAAGTGCTGACATGTTGTGGTCTACTGAGAATACACAAATGGAGCCGGGAGAGATGGTTCAGCAGTTAAGAGCACTGGCTGCTATTGCAGAGCACCGGGGTCCAGTTCCTAGCACCCACACGGCAGCTAACAACCATTTGTAACTCTAGTTGTAGGGGACCCAATGCCTTCATTTGACCTTTGTGGGTATTGCACAACACGGGTGTGCTTGCACACATGCAGGCAATAACACTCATACACACAAAATATATTTTTAAAAGAGGGGGCTGGGGAGATGGCTCAGAGGTTAAGAGCACTGATAGTTCTTACAGAAGACCCCAGCCAGTTCAACCAGCTCCAACATGGCGGCTAATAACCATCCATAACTCCAGTTCCAGGGAATCTGACATCTTTTTCTGACCTCCGTGAGCATCTCACTTACATATACACAAGGATAACACACACTAAATAAATAAATAAATAAATAAATAAATAAATAAATAAATAAATAAAAATAAATAAATAAATAAATAAATAAATAAATAAATGCTTTTATAAAAGCAAATGCATAGATCACAGCACGGGTGGGTTATGAAGCTGGGACATCAGAGCGTGGAACCAAAGGAGCCCCACAATGCGCAGATTTCTAGGCTTTAAGCCAGTAAACTTGGATTTCCTAACTTGACATACTGAGGAATATTTCCATGATTTAAACGCACCTCCTCACCCTCCTTCCAAAACTGAATCAAATACTTAAATGTGATCAAGAAATAACAAATATTGGCAAAATTAATCTGTTTTCACTGGTACAACAAAAATATAAAAAAATATTAACACCCAAAACCCCCTAAATAAGGATCAGCTCAGTAGTAGAGCACTTCCCTAGTGTATGCAAAACCTTAGGCTCACCTTCTAGCACTGCAAACACACACACACACACGCACACACACGCACATGTATGCAGACACACATATGCACATACTTATCAACCACTTGCCTAGAGTCAGCTAGAGCCAAGGCAGACCCAGACACAGCAGTTTGAATGTACAGTTTTACACCCTGTGTCAGCCGGGTCACACCTCCTGACATACTGTTACCCCAATTATACCAATGTAACTGAGCGCTCAGGCCAGGAAGGCCAGGGCTATCTCACTCCTTACGTGAAGGAGAACATGTAGGCACTTGGAAATGTGAGGCATAGGACCAAATGACACAATCTACACACATAGCAAAGAGTCAGGAAAGCTAAGATTTGGGGAGATGACTGAGTCAGCAAAGTACTTGCCTCACAAGCTTCAGAGCCTGACTTTGTTCCCCAGAACCCAGGTAAAACAGCTAGGCATAGTGGTGTTCCCTCGCAACTCTAGCAGAGGGAAGTGGGAACACACAGACCCCTGGGGCTCACTGACCAGCCAGCCTAGCCAACTTGACTAGCTCCAGGCCTGAGAGAGTCTGCCTCAATGAAAGGTGGATGGTGTCTGAGGAACACATCATGAGCCTCTGCCTTCCACATGCACACACTCACACACATGCACGCACACACACAGACACGCATGTACCCCTCAAACATGCACATGAACACACATATAAAATGAGAAAAAGTCTCTAAGAAAAATGTTGTTGAAATGGATCTAAGTCACCTACTTAGTTTTAAGAACACTGAATTAACTATTTATACAAATAAAACATGACTTCTTTAAAAGTGATCAAACCAGCCAGACGTGCTAGTGCACGCCTGTAGTCCCAGCACTTAGGAGGCAGAGGCAGGTGGATCTCTGTGAGTTCAAGGTCAGCCTGGTCTACATAGTGGGTTCTAGGACAGCTAGGGCTACAGGGAGATCCTGCTTCAAAGAAAAAAAAATGTGATAAAACCACCCAACATCTAAAACTTTCAGAAAGGTTAGGTTTTTAGTATGTGTAAATTGATCTAGACAATAAACTACAGATAAAAATAAAAGGCGTGGCCATTATAAGTCATCTAAACAGATATAGTTAAAATAATTTAATACAGGTACAATTTGAATAAAATATGTTAAATATGTTTATCATGATTTTAATACAAATTAAGGAAATCTAAGAGAAATGGAGTTAACAGATTTTTTTCCTTTAAAACTGTTACAGATGGGGTTAGAGAGATGGCTCAGTGGTTAAGAACACTGGCTGTTTTTCCAGAGGACCCAAGTTTGATTCCCAGCACCCATATGGCAGTTAACAACTATCTCTAACTCCAGTTCCAGGGTATCGGACTTCTTTTGGCCTCTGTATGTACTGCATGCATGTGGTACACTTACATACATGCAGGCAAAACACCCACACACATAAAAGTAATAAACATAAAATCTATTACTGAAACACGTATTTCTAATTGCAGCCAACTTGAAAGTTATTAGAAATCTAGAAGCAAACTTTCTACCATATCTTTAAACACCTTTTCCCAACTCCCGGTTTAATTCCAATTGTTACTCATTTTATTATTTTTCAAGACTCACTAAGACTTTGATCATGTTCTATGGCCACAATTCCCAATTCTTTATTCATTTAATTTTTCTGGCCTACCGAGAGCACCCATGTAACCGCACACATCAGCAACCAGTACCGGTTTCTTTCATCATTAGTAACTTGATTTCTAAATGAATATTATAGTCCTTTAGAATTTTAACTAATAGGCTCACTGATTTTTATTTACTTCTGTCTTTTTATGAGAAAGGGTCTTGCCGTATATCCCGGGTTGACCTCAAACTCATGGCCACCCTCCTGCTTCAGCCACATGAACTCTGGCATTGCAGGTGTGAGCCACGATACCTGGCTTTAATGCCTTTTCTAAAATGCAGGGTTGTGCTGTTGATGTTCCCAAGTTCTTTGATTCTTGAAAATGCCTGTGGTATTTCTAATATAGGACAGCACTGCTTTAAGGAGTTCCAGCATCAGCACTGCCCTGATCTTTCCCCCTCTCCCCAGCTGTCCTGTCTTTTCTTTTTCTCTATCATTAAATTCCTATACTTCTTCGAGTGCTTGAATATTTGCAGAGGCCTATCTTGATAAATGAATGAAAGTTTGGTATCTTGTGTTTAAATTGTACTTGCTTTCAGTCTGAAATGGTGTACATCCTTTTGATGTCTCTGTCAGGGATGTGTCTCATTAGAAATATAAAGGCATCAGAGTCCTTCAAAGAAAAGATGTCAAGACAGACTTTCAGGTTCCAGGTGTTTATTAGGAGGTAATCCTAAGAAAGGGAAAGAAGAGGACGATCACATTGACGCGAGGGAAAATTTCCGGCCAACAAGCAGGTCTGCCACATGCAAGAGGAAGGAAGAAGTGGACCTTAACAGCCCCAAGCCAGCAAGGGCAGGCTCTGAAGGATTTGTGGAGGCCACTGGGTGACAATCCGTCCATTTGGGAGAGGTCCCTCCATGACCAGCAAGTCACTGTGGTGGCCACACTGGGTGATGTGGGATTTGGTGTTAAATGCTGTCAGTTCTTGCAGACAGGCACCCTAGGTGTCCTTAGCAAACTGCTCTCTGAACTGCCTGGAAATGTATTTTCAAGGATCAGTCTTTGTGGCGTCAGCTGCTACCCTTTCCTCCAGGGCTAGAATTTTCTCTTACTCTTGAACATAAGGCTTTTCATTAGGAACCTCCCTGTGTGGTTTTCTTTGGGTGACTTTGTTTCTGCTCATTTGCCACCTCCTGTCTTCCTTGATACAAGCGAGGGTTTTAGTGGGTGGTTGATACTTTGTCCTCCTTCAGAAGACCTGGCACTCAGTGACTTTTGAGATCTTTCTCAAATAACGAGTTCATTCTGGAGGCTCCAACCACTCGCATGGCACAATCTCACAAACTCTGAATGTGAAACCTTGACGTGTGTCCTCAGCAAAATGCTCCCTCAAAGATGCTAGTGCTGTACGTAAAGATGGCTGCGATGAACTTTTCCTGGTTTCAGGCTACGAAACCTGTGGCATGAAATCAGTTTTTATGTTTACAATTATTAATGGATAATTGCTTTTTACATTTTAAATTGAATTTTATAATTTTCAAATAATATAATTTGATGAGATTTGGATCCACTCCCCTACCTGTACCTCATCTTATTGATCCCCCCATTTAATATATATAGAGAGTCTAATTTTTGCCCCCAAATGTCCTTTATTGTGGGTCCATCCATTGCAGCCTGGTTAACCTACCAAGAGTCCCAGGCTTTAAAGGGAAGGTCTCTCCCCTTGCTGGCAGTCATTGGTTGTCCAAATGTCCTTAGGTTGGCCCACTTGCCCATGTTTGTGCTGGGATTTTGTCTGTTTCAGCTTATGTGGGACTTGCGCATGCTGTAGCCACTACTATGAACTCATGTAAGTAACTGACCAGCTGTCTGGAGCTCTGTTTCCTTGTGGTCATTCACCACCTCTGGCTCTGACAATCATTCCTTCCCCTCTCAGGGATCAGGACTCTGCAGACTCTTGTTCTCTGCACACTGGCCAGTTGTGGGTTTCTGTGTTAATCACCATCTACTGCATAAGGAATCGTCTCTGGTAAGAGTTGAGAGATGAATTAATTTGTGGATATAACAATAGGCCATTAGAAGTCAGTTTAATGTGATAACTGTTAAGGAGAAAACTAGTATTAGGTTCTCCCCCATGTCCTGTGGTGTGTCTAACCTCAGGTTCCTAAGCCTGATAGATATCTCAGATATGGGCGCCATCAAATAAAATGAACCTCAAGTCCGGAGTGGCTGCTTACTCCCAAAATATCCATGCCACTGTTGCACTGGTGGGCATATCTTGCCAGGCCAGGTGTTGCTGTAGTTTATGGGATTCACAGCTGGGTGAGGGTGATGATTACCTCATTCCTTCAGGTAGCATGACAGCACCTTCCAGCACTCTGAATGCTAGTCAGTAGAGGTGAGGCTCTCGAGTCAGCACCAGCTTGAGATTTCTCCTTGTCTGTTCTGTATTTCAAGTATGTAGTATCTTCAGCAATTGGGTCTTACCATCAAGCTCTGGTGGGTAACAAAGATCAGGGGCAAGGACCAGCATTGTTTGAAGATCTATAGTACCCTTGGTCAACATTTTCTAGAGAGGGAATCCATTCCTGGCATCAAGGTGTTTTTTATTGTTGTTTTACTAGCTTGCGATATCTACAAGAGGAAACGAATGTCTCCCTGTTACAGAGTGACTCCTGTTAATCTCTTATGGTATATATGTGTATCCTTTTAGAAGCTCCTATAGGGATAGGGGTCCATACGGCTTTTTTCTAAAGGCTTTAATGTTACTTAACTCTTCCCAGACTCCCTCCCTCTGTCCTGCCCTCCCCATGCCCCATCCCATTTAACCCTTCTTCATTTACCGCTCCCCTTTCTCCCTTTCAACCAACCACCCAGGAGGCCTTCCCCGCCCCCTGGACCGTTTTCAACTGTAGACATCCATAGCTAAGATTTCAAAGGATAATTGTTTTAAATTCTCTTCCTGGATTTGGGCTGACACATTCTGTAATTTAGCAACAATCTAGCCACTGTTCATGACGGCTAGTTTTAATTGGCCTGTTGGCATGTTGTGAGGGACTGTGTTAATTAAGTTAATTGACAGGGTAGGCCCTTGACCTCTGTGGGCAGCACTCTTCCGTGTGTTTAGGGCCTTGAACCATGTAAGGTAGAATAAGGAACTGGGGCAGATGGACTCATTTTACTTTGCTCTGGATTATGGATATGACGTGACTAGCTGGTGCTGTCTTGACTTTCCCACAATGGTAGGTTGTAACCTGGAATTGTGAGCCAAATAGACCCTCTCCCCCCCTAAGCTCTTTTTTGTCAGGGTGATATCACAGCAGTAGAAGTAAGACCAGAACACCCTCCAATAAAATTTACTTCATTATAATTCCGTCGAAAGGCCTGGGCTATAGCTTACTTGGTAGAATGCTTCGCTAGCTAGCACGAAACTCTGGGTTCAAACCCCAGCACCTCATACACTGGGAGTGGTGGCTCATACCTGCAATCCTAGCACTCAGGATGTAGAGGTGTGAGAAGCCGAAATTCAAGGGTCATCTACATAGCAAATTTGAGGCTAGCCCAGATACAAGAGACTCTCTCAAAGACAAAATCCTTTTGAAACTAAGCAATTATGAAAAGACGAGAAAATTTAGACCTTTGAAAAATCTAGGACAAATATAACACAAACACTGTACATTTCTATCCTATCCTACCCTGATCTCTCTTGTTCATGGAATAGGACGTGGTAACCAGAAAATGCCTAGCTTTATTATCTCTGAAATCTTAACTCAGGAATCTACAATTCTCCCAGACTCTTCCCACTTCAGAGGGAGCATCTGTGACCCTCACACCCTTGCATCCTTGCCCTGTGAGGAACGGGCTGGTAAGCATGGGTTGAGGTCGCCCAGTGTCACTCTGTACACTCAACCTTGAGAAGCTCAAAGCTTCTCTTTCCCGTCTTCAGATTGTTCCTCTGGAAACCAGCTCTCATCCTGTGAAGGGGCCCAGTCTCCCCCAGGAAGAGGCTTCCTCAGAAAGAGAGTCCCTCTGAGAGAAAATGACAGTCACTGTCAACTGGCAAGCTATGTGAGTCACAAGCGAGGTATGTTCCTTCTGTCAAGTTCCACCAGCCGGGGCAGCATATAGCAGGCACTCTGCCTGACGTGGTCTTATCTGTGCTTCAAACATGTTGGCAGAGCAAACAATGGTTATTTCAGATCACTGCACCAAGAAGTGATTTTTTCACACCAACACATCGCTGAGCTACATATTAGTGCCTAGATGCTGGAGGTGAGGCCTTCCATAACAACATCCTAGAACACAGGCCTAGGGTTTGGGACTGGGTATTAGCCTGAAGTTCAAAGAACTTTTAAGAGAGTGTCAGTGGGAGCCAAAAGGGCAGAGGCGAGTATAGGGCATCAATAACGAAAAAGAAGATATTACTGGAAATTAGGAGAAATTGACGGAAATTTTGAGGAGCTATGAGCTGGAAGGAAACTGTCCTGATGAATTTAGCATCTAGCTACAGAACCTTGCAAACAGAATATTGAAAGAGCCATTAATTCTCATTGTCTATAAAAAGGTGACACTGGGGACAGTTTGCTTGTGTCTTTATTCCTAACCCCCCAGGAAGGGGAGACCAGTGTAATGATCCACACAGGACTCCACATGGGATGCACGTAAGCACAGTAAGTCACGTGAGCTCAGCCTGGAGAGGAAGGCGGCGTGCGCATGGGGAAGAACCAGAGGAGGCAGGAAGGGTTCAAATCCATTCTTACAGTGTTGCCTGAGCTAAGAAAACAAGAGCTTCGGGCACCAGAAGCCCCAGTTTATTCTGTACCTCTGGAGGTACAGATGCCTCCGGAGCGTCAGCATTTGGCAGAGGCCCTGGGTAACAGTAACAGAGGCGGTGAAGTTGTCCTCAGCGTCCGTTTCAAGTCCCTGTAGGACCGCATAAGAACCCTATGAAAGATGACTAAAGGCCAGTGGAAACAAGTTTCCTTACTGCACTATTCAAGTTTTTTGATATTTATTTTTATTATTTTATGTGTATGAGTGTTTGCCTGCATGTTTGCCTGTGTATGCAGTGCCTGCAGATGTCAGCAGAGGGCATCAGATCTTCTGGAACAGGAGTTTGGATGGTTGTCAGCTGTCATGTGGGTGCTGGGAAGCGAACCCAGGTCTTCTGCAAGAACAGCCAGTGCTCTTAACTGCTGAGCCATCTCTCCAGCCACCCCCACCCCACTACAGTGTTTAAAATCACTGCGAGCACTTACTCTAGGGGAGCACACAGGGCTCCTATAAGGGAGTGGAGGAGGTGGAATAGGTTGGGAGAGGCGTATTTATAAAACACAACTATGGTAGAAATTCTTCCCGGTTAGCCACAGTTGTCATCTTGACACACCGGGTTAGAAGGAGCCTCCACTGAGAAACGGCCTCCAACAAAGTGGCAGTGGGCCTGCCTGCGAGGCATTTTCGTATCTGCTGGTTGATATAGGAGGGTCTGTCCACTGTCGCAGTGCCACCCTTGGGCAGGTGGACCTGAGCTGTATAAGAGAGGTGGCTGGGCAAGCCAGGGGGAGAAAGCCAGTGAGCAGTGTTCCTCCATGGTCCCCACTTCAGTGTCTGCCTCCTCTTTCCCACCTTGAAATCCCACCTGAGTCCCCTCAAAGATGGTCTGTGCCTTGGAAAAGTAAGATGAAATAAACCCTTTCCTTCCCAAGACGGTTTTGGTCATAGTGTTTATCAGAGCAACACAAAACAAAGTAGGACGGTAAGGGAGCCGACCTCAGGGTGGGCTGACAGTGAGGGAGTCGACCTCAGGGTGGGCTGAATTCGTTTAAGCAATAAAATAGACCATGACTCATAATTTTGTCACGGACAGAAATGTATATTTACAACTGCGGAAACCATCGTTGTTAAAGGAAATGACCATCTGGTTTGACTCCCTTGGTCTGGGAACAATGAGAAAACCAAGTCAAACGCTTTAGGAAAGTGCAAGAATATTGTGTGTAGGGATTGTTCAAGATGCTGAAAGTGACTTCTCAGACCCTTTGAGAATTTTATTTAAGTCATTCTTTCTTTCTTCCCTCCCTCCCTTCCTTCCTTCCTTCCCTTTCTTTGTCTTTTTGAGACACGGTCTCCCTGTAGCCCCAGCTGTCCTGGAACTCACTATGTAGACCAGGCTGGCCTTGAACTCACAGAGATCCGCTTGCCTCTGCCTCCTGAGTGCTGGGATTAAAGGCGTGCACCACCACGCCCTGCTCTATTTTTAATTTTACACAAATGAGCATTTTGCCTGCATGTATGTAGTACACTAGTGCCTGCAATTCCCATGGAGGCCAGAAGAGGGCACGGGATGCACTGTAACAGGAGTTAGCCACTACGTGGGTGCTGGGCACCAAACCCAGGCCTTCTGCAAGAGCAGCCAGTGCTCTTAATCGCTGAGCCAGCTCTCTAACCCTTGACAATGTGTTCTTTAGTAGAAAGAAACTTTTGGGTTGTGAGCGTTTTCCTCCAATTCATGAGAAGAAAACCTGAACTTTGTATGAAGTAACTAGGAACTGATCTATGGCTCCTAACCACCTCCTGGCCATCTCCATGAGAATGATCATCTTAACACATGGAGTATCTCAGGGTTTCTATCCTCAGGGGAAAAGTTGGCATTTGGCATTCCTATCTGGAAAGCAGAGGACTCAGGGTACAAATGACCCAAACAGTCTATTTCTGAGATCTAGAAAGTTACATGGTGTAAAAATAAGACATTTTTCAACTCTGAGAAAAGTCCAAGAATCACATCCTAAATGAATGGTCAATGACCAAATAAAAATATACATAGAGTCAGTAACAGAGTGAATTTAGAGTACTGAAAACACAGTGGAGCAAAAACTTCCATGGCGAAAACAGTCAGTTCTTCGTATGTTCGTGGGCCATGTAAGCTCAGAGGTGAGTCTGCAGTAGATCACAGGATGGAAAACACTGAGATACTGAAAGAAGCACAGGCGTGTCCCAAACAAGGTCTGGGCCAGCTAGAAGCCAGCTGCTCACAGAGCAGAAATTGTCATAAAACTACACAGACCTTGGGCTAGAAAGATAGCTCAGCAGTCAAGAGTGCTCACTGCCCTTGCAGAAGACAAGAGTTGGTTCCCAGCACCCACGTTCAGTGACTTACAATTGCCTGTAACTCTAGGTCCGTGGGATCTGACAACTTCTCCTGGTCTGTATTGGCACCCACGCATGCACGCACGCACACACACACACACGCATACACATACACACACAGACAGACACGCACCGACGCACATACAAACAGATCTGTACCTGGTTGAAGAGTCCTTAGAATACCAGGCTGAAGGGCAGAGTTGCAGATGGGTGCATTTTATCAGAAAGTTCTGCTATTAAATATCAGTTTAAAGATCATTTTAAGAAGTACTTCATGGTTGTTCTAGAAACTGTAAAAATAAGTAAAATGGAGAGTGTGAAGCCAGAGAACATTCTAATTGAAGACTCATAACCAGGCTGAAAGTGCAGCCCAGAGGCTTATTATAAATGAGCACCCAAATAATCAATGTTAGAGATTTCAAGGTGCACTCACTTGAAGTTAATAGAAACAGGGGAAATGAGATTTGGTTGCATTTTATCATTAGTAAGTAAGAACGTTCTATTGGAACTAACCTTTTTTGATAAAAATCAATAACCTACAATATCTTCTCTCCATAGTCAACATGGACTTAGAAGATACAAGATGCCAAATTTGCCAGGAAATAATGGGAAAGGATATGAGGGTAAAATACACAGATAATACAAGTGGCCATTGACAGACTGAGTAGATAAGAACAGACACAAATAACACCACACGGTACAGAAGAAATAAAAGTGAGTCCTGCCAGCTCACTGCCCAGTCCCAGTCTAGGTGTCAGACGTCTTCAGGGAGTGAAGTATGTTGGTGGCCCTTCCAGTCATGAGCTCACAGAATAAAACCTGATGAGGTAACAAAATGGAAACTTAAATAGAGGAAATACCATATTTGCTGTTCTACTGCTAGTGACCAGCAAATATAAGACTTAGACGTTAATCTAAATGATGGGAAAACAGCTGACCGCTTGCTCCCACACAGAACCATTTCTCTGCATGTTCTATTTACAACATGCTAAGATGATAAAATGACACATTTAATTTTGCCAACTATAGCGTTACTAAAAAGAGTAACAAGATCCTGTAAGTCCTGCAAACATCCAGTTAACTACAAACCACAGGAAGGATTCTCTGGGAAAAAAAAAAAAAACCACCAAGTCAGCAGTCATGTCCAGAGAGTGGATACCAAAAATAAAATAGAAATTAAGATACTTCGTAGCACTCTTGGAATTAATTCAAGGTCATTTCTTAGTCCCCCAGTAACTGCTGTCTTCATCTAACAAATGAGTATGTGAAGGCCGTAGGAGACCAAAGGATTTGTTTCAAGTACCAGAGTGAGTTAGATCGGAGTGTGGGCTTCTGCAGAGTTTGAGTTTATGGGGCTTAGTATCTTGAGACTTTTCCCTTTGTAGCACAGTAGGCTTTTTCATAATATAATAAAAGTTAAAAGTGGTTTCTGTAGGAACACAGAGCCCTGCTGTGAATAAACAGCTTCAACTAGGACAAGCTTACCTTCAGGTCCCAGAATGCCCTGGGGCCTGTCCTTCATCCCCTGTGTGGTTGAGGGCTGAGGTGCATCTAACATTATTAGTCAGCATTTACTGAGCAGCTGTTTGACAGACATCTCCAGGTGTCTACAATCATTTAATTCCATTCTTCTAGTGATCATGCAAATTAAGTACAATTACTTTTATTCCCCTTGGAAAGGCAAAGAAATTAGAAACAGTCCTGTGCTGCTCAGACAGAAAGAACTAGAAGCAGAATGCCTTCTGCATGAGCCAAGAGTCCCTGCACGACCCACAACTCTAAACCAAGTCCTATCTACCCACAGCTCAGAGCATCAATCCATAGTATCTTCACTCAAAACTCAATCAGAACCAAAAGTTGTTGTGGGGAGGAGGTGCCGAGAAGCCCCCAGGAAAGTTCGCAACTCCTTCACCGTTCCTGGGCTCTGAACAGACGAACAAAAACGCACACTGACAGGAGAAAAAAGGCCTGAAGAAAGGTCTCAGCTTCTCCTCCTGGAGACAGCGTTTTTGTTTTGAACTCGTCTTCAAAACCCTGGTAGCTTTGATATTACAAAAAAGTCATGCTCCTATTTAAAGCCGCTCACAGACCTAGGTACACACTTCTGCAATCACTGTAATAGGACTTAGTACTAGCACTGGGGCCATTTTCGAACAAGCATTTTTGGCAGCTGGCATGGGGTTGTGGCTCAGTGGAAGACAGTCCGCCTGGCTTGTGTAAGGCTCTGGTTTCCATCCGAAGCACCAAAGAGAGAGAGGGACTGTCATACCAGATAAACTCCGAATTTCTTCAGGACAATGGCCATGTCTAAGTCACTACCAGTGTCCACCATTTAACCTAGAACTCAAATGATCAGTAAACTGTGGGAGGGAAGGATGAGGCACAGAATGAAATCCTATTGTACAAAGTAAATATTTGCCCTACATCAGCCCAGGCCCCATGATGCCCTCAGGTGCCCTTGAGCTGGTACTGACCATTTGAAAATTTGGGTAAGGACATTCATGAGGCACCGGAGTGTTCACATTATATATGAGAAAATTCTTTCATTATTTATTAAGTGTCTTCTTCGCATTTTGATGGTGTAAAAGAACCACACCGTGTTAATGAATCATCTATGTGATGTGCAAACTTAAAACCAAGTCCTGTTTTCTCATCCCAGAGACTATATTTGGGGAGGAGCTCATGGGCACACAACTACTCTGTGAAGGGGAACTACTTCAGTGAACTCAAGTCAATGTAGTAGCACAATCAAAAACAGGTGTTAGGAAACTGTGTCCTCAAGCAGCTCAGTTTAAAGAGGAGCCAGTAGTTTGACAGTGCGTAATCCCATCCCGAGAAACCACTGGAAGCACCTCCTGAATCCCAGGATTAACTGGAATTGGATAGTCTTGCAGTTTTATTGCAATAGGCAAATTAGACCTTCACTATATTGTAGCCAGTAGCTTGAAACAGTTATCCTCATTTACAATTACACCATATAAAATACTAATAGGTGTTAATCACATTATAAAACAATTTACTTTCTTGAGGAAGGTGAGAGATCTGTGGGGACTTCTCAATTTGTTCCTTCGAAAGTTCCTTATGCCTTAATTCACAATGGAAACAAACTGGCCCAGCTCTTAGCACGAACCCGTGTGAGCTGGCAGTCAGGATCACTCCCAGGTGCAGCAAATGCACCCGTGGAAACCTTCTCTCTTCCTATCTGTGACGTCCTCTGTGGAGCACTGTCACGCTCTCCTTTCCCACGCACCAAAATCTACTGAGTGTTCCTCAGGGGGAGAAAGATTGTAGTGTCAGGGTCGGTGCATGAACATAAGGACACAGCCTTCCAGGCCTCTGGGAGCTTACCACAATAGTGACAGCATGCACAAGACCCATGCAGACTCATCAGACAAAAGCCCAGCAAAGATAGCACTGAGGAAGCAGGCAGAAGGCCCCCACCTTAGTCCAGGAATTAACGACAACTGATCACTCCTGGGTGAGGGCGAGCGGATCATCTTTAAGTGAGAGACTCTAGATAGGCTGGCTAGACTCCAGTAGATGAACTTAACATATACGTTAGAATGCATGAAGTCTCATGGGGAGTTATAGGGGGTGCGGATGGGGGAGGGAGGTCTAAATATGATTAAATACACAAAAATTCAATAAAATATACATTTAAAAAGTGTACTTGGGGGAAACAGGATGTTTAATGGCTGTGCACTGTAGCCCACTCTGTCCAACTTGTGACTTCTGCTGAAGACTAATGCCTGCCTCCTCACGTGCCGTTTGGTACACACTTCTTTTATTTTTAAAACACCTATTTCTTCTTTTCACCAACTAAATTTTGCAGCCCCCTGAGTTTGGCAGACACTTCCTGCTGGGATATGTAGGTCTAAGTGATGTTTCATTCTTTTCATTTTGTAGAATCACACATTTCCATTGCCTTCTACATAAAAACTACAACATAAAATGGGCATAAGAGCGAGCCAGGAATTGCTGATCTTTTTCTACCCGTAGTAGAAAGAAAAATTGTTCAATCAAAGGCACTAGAAAAGAAGGAATTGTTATGGAGGATAAATTACACCATCCAGCAGGCATGAATCTTCCTGCCACAAGGTGTGATGCCTGCAAGCATATTTTCTGAATGAAAAAGAACCCCTGAATGCGACTGGATTCATTCAAAGTCCATTTCTCCCAAAGAATTCAGTCACTGCTTTGGGTATGAAGGGACCGGAGATGTTTGGTTAGGGACCGGAGTTATGCGCTGTGATACACTGACCCAGTATCATGAGACCATCAAAAGACTTCAGAAGACTAACAGTAGTGATAGGTCTGAAGTCAATACTGTTTCAACAATAAAAAGAAATAAGATTTCTTTAGGCAAATTTGTGGGAAGGAGAACAAAGTATTCACTTTTGTAGAACTGTGTGTTTACACGTGGAAGGACCATGGGAGGCAGAAAGGAGCTGAATCTTCGGCATCTCAGAATCACGAGATGCTATCCTTAAAATGCTGTTTCTCTCTGTTGAGACCACCTGTGCCCAATGGTGCACATTTAAGCATGGAAGACAAAGGTGATTACATAGTTACTCCTTTTTTACTTTTCAGAGATGGTTTCTATTTAGTTGGGGTTTCCTATGACCCCTGAGTTCCTCCAAAAAGGAAGAAAGGAAGAGAACGACAGAGAGAGAGAGAGGGGCGGGAGAAGAGAGGAGACAAGGGGGAGGGGAGAGAGAGGAAGGGGCGGACAGAGACGGAGATGGGGGGTGAGGGGGAGAGGAGAGAGAGAAAAGAGAAAGGGGCAGAACAGAAGAGAGTGTCAGGGAGAGAGAACAGCATTGGCCCACACGCTTACAGAACCCGAGGTGCCCCTCAGTGCACTGTCTACAAGTTGGCAATGTAGTTCCAAGTCCTGAAAGCTGGAGAGCTAATGACCAAGGTCCCAGTCATGCCCTGAAGGACTGTGGAGGGCAAGCAATGGGAGGTGGCACAATCCTTCACTGGGCCAGTTAGAACCTGAATTCTACTTTCCTGCATCATCTAGGCTTTACAGAATTAGTTATGTGTTTATTCTTATTTTATGTATGTGATTGGATGGGAGTTACTGAAGGTTGTTAGCTGCCATGTTGGTGCTGTGAACTAAACCCAGGTTCTCTTGCAAGAGCAACCACTGCTCTTAACCTCCGAGTCATCTCTCCAGCCCCATTTTCTACCAAATCTTAATGGCTTAGATTTAGTCCACTCATACTCGGCATAGTTATCAAATTTATTTACCCTAACTCAAATAGTGATTACATCTAAAAAGCCCCTCAGATACCCATAAGCAATGTTCAACTTAGAATGCTTGGGTACGTCATGACCCAGTAATATTGACATGTTAGCATATGAAACAATGTCATGGGCACGTACTTGGTCATTCTCTACAGGTTGGATGACCCCGTGGATGCTCAGAGAGAATTCTTAGAGAACCTAAGCTTCAGCCTGAGGAATATGATAGGGTGGCATTAGATCCCAATAGTCACAGCCCTAATATGCGACATTTTCTGGATCAGTATCAGCACCAGCATCCAATACTGTGATAAAAACGATCAAGGAATTTGATTAAGAACTGCGGTGTGAAAAGTGCGAAAGTCCAATAAAACATTTAAAAAAACAAAACAAGCAAATGGTAAAACATAAACGGTAAGACAAAAAAGACCAAGTTCACCCAAACTGACAAACCTGCGCGCTCTTTATCCCACGTAACATTTACAGGAGGCACAGTATGGATTATTTAATGAAGAAACTGGGGCATGGCTTCTCCCATCTGAATGGGCTGAAGGCTCTTATAAAAGGCTCCTAAGTGCGTTTGTCTGTGTAGCGTGTCCTCGCTCCACCGTCTCAGGACCCAGCAATGTGCCTTGCTCTTAACTTCCAGCCTTCAGAACTGGAAGAAAATTAATTTCTGTTCTTCACATATTTCCCAGTCTCTAGTCATCTCTTGTGAGAGTTAAAAAACACAACGAAGCAAGATATAAAACAAACAGGAATATGTATGTGGCTCCACATAAACACGCAGTAAATTCATGGATGGTGCATTTTTTAATCCTGCTTTATTTCCTTTTGTTTCAATCTATAA
Organism: Nannospalax galili; assembly: GCF_000622305.1. Taxonomy (NCBI): domain Eukaryota; kingdom Metazoa; phylum Chordata; class Mammalia; order Rodentia; family Spalacidae; genus Nannospalax; species Nannospalax galili. Next base: position 5,239,675 of record NW_008338533.1, on the reverse strand, counting down.
TTTTTGACGCAAAAGTTGCTGAGTGTGTGCTTTTCTCCCAGGCAGTATTCTTTAACACAGGATCTGCACAAATAACAGAAGCCCTCTTGCATCGCGTGCTAAGATCTAAACTTCCTTAAGAGGGAAGAAGGGAAGAAAATGAAGTCACAGGGTCAAGAACACAGAGGAACGAAGACCGGAATTACGGGGCACGTTGTCAACCTCCACTGCCCGTGAAATGACTGGCAGATGAGCAGGCTGTGGGCGGGCTAAGGCTGCTCCAGATGGGTGAACGAGGGCTCAGAGAGACGCTGTACCACAGTATCAAAGTGGCCCAAGCGGCTTCTCCGTCTTCACCACTTAAGTCTCTTGTCATTGAAACGAACAGAATTTGGAGTCGCTTTCCAGAGTTGTTAGAAGTCTAAACGAGTATACAAAGAAAAAGCATCTGGCAACAGTGCTCGCTCAGAGAAAAGAGAACACCAGGCAGGTACCCACCGCCTTCATCCTCACTACTTTGTCCTCACTGGGGTCAGCCGATAATGGTAGGAAACTCCTTGGTGCCTGCACAGCACTTCACAGCAAAACGAAATCAGCTCTTACTGATTGCACATCATTGTGAGAGATGAGTGACTCAGAGTTACAGTCCTACATTGTCATCCGTCCATCCAGCTTCACTGGCTAATGACTAATCAATAATTATTTCACCAGATACTATGGATACGGACATATAAATATGAGACACTGGTTCATGTACAAAATAAACACACAAAGTTCCATGGCCCCAAGTGCAGAAGTGTGCATCCTGTCAAGCTTGAGCTACCTGAGGAAGACACTGGATCTTCTTTTCGGGGTGAATGTGAAGAGAAAGCACTTTAGGGAGAAGAGGTTGGCTGTCAATTTGGGGAATGCACTGGTAGTTTCCAGGCTGATGGGCTGGAAGCAGAATGGGGTTTTCTCAGATGAAGAGGGCTCAGGGCTGCAGGGTCATGTGTGAGGTCCTCATGAGGGCAACATGGCTGGTCGCAGGGCATCATGAGAGGTACACTTAGCTGAGAGTGCTATGATGCACACAGAAACATGAGATGGAGTCTACAGAAGATTCTAGAATGATCTACGGTTTGAGAAAGGCCACTCTGATATCATGATTAAAAGTGCATTCAATGTGTAATTCAAACATCAGAGGTCTGGAGCGATGGCTCAGTGATTAAACATGCAAGGCTCTTCCAGAGTATCTAAGTTTAGTTCCCGGCACTCACATCTGGTCGCTCAGAACTGCCTGTAACAGTGATCCAACCCCCTCTTCTGTTGCCCCTGTGAGTACTTGCATTCATGTGCGCTCTCACAGATACACACATGTACATGTAATTAAGAATAAAAATAAGTTTTAAACAAATGAACATCAGACCAAGATTGCCTTAATACTTACCTTGTAATGGAAATAACAGTGACACCCAGACCCCGGGCTGGCTTTTTCTACTCTTTAGAGACTGTGTTACCCTGTTCAGATTTGAACAGGAGTCTGCAAACTGAGGTATACACTTAGGGAAGAAATGAGGAGGCCATGTCACAGTCCTAGGTGGGCCCCAACCATGAATTTGGTAACATCAACTTACTCAATATGCAAGACCTTCCATTCAGTCAGCAGAAACAGAACAGGAGCCGGGCTACCGCACATGGGTTGGACACAGACTAGAGAAAGCCGCACTGCAGGATGTGGCTTGCTGAGGGGAAGCGCACGTGGTAGTTGATCATGACATGTCAGCGTGTTCACACTCAGAGAAGGCCAAGCTGCTGTGACAGGAAGCACCAACTAGGTGCTGTTCAGGGCTCCTCCTGACCCACCTTCCTAGAATTCTGGTGAGCCAGGGCTGAGACCCTGCGGTGTGAGCTCCCTCTCACTGACTTGGGCCAATGAGCACATTGTTTTGTTGTTAGACTTATAACCTGTTGGTAGTTGGGAGGCTTCAGGCACAAAGATCAAACTTTTATTTTTTCTGACAATTTTCCAAATGCTTCTGCTCAAAACTTTTCATGGAACCTGAATAGGAAAAAATGGAGCCACTCACTGTTCTGTTGATTTGCTGAGGTTCAAGAGAAAGAGACAGGCCAGGTTTATAGCACAGAACCACCCCAGAGAAGCAAAATCATAGATTTTTCACTCTGGTTAAAAACATCCCTGTGTGTATGTGTGCATGCGTGCATGCATGTGTGAATGCATGTGTATGTATGTTCATGCAGGTGTCCATGGAGACAGGAAGTCCTGGAACTGGACTTACACTTTTGAGTCACCTGACATGGGTGCTAAGAACTGAGCTCAGGTCCTCTGTAAGAGCAATGTGTTCTCTTAACCGCTAATCCATCCCTTTAGCACGTATGTTCAGTTTTAATGTAGGTTTATATACTTTTATCACGTTAAGAAGAACCCGGCTTGCAACAATACACACAACTTAATCATGTATTTTGTTTCACTTGACCCTAAGTTCAAAGGCTGTGTTGAAGTGGACTTGACCTTAACCTTAATAAATGCACGGCAACTTGCTTCAGCAAATGCAGATAAGTCAAGAAGGGTTTCCTGAACTCAGCACTGGGGACCTACTGTTCACTATGGTGCTAGCTGTCACCCAGTATGGATTAGCTTTACCAACAAAATCAAGTCTTTATTTTTGAAAAAATTGTAATTAAAATGATTTCTGGGTTTTTTAGTTTGGGAAATTAAAATAATTAGTGAAAAGTCACAAGACCTCTTCACAGTAATTTCGCATTTGAGACTAATCATTTTCTTCACAACCAACTCTCAGAAGTCAGAGAAAATAGTGCACGAAACATTATACGGCATAGAGTTTAGAGATACAAATCGGATAGTGGTGGTGAGCGGGAGATTCAGCAAATCCTGACAGTGAGTCTTAATTTCCTGTAGATAACCAATTTATATTTATCAATTTTGCCAATTTAAATGCTTCTATTAGCCCTAAATTCATGCCATAACCGATTACCTTTATCATTATTGTTTTGAACTAAATGAGGGCTGGGACAGGCCGAGAACTAGGAAGACTGACCCTAGGCACTGCAGGCCGGAAGCCAAGGAGGAGATCGTGTGCCCTGGGTTTCCGTCTTGGCGCAGAGAGCAGGGTCGAGAACTCGAGCTCTGCACCGATTACCTTTATCATTATTGTTTTGAACTAAATGAGGGCTGGGACAGGCTGAGAATAGGAAGACTGACCCTAGGCACTGCAGGCCGGAAGCCAAGGAGGAGACCGTGTGCCCTGGGTTTCCGTCTTGGCGCAGAGAGCAGGGTCGAGAACTGGAGATCTTGCTTTAGTCTCGACTTCATCCAGGCTCCTTATTGTCACTTTTGCAATGAAAAACAAATACAGAAATAGGTTTAAATGTCTTCTTCACATATGTGGATCTAGAGAGGAACAAATGACAGGGTCATGCACCGCCACTCATAGATAGAGAAAGGGAACTGGCCTGAGAGGCATGGAACTCCATCCTGTGAGCACACCCAAGGTGTACAGCACATTTTGTCCTTAAAGGGACTAGTTGTGCGGCCTTTTGGGGTCTCCTTTGTGAAATGACAGAGAAACCCTAAATGTCTGATGTTGCATAATGATTTCCTCTGAAACTGTAAGGGTGGCTCCTTAAGACTCAGGAAGTAAAGAACTCAGAAGTCTTAGGAAGCCCATCAAGCTTTCCTGATGTATAAGCCCTACCCTCTCCAAGGTTATAGAAACAGTTATAGGGAGGCATGTTGAGGAGACTCAGACCAGCTAAGCTGCCTGAAAGAGTCTCTCCAGACTGTTAAGCTGCCTGTCAAGTGGTGCCGAGACCTCCATGGATCCAGCTTTTGTGAGTCACTACCCAGATGCTAGGATGGCTTTTTAGGACACGCAGCTGTCTTTGAGTTATTTCTGGCCCTGTAACTAACCCCTCCCTGATCCCCCTGTAAGTAACCCCAGCACACACACGGAATCACCACGTTGGACATGTGGTGTCCTTCCTTCGGTCCGTAGTCAGTTCCCTATCCAGGGAAGGTACGGTCACAAGACAGATCGTTTCACATCAAGTGCCAAGGATGGGAAATCAGCACACACACGGAATCACCACGTTGGACATGTGGTGTCCTTCCTTCGGTCTGTAGTCAGTTCCCTATCCAGGGAAGGTAGCTGCTCCTGTCCTCCCAGATACGGTCACAAGACAGATCATTTCACATCAAGTGCCAAGGATGGGAAACTGCAAGAGCTGCTGTGCTTGTTGAGACAGGCTGTGGGCTATGCCAGGGTTCAGCGGGTGGGAGCAGGCACACAGGGTGGACAGGGACTCTGGCGGCTCTGCTCATCTGCCACTGCTGGCTGTGCTCAACCCACAGCAATTTCTTATTCTTTGGCTTCCCTCTGCATAGCTTAACAGAGGGGAAGCAGGCTTCAGCAAAGCTCCCAGCACTTTACAATTCAACTTCAACTGCACTGCCTGACCCGCGGTTCAGATCTCTAGATCCATTATGTCATTTAACACAAGGACGGCAGCTGTTATGAAACAGAACTGTTATTAAGCAATACTTTGGTGAGGAGGAATCTTCAGAGCTCGGGAGGCTGAGGCAGGTGGATCTTTGGGAGTTCAAGGCCAGCCTGATTTACATAGCTAGCTCCAGGCCAGCTGGGGATACAGCAGCCTGAGATAGAGGGGACCAGAGAGCTCCAGAAAGTGTCTGGAAAGCAGAGGGAGGTGATGGAAAACTGGCCAGATGGTGCACAGGAAAGGAACCTGTCTGTCTTCAGGGTGTCTTAGAGGTCTGCCACATTAAAGGGAGAAAGAAGGCCTCGCTCTTTCTCGTGATTAACTGTATCAATGGAGACCCTTAGTAAGATTCAGGATTGAAGTACCTGGCTCTACCTTGGTAATCTAGATCAGAGCACATAGGCCGGATGCTGGCCCTTCCTCAGGCAAAAACAGAATCACCAGTTCCAGCCAAGGCTTTGGTAGAGTCTTGTCTTCGGTCTTTTATATTATCAAACGTAGAAAAGAAACACACCTCATTGTGTAAACATGGAATAATTAACAGAGCAAAAATGCGTCGGTGTAGATTTAACAAGGGAAATAAAAAGTCCTTAATCACACGTTTTAGGACCACTTAAAATCAAATGTTGACAGCACTTAGGTGAAAATCAACCTCTATCTAAATTTCAAATATGTGTCCGAGGCTAAGTGAAGACAATTATTTTTACTTGTATCTTCATTTCTATTAGACATTACCTGCAGGATTTAAGCAATATTAAATACTCACATGGCAAAATACAAACGCTAACAAGTTTGCATGTGTAATTGCATTTGTAAATTGTGAGTGCTGCATATAGAGATATGAGGTTCATATATATGTGTGTATGAGAGCATCTATATACATTTCACATATAAATGTATGTAAAGACGTTGTTTTAGAGGCTAGAGAGATGGCTCAGCATTAAAAACGCTGACTGTTCTTGCAGAAGACCTGTCAGTTCCAGGGGATCTGACAACCTCTTCTGTCCTCCGTGAGCATTGCATGACTGTCTGTAACTCCAGTTCCAGGGGATCTGACAACCTCTTCTGTCCTCCGTGAGCATTGCATGTCACGGGTGCACTTACGTAGATGCAGGCATAACACTCAAATAAAAATATTTTAAGATGTTGTTTTAATGACTTAGCTTGTAAATCAATGCAAATCAATACATTTTTCTATAGTTAGGTTCTTGGGTGATGTTGCGACCTTCTTGAAATAGTATTTGATAAATTAAGAGACACTATCTGCAAAGTCAAATTTTCCTAGAGGTATGTTATTGCTGTAACACTAGGAAATACAGATTTTAAATTACTCAGTTTTATATTTCTCTTGGTGTTCAAGACTGTTTGGCAGCCACAGTCATAAGAACTTAATTCTGAGGGTTGGAAGATGGCTCTGTGGGGAAAGTGTTTCTGTGCGAGCATGAGGACCCGGGTTGGAAGCCGCAGGACCCACAGAGCATCTGGGCACAGCAGTCTGCCCCTGTAACCCCAGAGGCAGGGACAAGTGGTTTCCAAGGCCACTGACCAGCCAGCCAAGCCCAAACCCCAAGTTACAGAGAAACCCTTTCTCAAAAAACAAGTTAGACAACAGATGAAGAAATGCAACACTGACTTGTGGCTTTCACACATGTACACACACCTACATATGTTCGCATATGTATGCACCATACGTACACACACAAGAGTTTTAAAATATTTTATTATTTTTATTTTATATGTATATCTGTATTGCCTGCATGTGTGTGAGTGCACCCATGTCATGCAATGCCGCGGAGGTCAGAAAAGGGTGTTGGATTCCCTGGAATGGGAGTTACAGAAGGTTGTTAGCCACCACGTGGGTACTGGGAACTGAACCCAGGTCCTCTGCAAAGAGCAGTCAGTGCTCTTAACTACTGAGCCATCTCTCCAGCCCCACAAAAATGTTTTTAATATATCAGATTATATATTGCTTATTTTGCACTGAGATTGTATGATTTTTATTTCTCTTGTGATGAACATCTAAATTTTAAAATTTTTTATTATTAAAAATTATTGTGACAGACACATTAATTCAGTAATATTGTCTGATATCTGCAAATTAAGTAAAATGTGACTGTAAACTGCAAAACCATGGTATAATCTTAATAAAAAATTTAAAAAATCATATTAAGCAAATTTTCCTTTAAAAATATAAATTCGGCCAGGTGTGGTGGTGCACACCTTTAATCCCAGCACTCGGGAGGCAGAGGCAGGCGGATCTCTGTGAGATCCAGGCCAGCCTGGTCTACACAGTGAGTTCCAGGACAGCAAGGGCTACAGGGAGACCCTGTCTCAAAAAGACCCCCCCCCAAAAAATATATATAGATAGATAGATGATAGATAGATAGATAGATAAATTCACCATTGATAAAGAGAAGTTTCTTCTTTCTCTATTTCTCTGTTACAATAAAAATTGTGCTGTTTTTTATTATCGTAGCTTATAGTGACAAGAATTTTGAGACACTGTCATTTCACACTGACTGAGTTCAACTCAAATTGTCATTTGGTTTTGCCATGAGTGCCTTACAAAACCATCAACTGCTGTGTCTCCACACGAACAAAAACTTGTATTTTTCCTCCTGAAAAAAAAAGACATTTTAGCTCACTACAAAATTATACTAGAATTATATTGATTAGGAGACAGTTCTGAGGAATATAAGATAAATGAGATAAAACACAGGCACGATTTACCCGAATCTACCTGTTCTAGCCTAACTTACACTGCTGTGTCAATTTTCCCGAGGAAAGGCAGATGGGAAAAGAGTGTTCGCTTGGCTTAGGATGCAGGTTCCACTCCTGCAGGAAGTCACAGCAGGAGCCCAAGCAGTGGTCACAGCACATCCACCTTCAACAGTGGAGTGAACCAGGGCCCGCAGCGCTCTCCCAGCCGGCCTTCTCCTCTCTGGGACACTTCAGCACTCCCTGGCTGGGGAGTGGTGCCACTCACAGCAGCTGGGTCTTCTACATCAACTAACAGTCAAGACAACCCCCCACAGACATGCCCACAGGCCAACCTGATCTGCACAAGGTCTCAACTGAAATTCCAGGTTGTGGCAGGTTGCCAGCTAAAACTAACCATCCCACTATCCAGTAACCTCCACCCACCCATCAGCCCACAGATGTGTAGTCTGAGGCCTGTATCTACAATATGTTTTACTCTGTGTTTTCTCAGAAATAACAAAGGGATGAAGAGAGCCAGTGGTTCATTTATGGAGATCCCAGGGAAAACTGTGGTAACCGGGAAAGAGACTCTGCAAGGAACCGCAAAGAAGGTGAGCTACTGCGCAGATCGCTGTTGTGAGGAAAATGAGCTGACCCTGCTGGTAGCCAGGGGAAGTCTGTCTATGGCCAAAACCAATGCTCTTCCATACGAGAGTCAGAAAACTGAACGCTTTCCTATAAACCCTCATTATTTGCTTTTTGTTTGTTTGCTTTTTGGTGGCACTGGGGATTTATTGAAGCCATTGCCATGCACATGCTGGGCAAGCAAGCACGGGCTTGTCCATCACATAGAGCTAGGCCTCCAGACCCATTTTTGTTTGTTTCTGTTTCTTTTCTTTCTTTTTTTTTTTCGGTCTTTTTGAGACAGGGTCTCCCTGTAATGTAACCCCAGCTGGCCTGGAACTCACGATGTAGACCAGGCTGGCCTTGAACTCACAGAGATCCACCTGCCTCTGCTTCTGCCTGAGCGCTGGGATTAAATGCGTGTGCCACCCCACCCAGCTTCTTTTTCCTTTTATAAACCCTTTTTCTTTCATCTTAACACAAGGTCTTATGAAGTTAATAAGTTTCACCTTGAACTTGGAATTTTCTCCCTCAGCCTCCCAAGTGGAAGGAATTACAGGTCTATGCAGCAAGGATCAGAATTCTCATGACAACCTAGTGAGTTTTGATTATGCACCTCTAAAATTCATGTTGGAGCATTATCTCTATTAAGAAGTGGGACCATTGGAGGATCCCAGGTCACAAAGGGATGAAGGCCTCATGTAAGAGCCAACACACAGTGCTGGACCCTCGTTTGCCCTTTTGCTTTCCACTATGTGGGGAGTCACCAAAAAGGCCCTCACCAGATGCTGATACCACTTCCTTGATCTTAAATTTTCCAGGTTCTAAAATGAAAGAAATAAATTTCTGTTGTTCATAAATTGCTTAGTTGGAATATTTTATTATAGCAACGCAGATGGATTAAGATTGAGCTTTTCCTAGAATGTCATTCCCCTGGTTTCTAGGCAGTTCACTGTATATTCTTCCATGGTCAAGGGCAAAGATGTATGGCCATTATTCTTACCCAATGTTCAGTAGAAGACAATCTTGTAAATCACTGATGGTGGTTAAATAAGAGAATGAACAAAAGTAAAGTTTATTTTCAAAGTAGAAAGTTGCTCCTCGGATTTCTGTTAATAAAATAGACATATAGTTCTGTCCCCACAGCCTACGTCACTTTGTAAGGCACTGATGTGCTTGCTTCAAATTTGTCATGGATGGAAGGAATCCCATTCCAAGTGGTGATGGTGCTACGTGGAAGTCAGGGTCTGGGATGGCAAAGGGAATTGATCACCAGTGTAACCAGTAACATCGGGAAAGTCCAGGAAAATGTGCTGGTGCTAAATTCCATGAGTGCAGGGAATAAATGGGGCAGCCTGAGCGCTTAGCAAGCTTCTCTGAAAAGTCCAAATGGGATTAGTAGAAGCCTTGCTGATTCCCAAGGTTACCTGTTACATGTACAGTCTTGGTCACATGACCTCTGGAAAGTGGGTGTAGTTTGACAGCCAGGAGAAGCCTTCGGCACTGGAGCTCAGTCTCATAAGGAAAGAGTCTTGAGGCTTTTCAAGCTAAAATTACCTTTGTAAGAGATGACCCCAAGGTGAGCTGACACCCTTGCTGTGACGGCTGTCAGAATCTGCAGCCAGAAAGACAACTGCAGGAAGTCCAGAGGGTTAATAATGGCCAAGCCGCGGTCTGCTTTCACATCTAAGCAGGATGGATTTGTTTGTCCTGCATCCAGGTTAACCTTCCTAGCGTTTGGAGCTAACATCAATTACACACATATATGATTTCAACGTGCCAGGGCAGTGTTACTTCTTGTGAGTCAGCATATCTTTTAATAAAGAGCTCCTCAGAGTGAGAGCTGGGAGAAGTGGTCCCTGGATACCGAAGGCCCCTTTGCACATCCCACAGCTGTCCTACAGTCTACAATACTTCTTATTGTGGTTGTGGTTGTAATTCCCAAGTCACAGATTTTTTGGTGCCCAACAAATGCCCACCTTCCTTTCAACAAATTAACAAGTTTGCCCCTCGGGAATGACTTTCATTCTGGTCATTTTTTTGTCCGAATAAGTACATTTCAGAACACACCAAGAAGGAATTTAACACATGTAGTAAAATATACACAATTAAATTTGATGAAAGCCAGTGATGAAAACACACACATTGGAAATGTGGAAATGTAAATATGAACGGCCACATACACAAAGTCCCTTAGACATGGGGCAAGATTTGAGCGAAAGCATTCTAATAATTAACACTGTCAGAAACAAGGCACATAATCGGCTCAGAGAGATCATCAGAGAGAGCCAAATTAACTACCATGCAGTCAAATTCCAATATTAAAACTGGAAAGGCTCTGTGAGTCTGAGGCCAACCTGGTCTACATAGTGAGTTCGAGGCCAGCTGGGGCTACAAGGAGACCCTGTCTCAAAAAGACCAAAACCAAAACAAAAAAACAACCAAATAAAACTAGAAAGTCTCTTCCACAAAACCTGGTAACTAGCTGGGGCTACAAGGAGACCCTGTCTCAAAAAGACCAAAACAAAACAAAAAAAAAAACCAACCAAATAAAACTAGAAAGTCTCTTCCACAAAACCTGGTAATATAAGGCTGGTTCTCCCTAACAGTCAACAGAAACTACCTGTTACATTGGCAGGAATAATACCATTTACAAAGTAGTGGGCACGTGCCGGCCATATTACTATATAGTTAGCTCATCCAGCTGCGAGATCTGCACTGCAATAACAAACATTTACTCTCTGTTTTCAGTAGATTAGGGAAGTGGCCCTGGAAATTTAAGTACACACCATCTCTGTCAGAGGGAATGTCAGGATTAAAGGGGTCAATTCTTTAAGCTACATAAAAAGCTACATAAAAAGAAACAATGCCAGACAGGAGATACCTTCCTTTGAGTTGTTGGCCAGGGTGGCCCAAGAGATTCCCAGACAGTAGTAACCCAGCATAGAACTGGAAAATGAACAGCAGACCCTAATCTTATCTAAAGGAATATTGGCAACTGATTGCTGCTAGATGAGGAAGAGCTGATCTTCCTAAAACAAGGGACTCTACATAGGCTGAGTAGACTCAGAGGATGGATTTGTACTGGAGTATATCGGGTCCAGTCAGGGTGCTATGGGAGATTGCTGGTAGCTACAAGGGTATATAGATGAATAAGATTGTTTGGGATGTTCTGTATGAAATACACAAAAAAATATTTTAAAAGTGAGTTATATTTGAGGAAGAAGTATAAAAATTTGCTCCATGTTAATTAGTAGAGGTGAAACACATTACCGTGAAATCTACCCGATGAATCCATATCCACGCTCAGGTGGATCTCAGAAAGTAACCGACTGTGGCTAGTGATAATCAGACACATAGAGACTAGAGACGCATGTGCAAACATCTAAGCATTAGTAGCATTAAAAATGAGTCTTTCTGTAGGAAACAGCATATTTTAAAATGAATGGAGAACTTTTTCAAAGGTTATAACCTCATTCAATTTTATGTCTTACAGGGTTTATACTGAGTTTGGTATTGTATAACTATTAATTCAACTGTGAACCTAAAAATTTACAGCCAATATTGAAAGAGATGAATCTTTGCTCTGGAAATTTTTATTGACTATGTTAATTCTGTAATGAAATATTTCTTCTAATTATGTGGTTATTAAATAAATAATTTTTAAAAAGACAAAGAAAATAGATCCAGCTTGAATATTTCAGCTCTTTTCTTCAACAACCATATACCTGTAACTGGATCAGCATCACTGATAACACTGCAATTGATTATTAATGAATTAAAAGGATGCATACGGAATATCCATTTTGTCAATAAAGGAGAAACTGAGACCAAATATTGACCTTTCTGTGTTACAGCATTTAGGAGACAAGGGGAGCAGTCTGTTTAGTCCAGTGTGATCATCACGGCACTGGAACGATACGGAATTTTCAAAGAACTCTAATAGGATACAGTCTTACATCTGAGCCAAATGCTCTACTGCCTCCTAATGGGATGTATGTAAGTAGGAGGAGAGATAAACTGAAAAGGTTCAATAGAAGGAATTTTGCTGAAATAAAGCACGTGAGAAATGACAGCCCCATCACCAAAGAAATGCCCCTTTTTCAGGTAGCATTTTTAGGCTCGTGTTAAATGCCATGAGAGTTATGGACACCTGCATTTCCAATAACTGTAAAGTAAATAAATAGAACATATTTACCAGTGGTATTCTGGCGTTTTGGGGGGAGGGGTTGTTTTTGTTTTTGAGACAGTCTTCCTAGTCCTGGTTCACCTGGAAGTCACTATGTAGACCAGGTTGGCCTCAATCTCACAGAGATTTGCCCAGCTCTGCCTCTGGAGGGCTGGATATTAAAGGCTTGCAACACCACACCTGGCCCAATGTATTCTGAATCATGGATTTGCTAATGTCCCTCCAGCTCTCAAAACTGTGATTTGATGCATAGCATCATCTCCTTGAGTTTGGAAGTCTTGGAAGGCTGGCAGAGAGCCAAGGACTTCAGGCTCATTTTTCTCCCAAGCCACAAAATGTCTTGTCATAATTAATAAATCCTTGCACGGAGCAAGCAGGTCATCCCTCAGGATGCTGTGGACCTAAGGAGAAAGAAACCATAGCAGGTCCCCCCAGTATGAAAGAGGTGGTGCTGGTAGCAGAGGAGGAGGGGCTGAAAGCAGCATCCTGAGCGTGGCTTGTGGCCTGTGCATCTCAGAAAGGCGTGGTCTGCATGAGAGATTTTAAAATGATGCAGGCAAGTTGTAACAGTGGGGCTGGTGACTGAGCAATTAAACCTTTCTTTTTGTGTTTTTATTATTTTTATGTGTATGACCATGTTGCACACATGTGTGTAAGTGTACCCATGTTTTGTAATGTCCATGGAGGTCAGAAGCAGGTACCAGATCCCCTGAAATCGGAGTTAGGGATGGTTGTTAGCCACCATGTGGATGCTGAGAATCGAACCTGGGTCCTCTGCAAAAGCAGCCAGTGCTCTTAACCACTGAGCCATCTCTCCAGCCCCATTAAACCTTTATTTCACAATGTTATGCCTGGGAGACTGAGGAAACCCAGGGCTGCTGGCGTAGACATGCAGGCTTAGGTCAGGAGTGACAGCACAAGAGCAGGCAGGTACTGTGTCTGTGAGACATGCAACCTCACCTCCACGCAGCCACACTGAGCACCAGACTGCCAGACTTGGCATCTCATAGGCCTCAGAATGGGATGAAAGCACAATTCTAACCCTGCCTCTTGATTCATTCCAGACATACAAAGATGACCACTGTACTTTCAATTACTAGTTTTAGGATTAAAAGTTTTAGAAATAGTTCCAAATCTTATAGCATGGTCAGCCAGCTTCAAACCTTTTCCTTGCTTAACCTAGAATATGGTTGAAGGATCAGAAACTACCACCTGTTGTGATTCGTTCTTTAGGGATTACCAACTTCTAAACCAAATGAACATCCATTTCCTGTTACCCCAAATCATCAGGTCCAGATTAGCTGGAAACTAAAGGGCCACCAAAGAGGCTCCAGGGTGGACTGCAAGAAACACACCTGTCAGTTGAACTGTGCGGTTGGCTCTGTAGAAGGAATTGCTTGAAATGTAATGTCATATAAATACCTCGTACTCACCATGGATTAAGGACACAAATAAACACCTTCACAGGCCAAAGAAACAGTAAACAAATAGAAGGCGCCCCTACATCCAATTTTAATATCGAAGATTTGATTCCTCGGCTTTTGAAATGAGATATCATATAGTAAGTGACTCCAATTTTAATGTGAAAATGCTTTACTCAGACAAGTTTATATTTGTGGAAAGTATGCTTATGTTTGGGCACATCTGAATAATTAGGATTTAATTTTAAGTTTTCAGTTTGACTGTGGATCCCAGACTAGACTTGAACTTGAGATCTTCTGGCCTCCCGGGCGCACTGTTATAAACATGCCACACCATACCTAGCTTTCCAATTATTTGCTATTATTCTGATTACTTCTCATTGATGGCCCTTTTTCTGGAATTGTCTCTGCTTCTACAGTATCTTCCTCCTCCAGTTCTTTAGAGTTGTATTTCTCTTTCAAGCCACAGTCTGCTTAAGTAACTTTGGAGCATTTGCTAATGTAGCTGGCCCGTGGGACCTCCAGCCACTGCGCAGGGCAGGTGCCAGGGCTATGCGCAATGGGAGAAGACGACAAGCAATGGGAGAAGACAAAGCAGGCGTCTCACTGTCTCTGCAGCGACTTGCTGTCTCGGGACTGACCAGACTCTGCCTAGCTACTCAGGGAGATGAGTGAACATTTACCGCATATATACTGTGTGATAGGTACTGTGCCAAGTTAAATTATATATGGAAGACTTAACACACTTGGGAAAGTAGTGTCTTACATTGCTAGGAGTGCAAACAAACAAACAAACGAACAAAAATATCAAACTCTAGTGGCTGAAACAGCAGAATTCTTTTCCAGACAGTTCTGCAGGCTGGAAGTAGGAGACGAAGATGCTGCCGGCTTGGTTCTTCCAGGGACCTCTTTCCTTGACTTAGGGGTGGCGTGCTCTCGGAGAGCCCTCTCACGACCTTTGCTCTGTGGGTCCCACTGCTGATACCTGTTTGCCTTCTTATGAGTATATCGGTCTTGCTGAGTAGGAGGCCCAACAGGATGATCTCCTTTAATCTTAGTCATTACAGGCCCTATCTTCAGCACAGTCACCTTGGAGAAAAGAGGTTCAGCCTATGGATTTAATGGGAACTCAGTCCAGCCCCTCACTCCCAGAACCACACTTCTCCAATGCTTATTTGAAATTAACCTGCCACAGGTTAGACCAATCTCCACCCTTTACTGGTTGTATGACAAGTCACAAAACATTTAAAGAAAAACAATGCTGATTTTGGTTCACCATCTAAGTTTTGTAAATAAAAATATAGTCTAGCTTATAATATTATTATCTCATTTATTACTCAAAACCCAGTGATAGAGTGTATTTTTAAAGGAGAAAAAAGGAAAATAAGATAAAAAATGAATTTTACTAGTCAGGGTGGTACAAACCTTTCATCTCAGCACTCAGAAGACAGAGGCAGGTGGATCTCTGTGACATCAAGGCCAGCCTGGACTACATAGTGATTTCTAGGTGAGCTGTGGCTATGGGGAGACCCTGCCACAAAAAAACAAAACACGCCAGGCGTGGTGGCATACACCTTTAATCCCAGCACCCAGGAGGCAGAAGCAGGCGGATCCTCTGTGAGTTCGAGGCCAGCCTGGTCTACGGAGTGAGTTCCAGGCAGGTAGAGCGTCAGGGAGACCCTGTCTCAAAAAAGAGCAACAACAAAAACAAAAACAAAAACAAAAAAACACTGGTGGGGTTTTTTCTTTTTGTTTTTCATTTCTGTCTTAAATCCACAGAACACTGCATTGCATAGGAACTAAAACAAGTCAGTCCCTGAAAATATTTTTAGTGAGTGAAACATTTAAAGCAATGACTCTTAAAATGATAGGCAAGCTTCGAGACTGTCCTGTACACATTAAGAAAAACAAATCCCAAGTTTTCTTTTCCTTTTCAGTGGCTCATAGACTCTGAAAGATCACAGAAATGCTTGGCTGCTGTCTATCAAAATTGTTTTCACTTAAAGAGAACCTAGTTAAGCTACCTGATGCTCCCAGCACATATCTGTTCCTTCAAAGCACACACAAAAAATAAGCTTCATCATTAAAATCAAAAATCTAAGAGCAGCAGTTTCACCCTCGACCCCGGTCCTCAACACTCACAGTCGCCAGGGTCTGTGACTAGTTGACACACTGAGCTCTGCAGTGCACAGGCATGCAGATCAATGCCCCTGCAGCCAGCTTGCAGTGGAGAAACCCGCATCCATCCCTTCACTTCCTGCCACGGAGGCTCTCACAGATGAATCGTTCACCGGCTGTGGCCCTCAGATTTCATTCAGCGTAATCAGCGACAACTGCTGAGGACTTTGATTAAACTTTTAAACTGTTAATCTGATGCAAATAGTGGAAAGTATTGATTAAAGCATCTTCAAACGGGAACCTGTTGAGATGAGGAAGGAAACGCTGTGAGGATGTGGGACAGCCTGGCCAGATGAGCCATGCACAGAGGAGGGTCACGCACAAAACACAGCCATGCCAGAGATGATCGTGCTAGGGCTTGGAAACCTGGGACAGGGCCCGATTGCTGTGACAGCTAAATGCCAAAACAGAACCCTATGACCTAAAACTGATTCTTCTTTAACTGTAGAAAACTCTCTTTGTCATTGGTTTCTTGCTACCTACTTAAAACATACTCGATTTCACAGAGGGGCCAGCTGCCTTCCCCTCCCACCGTATTCATAACAGATGACACTGAGCCACTGTGATGTGACCAGGAGTCGGGCCTGTGGAAGGGAGGACACTATGTCAGGGAAGCAGAGCATCCAAGTAAGAGAAGCCCAGAAAGCCCTCACAGCGGCCATCAGGTCAGGCCTCAGGGAGCAGGCGCTCTGTGTGCACCTGGACAGCGGCCCTCCTGGGCACAGACTCCCCCAGTGAATTGATCTTGGAATTACTGGTCGCCAGGACTGTGAGAATTCCATTTCTCTTTATAACCTATCTAGCATATGGCATTTTGTCATAGCAGCTCATGTAGACTAAAACAAGTAAGACACACCACTTAGGCCAGATAACAGCAGATCTATAAACAAGATGAGCAAGAGCATCGGGGTAGACTGTCCTAGCAACACAATGGATTAAAGTCGTATTCATCTTGAAGCTCACCAATCCACTAAATACTTGCATTCCGCTGAGTATATTTTATGAAAACGTTCTTACAGATGATTTGTAGAGATATTAATAATAACAACTACTAATGATTTTCACTTTCTTATGGCTTAATGATTTGCTGTCTAGGAAATAGTAACACATTAGAAATTCAATAAATGAATCATCTATCTATAATCTTTAAGATTAACATCAAAGACACTACAAGTTAATTAATGAGGGCTGGAGAGATGGTTCAGTGGTTAAGAGCAGTCACTGTTCATCCAAAAGACCTAGTTTTGGTTCCCAGCACCCACATCGGGTGGCTCAGGCCGTCTCTAACTCGAGTTCAGAGGATGTGACACCATCTTTTGGCCTCTGCCAACACCCAGCACGCACACAGGGCATATTCATATATGCAGTCAGAACACTAATACACATAAAAATAAAAACAAATCACCTGTAAAAAAAAAGTTTAAAAAATAAAAATGTTTATGATTAATTACGATTTCTTACAATTCCTTAATTTTAAGGAAGTATATCTTCCCTAGTGTTGAAAATATTTTGATACATGAGGAATAAATAAATCAGCCTAGTATTCACTGAAAATTTTTTGTTAAACTGAGTATGTGGAAGTACGAACATTGATAGACACAGAATATATATTTTCCTTTAAACTATTCCTTTTTATTTGCAAGGGTTACGTAAAACATCTCAAAATAGTTTCAATACCCCTGACCCAAAATGCTAGGGACTAGAGGTGATCCAGGTTTCAGAATTTATAATATTTACATGCAGGGACTAGAAGTGATCCAGGTTTCAGAATTTATAATATTTACATGCATTTTTCATATCAGATGCGGCAGAGGTGTTATTCAACTGTTTTATCACATTTAAATACAGACACAATATATTCTTAAGTTCCATATGTACTTTATATACTAGCTTATTATACATAGTATAAGGATAATGTTTTTTGTCATTTTGAGACAAGGTCTCCCAGTAGCCCCAGCTGTCCTGGAACTCACTATGCAGACCAGGCTGGCCTCGAACTCACAAAGATATGCCTGCTTGTGCCTCCCAAGTGCTGGGATTGAAGGCGTGTGCCTCCATGCCTGGCTCAAGGATAATTTTGCATAATATTTTAATAATTATATGTGTTAGATGGTACCACATGGTGGCAATCACTTCTAACATCAGATCAGCAATGAATTTTGGAAGACAGAGAACTCTCGATTTGAGATTTTGTTTAATTAGGGTACTTGAACCTTCCAAGGACTGAAATGCCAGCTGGTTTAGCTATCTCTTACATGATTTTGGTAAATGCACAGTTACTTTATCTGTCAAAACAACAGTTAGCTTTGTAGAAATCATATTTAATAAATGACTCTCAAATCTCTCAAATTCATATATAAGTTTTGGCTTGGAAAACACATATTTTGACATCCTTTTATTAAATGAGTCACACACACTTCATATCCTACTCAATACTATGTGATTCTAATTAGATTTCATGAGAATGTGATGCAGAGTACCAAAGACAGACATGTGACCTCACTGTATGCTGAGAGAGAGAGAGAGAGAGAGAGAGAGAGAGAGAGAGACTATTCAAAATCAGACAGTCCAAAAATCCTTAGAGTTTATGTCATATTAAACCACAGCACTTAGGAGCATGCTGAAGTCATAAGAGTAAAGAAATATGATAGAGATCATTTTGGGTTTGAGAGGAGATAACGCCAGGAGGTGCCTTACACCCTCTTCTTCCTGCTCAGGACACCTGCCAGGTCTGGGCAGTGGACACAGGGCTGACCTTAGAACACTGTGGGGTGCACAAGAAGACAGGCTGTCTTGGGTCCTCAGTTCTGATGAACGAACCTGAGGTCCTCCCGTCCCTGCACTGCAGCAGCCCAACAGACACAGGCAGGCACAGTCCGACAGAGGGCTCCAAAGAGCCACCACCCTCCAAAACCAACTAGGGGTAAGGAGCAGATGATGGGACATCTGGAAGATTCTAGAGTCTGGAAACTGAACATACATAAATTCCCAATGGGAAAAACTCCTTAAAGTACTACTTTCTACAACTAATGATTACCTAAAATGTCACTTGTGTCAACAATATAATTTCTATGTGTCTATTTTTCTTTGTATATAAAAATTTTCTTTAAAGAAAGAGAAAATACGGACTGGAGACATGGCTCAGTGGTTAAGAGCCCTCGCTGCTCTTGCAGAGGACCCAGGTTTGAGTCCCAGCACCCACATGGCAGCTAACAACCATCTGTAACTCCAGTTCCAGGGGATCCGACAGCCTCTTCAGCCCTTTATAAGAATCTTGGACAACACTGTTTGAAGGGACAGTCTCTCCATGTGATAAAACTGAAAACTAAGGCTGTCCAGTAGCAAAGTTCTTATTACCTGGAATTTGGACAATAAGTAGAAAGAAAAAATATCCCTAGTTCAAAGTGCTAAATTTAAAATTGTAAACTTAAAAAACGAGCACAGAGCTGGAGGACAACTCGGCAGGTAAGAACAGTGACTGCTTACACAGAGGACTGGGGGTCGAGTCCTAGCACCCACATGGCAGCTAACAATTGTACTAACTCTACTACCAGGGCATCTGACAGCCTCTTCTGACCTCAGTGGGCATTGTACGACACAGGTGCACCTACATACATGCAAGCAATACACTCACACATAAAATAAAAATAATAAATAAAAAATGGCAGCAGGCATTAAAATGTTTCTAAGTTTACAAAAATCACTTTTCTTAGCAAAGGTTCAGATTATTTCAAATGCAAATAAGTTAAATCCTGCTCAGAGAGCGTTCTTATTTGAGGAGAGAACTGATTCCTGCAAGTTCTCCTCTGAACTTCATATGCATGAGTTGGAAGGTACACGAACATACATGCACACACATGGTATAGACAGAAGATCAGTAGATGGATGACTGATTCATTGATAGACAGATAGACAGATATAGATGACAGCTAGCTAGACAGATGATAGAAGATAGATGACAGATGACAGATAGATAGATGATAGATAGATGATAGAAGATAGATGACAGATAGATAGATAGATAGATAGATAGATAGATAGATAGATAGATAGTAGATAGATGATAGGTAGATAGATAGATGATAGATCGATAGATAGATCGATAGATAGATGATAGCTAGATCGATAGATGACAGATGATAGATAGATGATAGAGATATATAGATAGATGATAGATAGATGATAGATAGATAATAGTAGATAGATAGATAGAAGATAGATGATAGATAGATAGATAGATAGAAGACAGACAGATAGATAATAGATAGATTATAGATAGGTGATAGATAGAAG
>NW_008338533.1:5214905-5219536 GCF_000622305.1 Nannospalax galili | reverse complement strand
GAAGATAGATAGATAGATGATAGATAGATAGATAGATAGATAGATAGATGATAAATAAACAGATAGACAAACAGATAGATAGATGGATGGATGATAGGTAGATTGACTGCAATCTAAAGAACCCTCTAGTCAGAGAATGTGTGATCTTTTTTTTGGCAAAGGAAATCGTATCCCCTGACCATACAAGACCTTAGTTAATCTTTACCATCCTTAAAATTTCTGTAATATAAGGGTTTTCAAGTTGCAATTTTTAGGTACCTGTGTTTGGCAAATACTTCCACTGCAGAGAAAGAAGGAAGTACGGGGAGAGAGACAGACAGAGACAGAGATAGACGCAAGGCACTTGGGAACACTCTATAACCTTACACCACATCTCAAAGTTCTGCACTTACTACAGATTCTGGTGTTAAGGAAGGGTTTTTGCTCTGGCTCTCTTCTGCTGGCTTTGCTTTAGCTGACGCTAAAGCTGGCTACGGCAGGTTCACCAAGAAAACAGCAGACGAAAGGATGGAGTCTCTGGACCCAGAGTTTTGAGCCCAGGGCTAAAAATACATTTAATTACTGTGATGGTTACTGAAAGCTGTAGTTTGATTATGGCTTACTTTAGTGGGCTCAAGGCCACTTCAGACTAAACGCCTCATGAATAGAATTCTTGTGCAAAACCCATGTAATAGTCTTAACACAGAACTATTCAGTTCAAGGAAATACAAATGAATTAGTTTGTGCCTCATAAATGTGTCTTTGTCCACACACGCTGAATGGTCCATACAGGGGAGTAAAATAGCAAGACCTCAAAGAGCAGAACAGAGAAGCAGGCAAAGGGTTAAACTTCAGCAGATTCTGCTGAAAGGAACTGTGTTTTCTACTCCACTGAACCTGTACTTTCAAACTCTAGGCTGTGTTGGTTAAAGGACAGAATCACCTACTCAAGACGACCAAGTTTCCTCTGTTAAAGTACACAAGATCTTTTACAGCCATTTCTTAAACTATACAACTCTCAATGCTTAAGTAGACTACAACTTAAACATAATTTAAATATTTTAAAAGACCGCTTGCCATCATCTAAGTAGCTGAACACCAAGAATCTGTGTGGATGCGGATGTAAATGTGTATGTGTGAGATTGTGAGTGTGAATGTATGTGTGTGTGTGAATGTTTGTGTGTACAAGATTGTGTGTGTGAATGTGTTTGTATGTGCAAGTATATGCATCCGAGTTTGTGTGAGTCTATGTATGTGTGAGCAAGTGTGTGTGTGAGTATGTATATATGTGTATGTGTGTGTATGTCTGTATGTGCATGAATGATTAGAACGAAGTTTATCCTCAGAAGTACAATTGCATTTGAAAATTAAACCTTACAAGGCTAACTGAGTAAGGCTGGGACACAAGACCACTAGATAGCTTTGCCTGGGAGGCCAAATGGTGATGGTGGTGATGTATGGTCTGTCTAGTGCAAATCTTTCAACTTTTACAGAATTCGGTCTTTTTAATATTTTATTTATTATTTTATGTGTATGAGTATACTGCCTGCATGTATGTAGTGCACCCGTGTCATGCAATGCTGTGGGGGTCAGAAGAGGGCTTCGGATTCCCTGGTACCGGAGTTAAGGACGGTTC
Source organism: Nannospalax galili (assembly GCF_000622305.1). Taxonomy (NCBI): domain Eukaryota; kingdom Metazoa; phylum Chordata; class Mammalia; order Rodentia; family Spalacidae; genus Nannospalax; species Nannospalax galili. The sequence continues at coordinate 5,217,921 of NW_008338533.1, read as the reverse complement.
ATAGCTACCATTTGGGTGCTGGGAATCTAACCCAGGTCCCTCTGAAAGAGCAGTCAGTGCTTTTAACTGATGAGCCATCTCTCCAGCCCCCAGAATTCAGTCTTTCTATGAGCTTCCTACCAAAGTCACACCATCCATGGAAATTGAAAACGCGATTTAAGAACTGGTAACCACTCTCCAAACATGTCCTGTCACAAAAGTGTCGAATTGCTTCATAAACAAAATGAATAAAGACTACAAGGAAGGATGTCACAACTTCAGAGGCCCCAATGGCTGCCTGAGAACACATAGTTCTGCTGAAGCTTGCTTTGGATGTGTGAGACCTTATCAGATGTAAGTAAAGGGGACCAAGGGTCTGATCCTCTCTCCTTAGAGTGTGGTCCCAGGACTAGCAGTAAGGAGATGACCCAAGGGAAGTGTAGACTTGCCAAATTCATATCTAGGACAGGTAAAGCAAGCAGTCACTAAAGAGAGCTTTATCCCTCTGAAACAATATTTTCTCTTTAGGGATGGAAAACTGTGTAACCAAAGTCCCTAAATTCTCAAACTTTGAACACAGTGAAATTGGCATTTGTTCTTCAAAGACAAAAAAGAAATTAACAGACTCAAATGAAAACAAAATGTAGCACTGGTATAATTCGGGGTGATTTGCTCTCAGCCTTTTTCACTGCCCTTCCAGGACTGACCAGCCTACAGAACACGGTTGTCTAGGAGGATCATGGGCAACACAGCACTGACTAAGTATCCAGTGTGCCAAGCACTACTGCGATGGCTGCCCTGGAGGAAGCTTTAGCACCATTAAATAAAACTGTCCAAGAAGAGAACATCCAGAACATAGGGAAGAACCTGCAGGTTCTAACTGGTCTATTAAAACCCTACAAAAGCACAAATAGTCTTTGGAGATCAAAAGGTGACACAAATTTATACATAAACGACAAGTCTATGCTGAAAAATCAGGGCCTGAGTACTGGAAAATTCTATGGGGCTGTCTTGTTTTCATTAACAACCAACACTGTAGGAAAAGCGAATCTATTAAATTGAAATTCCTGACACTTGAACATGATCTAGGGCAATCAAGGGAAAGGACAGAGAGAATACATGAATGAAATTTGTAATGAAAGATTTATATAGCTTTTTTGTAAAGTGAAATATAATTTAATGCTAAGAGGACAAATAAAGGTACTGATATTACAGATTTATGTGCTGGGAGATAGTGAGTGCCAGAGACTGGAGGATCCTGCAGATGAAAATGAATTATCTGATAGCAGGTGCAGCCCAATAAAAATAGAAAAACAGGCTTAATAAAACAAGCCAAATATGACAAAGCTAGCAGGAATAAAATCAAGCCGATGGGTGAGCCTGTCACTCAGTCCTCCAACTCCTGTTTGCAACAGGTTGACCAGGGTGAGCTCAGGAAGCCCAATGAAGCCAGTTCGCGTGGTGAGCATGAGTCACCTTGAAAGTTATGACCTTTAGAATCTGCGTTTCAAAATGCTTCCACAAATGAAAAACTTTATTCCAATCCTCAGAGTTCTTTTCAGAGGAAATTCCTGGAGCTATTTTAATTCTTCTTTTAAACTTCATTGCAAGGGTTTTCCTTTGTGGAACGTATCACGCAGTAAACAGGGGGAAGGCAAACGTGACAAAATATCTACGTTTAGCCAGAAAACACAACCCTTAATTTCTTACCATAGTTCTAAAATGTCTTACATTTATTTATTTATTTGTTTGTTTATTTATTTATCTCTCTCTGTGTGTGAATGTATATGTGTATGGGGGGTGCCATGATACACGTGCGGATGTTACAGAATAGCTTAGGGAGTCAGCTCTCTCCCTCTACCATGTGTGTCCTCTGGATGCAATCCAGGTCATGGCAGTTAGCCCTCAGCTGTCGAGCCATCTTCCCAGCCCTTAACTTAAAATATGCATCGTTAAGAGAGGGTACTATCCAAAGATTACTATAGCAGAGGTTAAATTATGCATACAAATTGTGTATATTACAATACCCCTTCATATTTATTTGAATACTTACAGAACTGTTCCCAGATGTTTAGCATTCTTGATTTTATTTCTGTATATTCCTACACAGTATAAGTTGGACTATATAATTTTTATCATCAGAAAAATATCATTATCTGCAAAACCCAAGGGAACTGAAGCTATGACGTCTCCTAGAGAGATGCTCGACAGGTTGCCTGTGTCATAATTTCTCAGATCTCTAGGTGTCATGACATGGTGAATCCTGCAAGCACTGGGAAGAGACCAAGTCTCCATGTCCAGTGAACTTTTAATTACAGAACTCCCATCAGGCCCATCTTTACTTTTCCTCTCTTTGAAAAGCCTCTGCACATAAAAGGTGGATTTCTGAAGCTAGAGGACACAGTCATTAATTATGAAATTATCTAATGTTGTGACAATTTCTGCATAAAATAATTTTAGCAACTGATTGCTGATGAACATTCAAGAGGGATGTATTAGTACTCTGTCTACCTCTTATTCCACTATTTTCTTTTTCTTTTTTCTTTTTTGAGACAGGGTCTCCCTGTAGCTCCAGCTGTCCTGGAACTCATTCTGTAGACCAAGCTGGCCTTGAACACACAGAGATCCACCTGCCTCTGCCTCCCGAGTGCTGGGATTAAAGGTGTGTGCCACCATGCCTGGAGCCGAAATACCAGTTTTTAAAAATAATATAAAGACAGGGTCTCCCTGTAGCTCCAGCTGTCCTGGAACTCATTCTGTAGACCAAGCTGGCCTTGAACACACAGAGATCCACCTGCCTCTGCCTCCCGAGTGCTGGGATTAAAGGTGTGTGCCACCATGCCTGGAGCCGAAATACCAGTTTTTAAAAATAATATAAATAATTTCTGAAATGCTATAGACTCAATAACAAAAGGAAATGCCCAACACCACAGCACAATTTTACTGATAAGGGAGTATGTGCCCAGGGAGATTACCATGGGGTGACAGGTAATTCTGGGGACAAACAATACCACACTCTTTGATCATGGTTAGGTAA
>NW_008338533.1:5183499-5214665 GCF_000622305.1 Nannospalax galili | reverse complement strand
CTCTGTAATGTGTTACCGAATATGTTAAAGCTGTAATGAAATTCTTCTAAAAAAAAAAACTTGAAAATAAAATTTGAAAATTAAAAAAAAACTACATAAAACTCTGGACAAGAAAACAAAATAAAATTTCTGAAATGCTATAGACTCAATAACAAAAGGAAATGCCCAACACCACAGCACAATTTTACTGATAAGGGAGTATGTGCCCAGGGAGATTACCATGGGGTGACAGGTAATTCTGGGGACAAACAATACCACACTCTTTGATCATGGTTAGGTAAATCGTGAAACTCATGGAATAAAGATTACTTTGGATAATCGTTGATGGGTGTTTTATGTAGACAGAGTACCCAGAAAATCGGTACCAACTCTTTTCACTCATTATAACTTTTGATTTTGAAAACATCAAATAGAAAATAAGCACAGAAGAAGTATTAAACGGCATTGCGTTTGAGGGAGATGCATCGTGTATATGACTTATTAAAGCTGAAAAGCCCTGGTGATTTCTTCGGTGGAATCCCAGGTAACAGAGAGAAAGAGTTTCAAAGGCAGGTGGAGGACGACAAGAAGGCACGAAGCAGCCAGGGATGGACAGGTGTTGGGGTGACAGAATTTCAACAGATGCCCCAAGACCCCTGAAGTTGGAAAGGACTTGTAGAGATGTCCCATGGTGCTGGAGTAAGGGCTAAGACTTTGTAGCCGGGCACTGGCCACAGGCTGCCCCACATGAAGCAAACTTAGAAGAGGCAGCTCCCATTGGCTGGGGCACCACTCAAGAAGAAGGCCAGCAACCTTCCCAGCTCAGGAGGAGGGATCTTGGAGACTGAGAGCACCATGCAGTCTGTGAGGAACCGAGAGTCAAATGGACTTCACTCCTACAAATGTGATCAATGCCAGACACTGCAGTGAAGTCTGACTTGAGGAAAGTCACTTACACACTGACTAGTTTTTCAATGTCACATGAGGTTATTTTCTCTAACAAATGAGATGACATGTAAAACGTCCCCCTTTGCTCACAAACACAGAAGTCACGGTTTAGATAGGAGGCTCTCTACTACTCATTATTGTGGTTTGTAGTATGAATTCACATAATTATACATCATTCTATAATCGTTCAAAACAGATGGATAGTTTTCACTTGGCCAATTCTAAATGAATACTAAAAAGTACTTGAATGTCTATTTTTAATGCTTTATTATTTTTCGTTTTATATATATGAGTGTATTGTCCGCATGTGCACAAGTACACCTGTATTGTACAATGCCTGTGGAATGTCAGAAGACAGTGTAGGATGCCCTGGAACTGCAGTTATGGATGGTTGTTAGCCACCATGTGGGTGCTGGGAATTGAGCCTGGGTCCTCTGCAAGAGCAGCCAGTGCTCTCAACCGTTGAGTCATCTCTCCAACCTCATAATCTACTTTTTTAAAGGCACAGGATAGCCAGCTCTGTGTCAAGTCTCTGTCCAATAGCCATGGAGAAGTTCTCTATATAGGAAGCATTATGGGGCTGATTTGGAGCGATGTGGCTCATGGATTGGGGAATCCAGGGAAAGCAGGGAAAGCATAGCAGAATGTTCTAGGGGAGTATTCTTTCCCATAAAGAGCATCTGGCAGGTTTAAGAAACTCTTATCTTACAAAGGGTAAGGTTTAAACGAGTCAGACTTGTGTTCCAATCTTTCCCCGCCTGGCATGGGAACCTGGCTCTTCTAAACCTTTACAGAAGAGGCTACATTTGATGATGTGATGATGTGTTCAGCAGAAATCATGGTTACCTTGGGAGTCATCCTGGCACTGAGCGGCACTGAACTCTGAGCCACATTGACTTCTTACCAACTCTCTTTCAAATACCAACCACACCCCACAGATTGGAGTCCCTTCAAATTTAAAAGTTATGCTTTGGGTTTTCCTTCAAAACCCACTGGTCTCTGTTGATCCCCCCATTTACATCGTATGCACATGTCTGCACTTCTTCAAAAACAGAACCAGCCCAGATTAATTCCAGTGTCCCTGAACCTTCTTACGTACCTGACAGATGCTGATGCCTTTAGAATCTCCGCCAATGACTCAAATTCCCAAGACTTTGATCTAACCCATGCTGGTCCTGTACACAGGCTCACCTTCTTTTGGTGTCTAATTTCAGACACCTGTGACTTGACTAAGAGCTCTCATGAATGACAGTTACCTTGAATAACCTATCCAGTAACATTAAATGCCTTGGACAGCAATAAGCTTAACAGAAAGGCTACTGTAAAAAAATTTTTTTGAATACCATCTTGATCAAGGCATTCAGGTAATATAATAGAATTTCAATTTTCCATGTTCTCTTAGAAATAATTTCTTCTTTTGAAAAGGGAAAAGCTCAGTTTCTCTACAATATTAATTTGGGAGATAGTAGATTCTAGAACTGCAGATATTTAAATGAATAGGAGATGCTCTGATTGCCATTTTGAACACTTAATAGCTGTGTGTCCTTTAACACAAGATTCGATCAATGTCATTCTGAATCTCTACATCTACAGGAGATAATGACTCTTGCCCTGAATGGGAGGAAAAGAAGAATAAAACACGTGTAAAGCCCTCAGTTCAATGCTGTTCCCTTATAACAGTACTGATGAGGTTATTTTAAAATACCCATCCATTACCAAATATCAGTAATATGAAATTCCTTCATAGTACTGTACTTTGAAAATCTGTGGTCAGCCTATAACTAAATGTGATTAAGCAAGATTTGTTCTAGTTTCTTTCTACTGTACCAAGTGCTATTTATCCAAAAGAGGTTTGACTATCAAGGTAGGAGGAATAAAGCACAGCCACTAATAGCATCTCTGTGGCCACAGATGTGAAGGCTAACGATCTGGAATTGAATTACGTGATTGAATTTAAGGTGATTTCCTCTAGACGCCAATGACATGAAACATACTGTACTTGGATTATTCCAAGTAGAGGCTGAAACGCACACATTTTTAAACATGACAAGTATATTTTATTTCTAGATTCATGCTATGTCTACAAAATTTTCTAAGACCTCAGTAACCTTCTGTTTACATTATTTTAGTTTCTTATATATCCTTGACAAACAGCATCCATGATAAACTAAATGTTATGCATTTACAAAGAAAAATTTGAAATTATTTCCAATAGAATATTGTAGCACACATGCGTGCACATAGGCATGCACACATGCACACATGCGCCATCATTGAAATAATTTGCCTTTTCAAATCTTACACTCCCTTCTTTCCTATGTATGATGGTCTTGAAACAAACTACAAGATATCATAACTTCATATCAAATATCTAAACAGATTAAAATTCAGCCATATTTTTAAAATCAACAAAATCTAAAGATATTTTGCTACCAAACATGAAAGATCTGACAAGACACCACATTGAGGCTCCTTCTAGTTATCACATCTTAGCCCTCCACAGGATCCACCGACTACTCCATATTTTCTAATCCTTGCAACCATTTTCCAAAATACTTATTCGGAGAACTGTTTCCCTGTTCATTCAACCTACTTTAGAAAAGCAGTTCCAAATGTTCCAGAAAACATTAGTTTTCCTACAAACCTCAACAACCTGGTTATTGAATTAAACACCTATCTGAGAAGAAATCTAGCTTTTTCAGGTCAATTGCAATAGTTCCAATCAACAGAATACCATGTACATGTGAAAAAAACAAAGCAAAAAAACAACAAAACCCAAAAACCTAATCTAAACAAAACAAACTCTAAATTCTACTTTGTATATATCCTGCTCCCCATTAAAGCTTGTCCACTACATCAAAAGCAAACATCAAGGAGAAACTCTATCAACATTTTCCAAATTCTAGAAGCTTCCAGGTGATCACAATCTAACATACATATACGATACAAGGTATTTCTTCATCTCTTCAAGAGGGAATGCAACATGCTGACCAAGTTTCTTTACAGTGTTTTCCTGGTTTTAAAGAAGACGCCAGTTTGCCGTCTCATCACCACGCCCGAGGGCCACACATACCTGAAGCTGATGACGCAACCTGAGCACACATGCTAAGCAAAGCTTACCGTTGTCGTTTCTCAGGGTCCCGTTGGTGAGTTGCTTGAGTCTCTTCTGGTGAGATTTGCCGTTGTAGTGGATCTGAGCTTGAGCGGCCGAGTTGAGCTGGATGTTGCACACGCCACATAGGGTGAAGCTGGACCTCTTCTTTTCACCATCTGGCTTCTCTTCAAACTCTTCTGGCATTAATTCAGCCTCACTCTCCACATCTTGTACACCTGTGAAGTCTGGCAAAGAGTGTACAGGTAAAGATTTCAAGGTTCCTTCCTGGTTATTAAAAGGCGAGTCAAATAAGGAATGCTTTGGACACTTGGGAATAAAAGTTTTCCACTTTTCCCCATTTTACTAGGTCGTATACATAATGTCTGAGAAAAGAAAAACATTGCCTTGGGGTAGCAAATAGCACTATTTCACTTTTCCCTGCTCAATAGTGTGTGCAGGTGTGGAGCTCACATTAGAGAGGTATTTCAATACTTCCAATTTCAGAGCTGATGAAGCTTAAGGCTTCAGGGTAGTTAAGTAACTTGTCGAAGATCACACAGCTAACTAGTGGGTTGGAATAAGAATGCAATTTTATCTCCAAATCCACAGTTCTTAATAGTCATAACTTTAGTAGGCACTAATGTGTAGATATTATCATTCCCATTCAACTAAATAAAATTCCCTTCGTTTTATCCAGGTCTGATGACAGGAGCTTATAGTCTCAACTGCTTAGGAGGCTGAGGCAGGACGATCATAAGATCAAGGCCAACCTGGGCAACCTAATGAGACCCTCCTTCAAAAATGTTTTATAAAGTACAAAAAAGACCGTGGCTATTGCTCAAGGGTAGGGCTTTTGTCTCCTATGCATGGAATCTGCGGTTCATCCTCATCAACACTAGCTTTTAAATTCCTAATCCGTTCATTACAGCAGTGTACACAAGAATGGACACATCCTTTGAATATTCAGAGCTGCTAAAACTGTGCCAACATCCCGAATTTTATATCCTATAACTAAAGCACAAAAGATGCCCTAAATATGGAAAACAGCCTTGGGCTGGTAACCACAGTGCAGGACCTGCCACTAACTGTGGCCTGCCCTAAGAGCATCCATCCTGTACTCACAGCTAAGCAACTTTGGCCTTGAGATGAGCATAGGTAATAACTCTTGCCTCTCCTGTTTCCTATTCACTTTCAAGACATTAATTTTTTTCCGAGCTTGTTCCACAAGCCTCTGCAGAACCCTCCCACTCAGGCTCTGATTGGCCCATTTCTCCACCGCCTTCCAGGAGTCTGGGCACAGCTTCAGAATTTCTGGCAGTGGAAGCTGTCAGTGAGTTAACACACATACATCAGCTGCACAAAGAATCCTTTCCCAGACACAGGTGATGCCCCACAGGCACAGTAAAGACTGACCCTCACCACGAGGAAATCTTAAAGCTGAGAATGGAAAGTCATGAACTCTAGCATCAGATGGGTAAAGCAACGCACGCAAAAATGACCGTACTCAAGGGTTAGTTTGCAAGTAAAATCTGAAAGTCAAACTAGTGACCTTAGGAAAAGCACTGAACACTAAAATCTAGTGCAACGCATTACAGACATGAGCCCAAAGGAGTAAAAGACATTGATGTGCGCCATTTGGGGTTTCTTTTAAAAATAACTATTATCACTTTGTTTTATGATTTCACATATGTACAAGATGCATACTGGTCACTTTCACCTCCCATCTCTACCCACGCCCCTAACACTCCATCACAATAATATTAACTATATCATTGGTAGGATCACATTTAAAGAGAAAACCTATAGGCTTTGGAAAATGATGGTACTATTTATTTATTTATTTATTTATTTATTTATTTTTGGTCTTTTTGAGACAGGGTCTCCCTGTAGCCCAGCTGTCCTGGAACTCACTATGTAGACCAGGCTGGCCTTGAATTCAGATATCTGCCTGTCTCTGCCTCCCGATTGCTGGGATTAAAGACGTGTGCCACCATGCCCGGCTCAATGGTACTATTTTAATTAAAACAAAATATGTAAACATCTAAACTTTTCTTATGTAAACAATTTAAGTATCTATCCAGATTATATTCAGAATAGGTAAAATTTTCTTTTGAATTAATTTGGACTTTTAAACTCTATTATCCCAAACATTATTCAGTAGTAAAAAATACTAAGTAAACCATGCTGTTCCTAACTGCTACAGCTTTGTATGGCCTTTAAAAAGAGAATGGGAGGTGAGAGAGTTGAAGGAGAGGTTAAGGATGCTTACTGCTTTCTATAGGACCGAGGTTTGGTTCCCAGCACCCACATGGTTGCTCACAACTGCCTGTAACTGCAGTTCCAGAGGAATCAATGCCCTCTTCCGGCATGTAAAGGCATTGCACACATGTAGTGCACTTAAATACATACATGCAAAACATGCATGCACATAAAATTAAATCTTTAAAAATTATTTTAAAAATAGAATGAGAGGTGGGTATGACGGCTCATTTCTGTAATCTGAGTGCTTCAGAAGCTGAAGCTGGAGGAACACCTGGAGTTCCAGGCTAGCCTGGGCTACAGAATGACACTCTGCTTCAGAGAAACAAAAAGTATAAACAGAGAGAATGGGAAAATTTTTATTATGGGAAATTTTTGGTGCGTAAGAAGTGAAAAACCAAACACAGGATGTGAATGTAAGTATTGTGTAGTTATAGGTAAGTGTTGTGTGCTTAATACGGCTAGAAAACACACTAAATGTGGTGACAGGATGTGCTTATCACCACGTGAACACAAGTAGGGTTTTAGCACACAGAAGTCTCTGGTTTCAATGGTGAGCTTAGAATGAGCTCTTCTCCTTTTTATCAGCATTTTTCCACTTACATGATAAAATCTTAGTTTGCTATGAAGAAAATAAATCTGTGTATTTCAAAGACAAATGTGCCAAAGAAAAGGTGTTGCATCTACAAAACCAATAACGTAGGTCTGTCAAAACAGTCACACTACAAAACAGTTGTCACTGGTGAGACTCCCTGGCACATCATTTTGGTAAATACATGCCCATCTTTGGAAGGAAACATTGTCTTTTTTAATCCATATTTCTACTTTGCTGCACAAAATATCTTCCAACAATTTAGCTGGGTTGGAAATACTGGAGAAGAAATGTTCTCTCAAGGCCATGAGATTTATTTGTTATACAGAAGGGTTTTCTCCTTACAGGGGAAGTAAAGACTGTGTCAGCAGAGAACAGCAATAATTCATTTTGTTTTGAGTAGCAAAGACAGCAGGTCTCAAAGGGAACGGGAAACAACATGTGCTGATTACGACAGAGACACTTGTGGTTGAAGGGACCTTAAATTTTCAGGACTGGGTAATGATATCACAAAACACGTACAGAGATTATGATGTTTCTCAGCTGAACTGTCCAGTGAAGGTGGCAAGAGGTATAAATGGGGTTTCGTACAAAAAGGGTTAGAGCACCATGCCTAAATTCTGGAACGGAAGTTTTGTTCATCTGAGTTCTCTTAAAAAAAAAAAAAAAAACAACTCAGTAGTGATGAGTAAGATTAAATTTTAAGGTTAGAGCCCAGAATAGTTTATCAATTTCTTACAATTTTCTCCATCTGAACTTCATGTAGCAGAGCAGGTGGGCAGTAGAGACGTTTTTGGCTCCATGGGGCCCTGGGACCCTGTTCATGTATCTCAGTCAAGGACCAGTTATGTTGGGGAAATAAACACAGGAATTAGGTCTTGGCTCCTGTGTATTTTCATTTTCTCATTATGGAGATTAATTTGACCCAACAGTTTTGCAGAAATAACTTAAAGATAAATATCAGACATATAGGAAAACTGACTTTGAAAAACTACAATCAGTCAGCAATATATCTGAATATGAGTTAAGTAAAAATGAAACTGAAAATTACATGCAAAACCCCTCCCTACTCCTGTAGGATACTGCTTGGTTCTTACAGTTGATTCATTTAGTGGATTAAAAAAATTATGTAATATATGTGTGTATGATGTGTTTGTGGTTGTCTGTGTCTATCTGCCTCTCTCTCTCTTCTCTCTCTCTGTATGTTGTATTGTGTCTGTGTCTGTTTCTGTGTTTGTGCCTGTGTGTATGTGTGTGGGTATAATGTGTTTGTGGGTCTATCTCTCTCTCTTGCATGCACGCGCTTGTGTGTGTGTGTGTGTGTGTGTGTGTGTGTGTGTGTGTGTGTGTGTGTGTGTGTGTGTGTGTGTGTGTGTGTGTGTGCTTGGGACAGGGTCTCCCTGGAGCCCAAGCTGGCCTGAAATTCACTATGTAGATCAGGATAGTTCAGTTTCCAAGATTCACCTGCCTCTGCCTCCTGAGAGGTTTAAAGTCTGCACCAACACACCAGTCCCTATTAGCAAATAGTTTTAAGTCTCATCCTCATACTCATCCTGGTGAAAAAAAAAATCCGAAATTAACCCTGATTCCTTATTTTTTTACTTTAGGATGTATATGCTGTTAGTGACTTCTATACATGTTTACTTTTGTGTCTATTCTAAAGACCCCGAAAGAAACCAAACACTTTCAGTAGTGTTTTCCTCAGTGTTAAGACAAATGGTAAAGGCATGTTCACATGATGCATGTAACATATACATTCCATTTATAGCATCTTACCTTCTTAGAAATTGTGCTGTCACAACATGTTCATGTCTTAAACTACTAAAACCGTAAACTTTCCGTAAGGCTATGAGGAACCAAAACTGAATCAATTTTGCACTGATCTCGTTCCCCACTAGAGTGCAGTGTGCATTTAAAATTAAAGCTGCAGTATCTTCAAATTCCCAAACACAAGGCATACAAATAGCATTACTGTAAGTTTGCTAATAATAAAGAACATGTGCATTATAAATAAATAATATTCCTTTACGTGGCATATACATGACCCCCCCCCACATACGTGCATATGTATGGCCTGGCTAAGGAGGTCAACATGAACTAATTCGGGGTTGACAATTCAGACATCTAAGCTAAACTGGAGAAAAGCCATAGAACAGAGGATGGTCTAATCCGCTTGTCGGGCACCAGAGCAGCTCCTCTATTAAATAGCACTTTGGAACCTTAAAGATTATAAAATTTTGCTTGGGATCGTCTGACTTTATGAGGGGGAATGGTATTGGAAGAAACCTATGACAAACCGGGGTTAACAGGCTGTTTTGATGACAGATTTCATCACATCCCATCAAGCAAAATACGTGGGCTTCACACTGCTATTGATTGTCACAGAATTCATCTGCAAAGGCATTTCTTCTTAAAGAAAGGTGAACTCACCAGGTAGAACCTATATTTTAAAACAGCTGAGATCACATCTAAAATTGCAATGTGTTTAATGTTACCCATAAAGTTTTGAAACATTATAAAATTATGCTTTAAAATATTTTATTATTTGAGAATTCCATACATTGTGCTTTGGTCAGATTTATGTTCCCCTCTCACCCAAGTCTACCCCGATCCCTCCCTGCTTCTCAGCACACCCAACTTTGTGTTCTCACTTTTTAAGAGTATATGGGCAAGGCTGGGCTTGGTGGCACACACCTTTGATCTTTGATCCAAGCACTTGGGAGGCAGAGGCAGGTGGATCCCTGTGAGTTCAAAGCCATCCTGGTCTCTACACAGCTCCATAATAATGTCAGAAAGTGTAATGGCTTAAGAAACCACAGATGTAGTATCATACTGTTTCTGAGGAGCAGGAGCCCAGATGCCACTTATATGGGTCATCTTCCTGTCACAGCAAAGATTTCAGCTGGTCTGAAGTCTCATCTCAGCTCTGACTGGAGAAGGCAGCATGTCCTTGCCCACATGGCTGTTTCTGACATTCAGTTGCTCATTCTGGCCTTGTTTATTACTGACTGGAAATGACCACAAGCTTTTTGCTACTTGGTCCTCTCCATGGGGAAGCTCAGCTAGGCAGCTTGCTTCTTCACAGCTCTAGGAGGAGGGAGTCTCTCCTCACAAGTGGGGCTTTACAGTCTCTGTGATACGGTCACACTCCTGCATTGTGGATAGGCCTTCCCTGTTCTGCTGTCCTGACAGAAGCAGCTTTTAAGATCTGTTTACTTTGGGGAGAGTGGACTGTGGAAGGTCTGGTTACCACACAGTGGCTCTCAGTGCCAGAGGCTGTTCACCAGAGCTGGAAGAAAGCAGCTTCCCAGGGAACTCTCTTTCAGTGTGCTGAAACCCCATGACAATTCTCTGCATCATCCAGAGTCTGGTCCTTTCCTCTGACAGGAAGATGGAGAGACTGTGACTGGAAACACTGAACCAAGAACAGTCATTCATCAGATTGGTTTTGGAAGAGCAACGTAAGGTGGTGGGAAAGTCTAGATTAAGGTCAGTCTAGACAGTGACCGGATGGCCATTGACATCATCAAAGCAGGAGCACACATTTATGGAAGTAAAATTGATCTAATGACAAAGAAAGGCCAGGGCTTTTCGGTCCTAAGAACAGGAGGAGAGGAAGCAGAGCCACTTGTATAGAACGAAAAGCAGGCACACAGCCCTGAGTGTCCCAGGCCAGCCCTCAGTCATGTGAAACACCACGGCCTCCCAGACACTGACTGGTGTGCCAGTGTCCCAAGTGGTTTAAGGTGTGCTAGGTGCAGAGAAGGTGCATCAGATACACTGTCACTCTAATTATCTGCTGCCTTTCATCACTGGCATCGCTCGTTTTTAACCACACAGCAGTCAAGGCCGTCTCTTTCTGCTGGGTCAGCAGGGAGTTTTTTTAGGACAAGCCTCTCAAGTTTTATGAAAGCTGTTTTAAATGCAAAGTACGGTACAGATAGTTCAAGACACAGGATATTGGGTGCATTTCCAGTGGAAAAGGATTAATATTTAAAGAAGCTTTAACAAAAAAATGTGGCCCAAGACCACCAGTGAGGGAAGTCGGGGCAGGAAGTTAAGCACGAACATGAGGCGGAAGCCATGGAGGACAGAGCCTCACTGCTCTGTCTCCGACTCCTGCTCCTGCTCACGCTAGCTTCCTTTCTTACATTTCAGGACCGACTGCCCAGGGATGGTGCTGCCTACAGCGGCATGGGACCTCTGGATCCATTAATAATAAAGACAATCCCTGAGACATGCCCGCAGGCCAATCTAATCTAGACCCATCCTCTGTCCAGGCTTTGCTCTCAAATGACTCTGGACTCTGACAAGCTGACAGTTAGAGCTAACCCGGACGCTCATGCTGGGTCTTTCTATCAGAGTCACTGTGAAAGGACACAGCTGGATAATTTTCTTCTCATTTTCTCTTATTATTCTGTTCATTCTATACCTGTCATTGTGATCATATTAATTTAATATCATTTCAAAATAGCTTGCTATACTCAAAAGATGTCTCTGTAAATGTCATAGGAAACACAAATGAAAACAGGCAGCAGATGTGCCAAGAGTGGAAAACAAGGAATCAAACATTTGTAGCAGAGAACATGGGTGATCCAGAGAAAAGATCAAAGTAGGAACAGAGATGCTAACAAGGAATCAAACATTTGTAGCAGAGAACATGGGTGATCCAGAGAAAAGATCAAAGCAGGAACAGAGATGCTACCTACAAGCAATCACCTTAAATGTAAATGAACTAAATTCTATAATTAAAAGATATAGAATGACTGAATCTTTAAAGGATTTATTCTAATTTATTTTTAATTATGAGGTTGTGAACCTGAGAGCAGGTGACCTTGGAAGCTAGAAGAGGAGTTTCGGCCCTGAGCCACCTGACACGGGGGACACAAAACAAACTGGGGTCCTCTGCAAATGCAGTAGTGCTCTTAACCACTGAGCCATCTCTCTAGTCCCTGAATAGATTATTTTTAAGAGGACTCAAATATATATTTCTTACAAGAAATTTACTTTACCTCTAAGACAGAGAAGGCTGAAGGTGAAGGGACGGAATAAGACATTCATGCAAATGGAAGGGGGAGAAAGGAGCACATACCGACACCAGATAAAACAGATTTAAAACCAAACCCAGACTACAGGGACAAGGTCAAGCACATAGCCATAAAACCAAGAGTAAATGTCAAGTCTAGACACAAATGTACCAGCTACCAGAACATACAGATGCAGAAGGAACAAGCCTAAAGGGACAGAGATCCCGATGCAGCACTGGCTGGGACTCTAGCACCCCACTTTCAGCAACAGAAAGACTACCCCGTGAAGAATAAAAAAAAGCATTGAACGTCAAAACTGTGCCCTGGGGAAAATGGGCTTTACAGACACCTACAGAACCATCCAACCATAGACAAAATGCTACATCGTTCTTCTCAGTACATGGAGCAGGCCACTAAGTAAGTCCCAACAACCCTAAAAGAGTGATATCCTGTCTAATGTCTTTTCTTAAGGCAAAGCAGAATGTGTAGAAAACAACAATGACAACTTCGGATACAGTTCAGATACATGGAGCTTAAGCAACTTAATATCTAGTCATCAATGAATCCTGAAGAAATCAAGAAGAAAATATCTCTAAGTGCTGGAGCACAGTGAAAACAAAGATACAAAGTATCAAAATTCATGGATCTCACAGAAGCTTCCCTGTGAAGGACTTCACCGCCATAGATGTCCACAGGAAGAGAGAAGGATCTCAAACTGCCACAGCTCCTTAAGGAACCAGAAAATAACAAACTAAACCCCAAGTTAGAAGGAATGTGATCAGAACAGAGCAGAAGAAAGGGCTAGGAAATGAACAGACAGTTCTCACAAGATGAAATACAAGGGGCCAGCAAGCACACGAAGGAACGGGCTTAAGAAGATAGATGATTGTCCCCTTGGATTTTGCATATTTATTGAAATGAAACAGCAAAACAGCAAGTCTTAGAAATATTGTTCTCTTCTTCTTTGAAGTTCGATTTTTAAAATGTTTTCTATCGCCATAGTTTTCATTTTTTTTAGATTCCATATGAATCTGACAAAATTTTAACTGTACTTTTTGATTTACTTTTATTTTATGTGCATGAGGTTTTTGCCTGCATGTATGTAAGTTCACCCATGTCATTTAATGCCACACAGGCCAGAAGAGGGCATCAGATCTCCTGGAACTGGAATCATGAACTGTTATCAGCTGTCACATGTTAGGGACCACACTTGCTTCCTTGCAAGAGCAGCCAGTACTGTTAACTGCTGACCCACATCTCCAGCCCCCAAAATATAATTTGATAAAGGTTCTCTTTATGAATTTGTGTTTGGAAACATGAAGAACCAAACCATAACTTCTTCCTGTCAGTATGTGGGTTTTCATGGACTCTGATTCCCTGACCGATTTGAAGATCTGTTTGAAGGATTCTGATCATCTATTCTTGTGGTTGTTTAAAACGTGTCCTAAAGCAGAGATCCAAATGCTTAGTAGCTACGAGGTCTCCAGCAAAACCTTCACATGTGTAAATTCAAGGAGCATGAGGGGTCAAGGGGTTGCTCCTTCCCAGTGCTACAAACATCAGTCTACACTCATATTCTTGCAAACTTGATGGCCTTCAGAGCAACATGAGGCTTTGTTTTTATGATTTTTTAAACCTGATATTTTTTTTGATTTCAAGGATTTTTCAGTAATTTTTTTATTGGTTGGTCTGACTGGTAGGTAAGCCCAAGCTCCAGGGGTACCCCATACCAACATGCACATGGGCAGCACTAACTAGGCTTGGTGGTTTGTTTTTTTTAAAGAAAGAATTTAAAAAGGACATGAAGTTGGGGGACATGAAGAAGGATGTAGGAGTTGGAGGTGCATGACTGAGGAGCAAAAATGATCAAAATATACTGTGTATTTGGATGAAATTCCCAAAGAAGAAAGAAAATAAATTATACTGAAAATTTGGGGTCTCCTCCTCCTTTAGCTTGAGTTTTGACGAATGTTTAAATTAAAATGTATGTCAAGTAAATATTCCAGAAATGATCGAATCAGCAGGTAAGCTGCTAAGCACTGAAAATTTATCACAACCTCAGTTCATCTGCATCTACTATGTATCTAAGAAATCTGTGATCTACGTTATCTGATCTCAAACGCTGCTGAACACAGAAAGACCATGGAGTTCCAATGTAAGTAAATGTTCAGAAATCAATACAATGGTCAGCACCATGAGGGGCCGAAATGCAAAGATGAAAGTATCTGAGCTGCGATGGAAGACAAATGTGCACACACAGTGTCCCCAAAGCCGAGCTCCTATCTAATGCAATGTTATTTTTGCATCCTAAGTGCTATTCAAACTCCAATTCCACCTGCAGAAAGCTTGGGCACTGAATACATTTCTGAAACAAAACACAGACACACACATATGCTCCAAACTCCTTAAGGTTCATTCTTTTGTAAATACATTTTTGTTTATTTGTTGAGACTTTCACATGTGCAAACAATGTATTTCATTAATCCACTCCACCTCACTCCCTTCCATCTAGCCGGTACCAGAACCATGTCACCATGTTCATGTTTCCCTCCCAAATTCACACTCTTTTTAACTCAGAGTCCACCTACTGCTGACTGTATATGCGTGGGGGTAACCATCCACTGGAGCATGGGCAGCCTACCAATGGCCACATTCCAGACAAAACTGACTCTCCCTCCCCCAGCAACCATCAAAGGCCAATACCTCCTCAGCTAGGGGTGGGGTTTTGTGAGTCCCTCCTCCATGTCTCCTGGAATTTTAACTGGCTGAATCTTATGCAGATCTTGTCCGGGCAGCCACAGCTACTCTGAGTCCACGTGTGCAATGGCAGTACCATAGTCTGTCATTTTTCACAGCAGTCATCCCTGTCCTGTGAAGGAAGCTCACTTGAAGGGAAGTGCTGCTTATGTTCTATTTCAAGTCTTTTTGGAGAAAGGGAGGTTGACGTCCATTGTGTTCTAGATTTAATCATGTGCTCACCTGAGAATTCTCCTTGTAGCATAGACAGGAGACAAAGGCACATGTCGGCATGAAAGAGCATGTGCAGAAAATCTTGCTAGCTGATTTAATGAAACTATTCATTGTAATGCACAACCTGAGGATGGAAAGACTGGCACTCTGAGAAAATTCATTCTCTAAAATATTACAGCAGAAATCAACCTGGAGGCTGGAGAGATGGCTCGGCAGTTAAAAGCATTTGCTGCTCTTACAGAGAAACTAAGTTCAGTTCCTAGCACCCATGTCATGCAGCTGAGACTTGCCTATAACTCCAG
Source organism: Nannospalax galili (assembly GCF_000622305.1). Taxonomy (NCBI): domain Eukaryota; kingdom Metazoa; phylum Chordata; class Mammalia; order Rodentia; family Spalacidae; genus Nannospalax; species Nannospalax galili. The sequence goes on along the minus strand of NW_008338533.1, from coordinate 5,199,494 downwards.
CTCTTGGGGGGAAATAACACCCTCTTCTGGCCTCTTTGTGTACCTACAAACATGCACACATACCCTCACATAGACACACATGTATACACATAATTAAAATAATTTTTAAAATCTAGAGTAAATTCAACCTGGGTTCACATTCTGATAGCTTAATTAATCAGGTTGGTTGATGTACACTGGAGTTAGGAAGTGAGTCTTAAACAGGATTTCAAAATGAGAAAGGTCTCTGAAGAGTCTCTACAAATATTTGTACACGAGGCTCAGGGATCACTGCAGAAGGGGAGGTGGAAAGACTGTAAGAGGGAGAGCTAGTGGACAACCTGTTTCAAGGAAGCAGTCTTCCAGACATCTGATCTGTTACATAAACACACAGCAGTGGTGGCAGCATGCACAAGCCCTACGGAAGCTCAGGCCGGACAAAATATGAGCATAGACAGGAAGTGGATAAGAAATCCCAGCCCAACCGAAAGAACTTCTGGCAACTGATGGCTGCTGGGAGAGGGAGAGACAATGGCTTACAGGGTTGGAGCTCTTGGTGGGCCCAGTGGAAGGAACCACACTGAAGGACATTGGCAGACACAGGTAACACTCTATAGGCCATATCACACATATAAGAGAGTTCAGTAAATCAGGCAGGGGCAGCGGGGGAAGGTGGAGAGGGTGTAGATCTAAATGCCGTCAAACAATATTGTGCGAAAATTCAATTAAAAATGCAAAAAATACTGAAAAAAGAAAAATATTCTTACACTTTATTTATTACATATGTATGTATGTATGTATGTATGTATGTATATAGGTACGTATTGTGTGTGAGAGAGGATGGGCACTATGGTCTGTGTATGAAAGTCAAAGACGACTGTGGAAGTCTGTTCTCTTCTTCCAACTTAACGCATCCGGCACCCAACCCAGGCCCTTAGGTTTGGTAGCAAATGCCTTTAATTGCTGAGCCACGTCACTGGCCCAGTGTCTGAAAATTCAGTCTTTGAAATCAACGCCATACTGGTTAGAAAAGTGAGGTGAACCGTTATCATGATGAGGAAGAAGTTTTCGAGAGCAAGAAATGAAGGAATATTGATGCTAGGGATGGGTCAGCCATAGACGCACAGGAGCAATTCAGAGACGCACATGTTATCTGGGTCTGTCAATGCATTCCCTGGGGAGACCAGCCCTCCAGACGGGACTAAGGCTGACACGACTGTCTCCATTCTGAGAGATGCTGCACGTAGGACATCCTAAGATGAGAAAATCCTCAGCCCCTCTAACCCTCCAGTTCCCATGGAAGAGCCATCAAAGAACTTGGCGTCTATGCGATGATTCCTACTGCAAGCTCGGTGTTGTGCCACGTCTGGCATCTCCCCTTTGTTTGATGTTCATGTTAAAAAGAGTGCCTGCACCACAGTATCCATGAAAAAAAGTGCTTTGAAACCTATGTTTATGGAGTTCTGAGAGAAGAAATGGAACACAAATGCCTAAGAGCAAAATAAATATCTACAAGAATATCGCTCTGAAGACATTTGAACATCTTTAGATGTATACAAGTGTTTGTATACACATACATCCATGCATGTAATAACATGGTTCAAAACACACAGTAGAGTCTGTTACTCCAACACACCACACACATACAAAGTGAGCCTTTCCTAAGCAGGAATTTGTAGGAAACAGTTTCATTTGACATGGCTCTTCCATGTGTTTCAAGCCTCCCTCCACAGTGCCGACAGCAGTGCCTTGAGACAGCACAAATGCGTTCACATGTACTGCTTTCTAATTGTCACTGATAAACTATTTTTAAACACTACTCATTTATAATCAGTCACTTCACAGCATTTACTAAGTGCCGTGCATCGCTGAAACATACTAGTGTTAATACCTCTAATTCTCAGGGCACCGTCAAGGAGGCGGGCAGGGTGGTTATCCCCAACCTACAGATGAGGAAACGCAGACGCATGTCTGGTTGAGCTGTGTCTTGACCTCAGGCCCTGCCTCTTCTGTCAGAGTCCACACTGTAACAAGTGATAAGAACCTTTCTTCTAGAAAACACTGTGAGGTCAGGAGAAAGGCCTACGGGGACTGTGCTGCTGTTCCAAGGCCTCCTTTCTTGGTTCAATATCTTTTCCAAGCTCCTATTTTTAACTGGCATCATGTAGCTTGGAAATACACCACAGTCATTTATTTAATTGAAGTCTATTAAAATGAGTGCTAAACGCTAATCGACACCATGTGTTTTCAATTAGCTAGTAATCCGTATCTATTTCTCAAGCTCGTGCTAAATAATGGGGTCCTTCGGGTGGATTAAGCTATTTAAGATCATAATTAATTTATAAAATTAACTTATGGAACTCTCCTGTGGTGATGAATTTCTTCATCTGTCTCTACTTCCAGTCACTGACTCCTCCCACTTCCTCTAGCAGATTGCAGTAACTTTATGACCTTAAGACTTTACACTGGAGGTCGCATGTAACTGAACCAGCCTGAACCCCTGAAGAGCCACATGAGGAAAGTTATTCACGGAACTATTTTGTGAGTAGTAATAATTTATTTGACTCATTTCCTCCGTATTTATTTGTTACATAGTTTGCAATTTTTTACTAATACAGTTCCTTATGATCAGCCATTACCCAGCTTATCTTCATTTTAGTAGTGACTGGTTTTAAAATTTCTCACTGAGTTGAGAAGGGATAAAATCTTCCTAAAAGCCATGAGGTTGCAACCCGAATCCTGCACTCAGTACGGACAGGGTCACAGGGGAACCGCGGAGGCAAAAGAGACCTGGGACCTAGAACTAATTTCTGAAGGCCACTCTCTGTAGGAGGAAACAGCAGGTTCTGTTTTACCAGCAGGTTTGTGGTTTATTAAGACACTGCTGGTCGCACCATGGGGAGGAGTTTGAATCAGATGGAAGACCCATCACAATGAAACAGGGTCTTTTGCTATTCCCTACATCCGAAAGTCTCTCTTTATACGTGTTGATACATTAAGAAACAATACAGATTCTACTACGTGTTTTGAGTGAGCTACGTTAGATGTGTGGGCATACACGCACATGTATTTTAACATGTCCAAATGTCTTCAGTGGGATATTTTCTTTGCAGAAAAAAATTCTTTTGCTCCTTACCATCAGACTTTTCTCTTCCGTTGAAGGCCTTAGAGCTGCAGATTTCTGTGTGGATAACAATGGTTTCAAATATGAATAAGCAAATGTGTTACAGACTAGCATTAGATGGTCGGAGTGTCTGGTGAATGGAACATGGGTTCAGGCAGACAGGAAGTCAGAAGACAGGAAGCCCTGCTGCTGTAAAGCCCAACTGGCCTCTAGACTTAGCAGCAAGACCAGGAACTGTGGTCCTCCCCCAGAAGCTGCACACACCGTTTCCTGCCAGACAAGTCAAGGATTCTATACTTACCTCCACCATCAGGATTCCCGTCACGGAGAATTCCATTTTGCTCACACTAAAACTGAACACAAGGTTACCGGACCTCTTCTTGTCCTTCTCTACCTGGGATTTGGAGAGCAAATGTGTCAGGCTCCTGATGCCCTATAGCAACAGCTACCTGTCTGACCTCTTACCCATTAAGAGAATAACTGGATTGAACCAGACTTGAGGCAGCTGAAATAGAATCCAATAGAATCATCTCATCTGTGATTCTGACCCGGACACCCAGTGGAAAAGATCTAAGGCAGTCTTATACCCAATCAGTATTTTTGAGATCTTATAAATGACACTAATTTCACAGACCTATGCTAATTCACACCACTATATCAAACTTCTTTTAGGAAACAATAAAAAAATTAGATCATTTGAATCAAGAATGGGGGGGAGTAGAGTGACGGCCCAGCAGTTATGAGTACTGATTGCTCTTGTACAAGATGTGGGCTTGCTTTCCAGCCCCCACATGACAGCTGACAAGCATCTGTAACTCCAGTTCCAGGAGATCCAATGACCTATTTGTGCCTTCATGGGTATTGCATACATGTGGTACACATACATACATACCTGCAAAATACTCATACACAGAAAATAAAAATAAAGGAAAAAATAAACAGTAAGGAAACCAAGAAGAAGAAGAGAAGAAAGGAGAGAGTTACAATCATCTGGGCCAAGTCCTACTGAAGTGCTGGTCTGTGGCGCTCCACACAAAATCTACAAGGATGAGGTGTCGGGAAGTTCTGCAACTTCTTATGTAGACAGACACGGCATAAGAACATGGGTCTTTATCTTCCTGTTTCTCATCGGAAAATCTTACATTATGAGACTTATTTTCTGTCTTTGAGGTTGATGATAATAAGTATAATTTAAATAGTTCAATGTCGTTGTGCTTGGCAGGCCACAGAAAGAGGAGTTAGCAGACACACAACCTGTCCTAAGGAGGCCATTCTTGGTTGCCTGGATCCAGTGTCAAGTTGCTCAGCAGGAAACAGGCACTGCCTTCTAAATGATGCTGGGAATCCTGGACCGCAGGCCTCACATGCAGAACTCTGTGGATGCTAACCCTCCTGTGCCATTTGTGACTCCTCACTCATGTTAATGCACATTTGCCCTAATGTGTTTGCATTATTTGGAAAATGAGAAGATACCAATTAAATTCAACAATAAATGTGGCCCACTGGGTGTAATGAAGCAATAAAAACCAGTATTCTTGCTAAGTGTCGCCATCACAGTTTGAGATTCTAAATTGCTGCTGAGAAGTAATTTCTAAAACAATTACTTGTGGGCAAATAAATTAATATTATTCAAAAGCAGTAAAAATTGACCATAAAACCTACAAGAAGGGAAGTCTGAAGTTAGAGCTGACACTGTCTTTGTACAACTTACCTGCCCTGGGTTTGACTGTGGCAGTGTGTCTGTGTTTATTGTGACTTTTTGTCCCTGAAAACATTTGCATTTGGAAGCTATAGTAAACAGATGTCATGTGGAAAATTCTTCATTTCTTTTAATGAAGAAATTCATGTTAGTGATCTTAACTTGATTTTAAATGAGTCAGAAGTTCACTGTGAACTATCTAGAAGTAGTTTCTTAAAATACATGTGTGAAGGGATCTGTTAATGCAGCTCACCATATGGCTAACATCACTGATTCATAAACAAATTGCTAAGATCATGAGCCCTACGGCCATGGCTACAAAAATAGAATTCTATGTGACAGGCAGCACGTCCACTGGAACCTTCAGGAGTAATCCAGTACTGAAGTCCAAGTATAAATTGATAATGACGTAGATCTTTGGATCAATTTGTACTTCTCTAGTGGCGGAGTAAAGGTACAAACCTTTGAACCGTCTTCAACGTAGGGATGGGATGTTTTCACACGATCGTCAACAACTTTACAGCCTTACAGGTCTGCATATATTTTTTAAAAATCTAAAATAACAGTCAGAGGCTAGAGAAATGGCTTAGCAGTTAAGGGCACTTTCTACTCCGGCAGAAGGACTCGGGTGCAGTTCCCAGCATCACACTAGATGGCTCACAACTGCCTGTAACTCCAACTCCAGGAGCTCCAACACTCTCTTCTGCCCTCTGTGGGCACCTGTATTCATGGGCATGTACGTACAGACACACATGTATATACACAAATACACACAGACACACATGCATACACCTAAAATAAATAAATCTATACAATAATGATCATGTGAACGAGCACTTCCTGATGGCAATTCATAAAAGATACTTTGTGGGGCTGGAGAGGTGGCTCAGAGGTTAAGAGCACTGACTGCTCTTGCAGAAGACCCGAATTCAATTCCCAGCACCCACACGGCAGCTACGAACCGTCCTTAACTCCAATTCCAGGGGAATCTGAAGCCCACTTCTGAGGTCCGCAGTATTGCACGACATGGGTGCACTCACATACATGCAAGCAATACACTTGTATACATAAAATAAAAATAAAGTATTTTTTAAAAAAGAATTTTTAAAATTTAAAGTAAACTGGCAAAAAAATGTTTCCCCTCCAACTTCATCCTTCCTGTTATTCATGGATCAGATCTAACTTTAAAGGAGTTGCCAGAAATTATTTCAACTGTTGATTAGGTTAAATGCATTATTCCAATTTTGTTTATAAACACGGAAGGTATAGATTTCCTGCTGCCTGTGATAATGCTATTGTGTTATATAACTGCTCTTGGTCCCCTTGAATACATTTTAAGTCATGTTCTGACACTTCATAACCATCTTGTGTAATTTAATCACATAGAGCTGTTCCTCAGGCTAATTATTTCCTGGGGTTAGTTCTAGCCCAAGTATATATATAGCATCTTATGAGCATTTTGTTTCAATGTCTCCATTTTCCTTAACCTTAAAAATGACAAAATCATTAAAATATTATCACAACATAGGGTTGTTTCAATAAAATAAATATGAATGAAATCTAGAACTAAAAATACTTCAGTAAAGGATGAAAACGTCCTAGACACATAATCCCAGCGTTTTTTTAAGATGGCACATTATGAAAAACACCAGTGATGGCCCCAGTTTCCCCTTATAGATAGATGCTGTGTACAATGACCCTGATCGGGAAATTCTGAACAACAGTCAGTAGGGAGTTCCAGCTCCACCCCTCTCTGTCATACACAGGACACTGTATGATAAGGGTAATCAGAGTATAATTTCCTCTGCTTGACTGTAATACTGCCACCACACTGGCTCAAACGTTAGTCTGTTAATCACAGAGCTCTGTCCATGTCTGGAACCTCGGGCTACAGATATGATCTGAGGATTAACTGATGATTCGGGCCAATGGAGACCTTCTGCTGATGTCTTGAGTTACTTTCCCTTCCCTGGATCCCGAGCTGTGATGCCAGGGTGGTGCTCTCCAGGGCCACTACCTCCCAAACTGGGAAGAAATCCTACCGCAGCAAAGGAAGCTGTATGAGCGGCCAGTTCCCTGGAGTGCCCAGAAACCTCACCCGTATCTCCAAGCGCCTGCTGTATGACTGGTTACCTTCCATAATGAATCCGCCTAGCACGTACCAATAGCACGTACTGCTGTAGCCATGCCGTGCGACTCTTTCCATCCCCAGGTTATCAGTTCTGAGGTAAACCAGCTTCCCAGCTGTGGGGACACTTGAGTAAGCCTGTGAATGGGGGCCCCCTACAGGTGACCCCCCCAACTATATTCAAGCATTCAAGAGATCACTGATCTAAAGTCAACATTCTTTTTTTTTCTTTGCTTTTTATTTTATGTGCACCCGTGTCACGCAACGCCGCGGACGTCAGAAGTGGACTTCAGATTCCCCTGGAATGGGAGTTAAGGATGGTTCGTAGCCACCGTGTGACAGGTGCCTAAATGCATGTAACTGTACCATGTGCATGCAATGTCTGTGGAGGCCAGAAGGCGGCACTGGAGCTTCTAGAACTGGAGATACATGGTTGTTAGCTGCCCTGTGACTGTTGTGAATCAAATGTGGGTCCTCACCCAAAGCAGACAGCGCTCTTAACTGCTGGGCCATCGCTCTAATTTCTCATGGCAGCATTTTGACTGCAACTCCCTCAGGTCCCTGTTGGTAGCCTGAGCTCCTCCACTTTGTATAACAACTGCCATCTTGGTGAGTGGTTGCAGACCCTACCCTGGCCCAGAACCAGCAGTTCCAGGAGGAGCCAACTGTGAGGAGCACACCCACACAGTCCTGGGGGTCTAGCTGAGGCTTATCTGGCTTCTTTAATTGTTTGCTTATACATGACATGGCCTTAGGAGCAAGCATGTGATTGCTCGTACCAGCCACCCGGTCAGGATGTAGCTATTTTTCATCTTTAAAAAGCTTCACTTTTCTCTGAGGGCTGTGGCATTCTCTCATTCAGCTCAGAGAGTGCAGCTAAATAAATTCGGTTATCTGGAACTTTTTGAGTCTGAGTGGTCTTTTCCCAGTGATCTTGAACTCCGTAACACCCTCATCAAGAAATACTCAACTAAACTGCTTTTGAATTCCATACCTATGAAAAATGTGGGAAATGATTAATGTACGTTATGTTACAATACTCAACTTTAGAGGGCTTTGCTACTCAAAAGTTGGACATAAAAGCTGAAGTTTGGTGGAGCTATGAAGAAACGAGGGCAGGGAAGGGTACAGAGAGCACATCACGGAAAGCGAGCCGCAGCGCTGACCTGAGGTTCTGCTTCGCCCTGAGCTTTCTCTTAACTCGTAAATTACCAGAATCCTTCTCAACTGTAACGTCAAGAGCTTTCCTGTTTCTATTCTTTCTCAAAATATTGGATTTGATTTTGTGCCTTGAGACTTAGTGTTGATAACGACGACGGTGTATTGATGAGCAGACCATTGTTAATGACGATGGTGTGTCAATGAGCAGACCACTGCCACGTGTTGACTAAGGTAAAGGGCCGGGGAGCAGCGGGGGCTACAAAATCACTTTGACTATTGTGCTGCTGATTAGAAGAAATGAACGTCTCCTGGAGAAGATGTACACTTTGTGGTTGGAGGAAATATGGGTCTGTCTGCATGCATATACCATGCAGACAAACCCAAGAGAAATGTGCACAGACATTTTGTTTCTCTTGTGTTTAGAGCGCCCTGACCACTTCCCTACCCAGTCAAGTACCCAGCCACAGCCCCAGTTGACATTGCTTACTCCTCTCTGCCCAGTTCAGAAGGTAAATGACTGACTCCAGTTACTTCTTGGGTTCTCATTTCTCTATGATCATTCTGTGCCAGATACAATGTGTCTCAAACAAAACTTCCTGACGGGCTGCTTTGTGCATTTGCTTCTGTGCATCCAGGACTCTGAGAAGACGGAGGTGGATTCTTGCTTTTCTGAACGTGGTAATAGCTAGCATTTAGTTAAACCTTTGATGAACTGAGCACCGGTTTAATGCTGAAGACATAATCTTTCATCACTTAACAAATGTGCCAGATGTGTCGACATTATCATCAAACTTTGCTGAGTGCTTACATCTGTCAACAAGACACAAACTGGTTTAGACATGGGTTTGTTTAATACCAATGTTCACCATGACTCTAGAGTCTGTATTTCTACATATGTAGGTCAGTTTTAATCTGAGACAGGACAAGAGAAATGTTTTTCATTCACCATTGAAATGAAACTAACAGTTATCACAAATAAAATTCTAATTGGTTAAATATCAATTTTTTTCTCAAGGATACTTTCTGCCTCGTCCACAGTCTAGTGGCACCTTGTCTGATGCCTTCCTTCCACATTTCCTCCAAGGTATAATTGTTTCATCACATTTCTTATTTAAGAGTTCACCCAAAGGCTAATGTAACCCTTTCATAATGTGTCTTTATTAATTAGAAATTGATTCTTCTTTCCCAACTGATCATGAAATTGTGAGAGCAGGAATTCAAGCTCAGTCATTTTTTTCTTATAAATTTTTCTTTTACAAGACAATGCAATAATGCCAACCTTGAAGTAGGGAAAACCATTAATATTTCAGTTAGTCTAATTACTCTGACACTGCAGCCAACATTCTTCTGGATGATGCTAACAGTCACTGTATGGGAAGTGTGAGATGTAGAGCCGTACTATGACTGTAACATGCAGGGCCTTACTATGTAATTTGATACAAATTGAAAAGCTTGTACATTAACATACAGAAGGACACACACGGACGCAGACATACACAGATGTGCACACAGAACTACAAAATGAGAGAGAGTCATATGCAGAGATTAAGAGACATAAAGAACAAGAGACATTGGGCGGCATGCGGAGAAGAACAGAGGGGGCATAGACAGACAATGATACATAGACACACAGACACACAGAAACATACAGAAATAGTAAGACACAGAGACAGAGGGAGAGACAGACAGACAGACACACAGAAACATACAGAAAGAGTAAGATACAGAGACAGAGCGAGAAAGAAAACCACACACAGCAACACCAAGGAGAGGGAGAGACAGACAGACAGACAGACAGTAAAACAGAGGGAGAAAGAGTTACAGTGACACACACACACGAGAGAGACAGAAATACAGACATATACAGAGTGAAAAAGAGATGAGAGGGGATGGAGGGAGGGCGGGGGAGGGGAGAGAGAGAGCGAGAGAGAGAGAGAGAGAGAGAGAGCGCTGTTTCCATGACATCAAGGATGATGCATGTGAGATAAGAAAACATATAAAAAGTATTCGATATTACTCACCATTAGGGAAATGCGATCAACATGATGTGGGTCACTGACCACTATTAGAATGGCAGAAATTTAAAATGAAAGGTAGATGACACTAGGCACTGGTGATGATCTGGGGCGACTGGAACTCTGTCCACTGCAGGTGGGGATTGGCAATGACACACTGTGTTTGGAAAACAGTTTGCAGGTTCTTATAAAATCAAGCTCCTTAGGCCAACCATCCTGCTCCTGGGCGGTTACCTCAGAGCAGAGAAAACCTATATGCACGCAAAAACCCATTCACAAATGCTTTGGGAACCTGTATTTATGATAATTCCAACTTGACAAAACCCCAAGCACTCTTCAACAGGTGAATGTTGTACATTCATACCACTGAAAATTTGTCAGTAAATAAGAAGGAATGAGCCACGGAGGCTCACCGACCTGGCAGAATCTCAAGGCACTCTCCTGAGACACAGCCACGGCTGAAGGGCACATCACCATTTCTTGGTCCTGTTAGTAAGTCTATCAGGAAACGGCACCACATCAACCATGGCACGCTCCCCGACTACAGGCTGGGTTCACAGGAGGAGTGATGCATCTGTCCTTCTGTCTCTGCTTGAGACCCAGACACAACACAGAGGGTCAGGGCCAACCACAGAGCATTTGATGCCCCAATGAGGTGTGCCTCCTTCATCTCCGGTCCAGGCACCAAGGAGAGGTTGCAGTTTGCTTACTCTCTGGCCCCTACTCATGATTTCTTTGGGTTAATCGATCTTCTTTTCACCTTTAACCTCACTGGTATCACTTATACAATAGTGTGCTTAGTTATTTTATTCTTTGCCGGAGCAAAATCGCTACTTGACTTACTACAGTCTACTGCACATCTGTAACTATTACTACATATCAAAAATTTCAACATTTCAACATACTTTGATGTGACTTCTAATACTGTTTTCTAGGAATCATCATTTACTATAATTTTATATTACTTAAATCCCTGACGCTTTTTATTCAAATGGTTATTTTCCTAGATCTACAGACATCTGCTCCCCCTAACGATGTGTTCACAGCGCCAACACTATGTGCCCTCCTATAGATCTGTTCCTTCACATAAGAGCTCTTCCATCAGTGTTTCATGTGGCCTGGGTCTGCTGGGACCACCCTCTTCCATACTTCCTGTTCCTGAAATCGTTTTATGTTGCCTTCATTTCCAAAGGCTGTAGATAAAATCTATGTGACCACATATTTTTCCCAAATTTCTAACTGCCAATCTCTGTCTTTCCATACCCACAGCCTTGTGTGGTAAAGCCATTTTTTCAATTACTTTTTCACACAAAGTTTTTCTGATTTTTAAAACATTTTTAATTGAGCTTTTATACATTTCATACAACAGTTCTTTCTTTTTTGAGAATTCAGTCTGTCTTTCAAGTTTTTAAAGGTCCACGGGATTTTACTGAATTTACACTAACTGATTCTTTTTCACCCGTGAGCTGATGTTCTTGGGTAATGGATGAATGTTGGGCAGTTCCTTGGATTATTTCCTCCTCTTTAGAGGGCATCTTCTCTCCTCTGGGGCTGTCACTGCTATAGCTGGAACTTTCCAAGGTGAATCTTATGTTTCCGTCTTTACCTTCCATATTTTGGCTTCATTTCAGATTCCTTAACAAATACTCACTTCAGCTCAACAGCTTGTGAGTTGTTTCCACTCTCCACCCCCTGCTGACACTCTGTCATGTAACTTTGTTTCCACACACTATTATCAGTTACACTTGGTATTTCCAGCATCTGAACATCCTGTCTTCAGGCATGCTTGCTTTTCTCTTTGTTTGAGGTTTTTTGATACCTTAGAAATCTTTATTGAATGTTGAAATTATAAATAGCATTACTCATGAGATACAGAAGCTTGTTCCCTCTCGGTGTACACTGCTTTCCTTCTGGGTTCAACTAGAACTGGAGGAGTGCCCTGTTGGTTCCTCAGAAATCATCAGTGTTTGCTAGACACTCTCCCAGGATCTCAGCCGTGTGGCCCCCACATCTCTTCTGTCTCTGTCCCTGAGACTCTGGATCATGGGCTACTAGGACTAGAGAAAGACCTGAGCAAACAAGACGGGCTCACAGCGTTCACCTTCTTTTCATGTCCTTCCCCGGCACCGTCTCCAAACATCCTGCCTTCCTTCATGGCGATTCAACTTCAAGTGGCTTCTGTTGCTTCTGACATTCACAGCTGTGCTTGGAGGGAGAGCTGGCTTGCGACAAGCCATCTGGGCCCATCAGAGCAAGTGTCTCCTTTTAGTCCTGCCCTGCAACTTAGGAGCGTACATACATAGTACTGTTCCACAAATACGCAAGTCCATTTATCCAAAATTTACAAAGGAGCCCAGCCTGGTGGCACAAGCCTGTAATCACAATTTGTGAGGCTGAGGCAGACGGCTCATTCAAGGTCTCCCTGGGCTACAAGCTGAGGCCAAGGCCAGTATATACTTACAATATAAGAAGTATAATATAAGTTACTAGGAATATAGCTCGGTGGTAAAGTGACCACATAGCACCTCTGAATCCTGAGGTTCAATCTCTAGTACTTTTATATAAAATAATAAATTTATAAAGGGAAGTCAAAAGCTTCAATAGCTGAAGTTAAGTTGAAAGAACAGATACAAATGCTGCAAAGAATCGAAAGACATGACAATGTTTAAGGAACTAAGTGGGAAGAATACCTGACAGTGACATTGGTCAGTTTCACCTGGTATGTTTTAAAGATAGGATTAAAGTTGGGACAGGGCGGCGCACACCTGTACGAGCATTCAGGGGGCTAAGAGGCAGGGGAAGCTGAATTCTAGAACTGGGATACATAAAAAAGGCCCTGCCTGAAAAACAGAAATAGAAAATGGAAGTGGGGTAAAGTTTAAGAAAGAGATTTTGCATAAAGAACAGACAATATGTTGAATTTATACAACCACTGGCAATCACATCACAGCTGTATTGAGCTTGATTTGTGAGACAGTATTCAAGGAACTTGGGCATAATTAATGAGCTGGCACCCAGCATATTGTGAGAGAGAACACCAAGTCTCTGTTCATATGTGTGAACTGATGCGTGCTTGTCTGTATAAGTAAGCCCTCGGGGAGCAGATACGGAAAGAGAGAAGTGAGATCTTGCACTGTTATGTTGCAGGTGTCAGAAAAAGAAAGAATATTATTTTTTCTCATCAACAACAGCATCTCTTTTTCAAAACTTCTATTTAATTTTCTATCATATTTTATGCTAAAGTAGTTCAAACAAGTAGCCACACATCTTAATTACTATTATGATGGAACTCAACTGACAATAGAGTGTACATTCCACAAGAGTGAACAACAGGGCAAATAGCCTTCCTTTGTGTCCTTTACCCCAGCCTAAGTTTCTTACCTAGAGTTACATTTATTAATTGTTTTAAATAGAAACTTACACTGTTTCAATTGATACAACTGGAAAATTATGCGTACTTTCTGGGTGCTATGCCATTTCAATAACGCATATATTATGCAATGTTTAAATCAAGTTAAACAATTCTATCCCCTTGTTATAGCTTGTGAAATGGCCCCACAGCCTCCTGTGTTTAAACACTCGGTCTTCTGCTGGTGGTGGTGGTGGGGAAGTTGTGGAACCTTTAGGAGGAGGAGGGCTGAGTGGAGGTTGTAGGTCACTGTGGGGGATGGGGGTTGAGATTTTATAGCATAGTCCTGCTTCCTCTCCCCTCTCTGCTCCTGATCTGCACAAATGTGAACACACGGCCTCATACTTCTGCTGCCACTGCAAAAAGCCATTACCAAAGCCACTTTTACACACCATGATGGACTGTAGGCCCCTCAAACCATGAGCCAAAATTAAGCCTGAGCCTTAGGATATCGCTGTTTTTATTTTTAGCTTTGCCTCATTTTTGTGTGTGAGGTAAATGTCTGGTACATGCACGTATGTGCATATGTTTGTGGGTGAGTGTATGCGTGGCCAAAGGACACTGTGTGGTTTCCTCTACCACACTCCACCTTGTTTCCTTGAGACAAAGTCTCTCACTGAACCCAAGCTGGCTGTGCTTTTCTGCTAGGCTGCCTGGCAGGCAAGCCCCAGTCTCCACACCCCGGTGCTAGAGTCACAGGCACATGTGGCAGTACTCTGCATCTCTGTGGGAACAGGGGATCTGAACTCAGGTGTTCTGCTTATGCAGCAAGCTCTTACCGACTGAGTGATTTCTCAAGCCATTTAAGTTGTTTCTTGTTAGGAATTTGGTCAGAGCAGGAAGAAAAGTAACTAATACTCCAGCATTTTCTATGGTTTTAATTCAAACTCTCAAAAGTTCTCTGAAATACCCAGTATGTGATCATTATCTGTATCATCCTACTGCACAAAAGTTCACCAGAACTCCTGCTCCCTTCTGAATGAGGGTTCCTATCACACACCGCCCTCTACTTTCCAGCCTCTGGTCACCATACGATTGATCGATCACTCTCTACGAGATCAAGGGATTTAGGTTTCCCATGTTGATGAGATCACACAGGACTTGTCGATGTGCCTGGTTTCTCTCTCTTATGATAATGATTTCTATCTCTCAGCACTTACAAAAGTCAATTCAAAATCATCAAAGACAATGTGTAAGACCTGATGCTCTGACTCTGTGGAAAAGCAACTCAGGACAGGGTGTTGCAGACTTTTTGGATAAGATCCCCAAAGCCCAGAAGTGGAGGAAGCAACGATAGACAAATTGGATTAAATTTAACTCACAATCTTCTGCACACCAAAGAAAACAGTGACACAGTAAAAACACAAAGTACAGAAGAGAGATAGATCGGCAAAGGATCTGTCTGCCAAAGGCCTGACGTGCAGAATGTATGTCACCACAAAACTCAATGACAAAAAGGCCAAATAACCTAATTTTAAAATAACAGTAGAAGGCATGATTTTTCATGTGAAGAACCTTTAAAGGCCTCATATGTACATGGAGAAAAAGAATTCAGTTACCAGTGGTCTTCAGGGAAAGCAAGTCAAAACCACAGTGAGCTAGCCAGTCACAGTGAGAGAACACTTCAGGCCAGAGAGAGTAACGATTATCTATGACAAAGACTCTCCTGACTAAGATGTGGGGGAAGAAGGGCCAGCCTTGGGAAGGGTGTGGCAGGCAGACTCAAAATACGAACAACTGCAATCACAATGATAAATTTTCTCCATGTTAGAAACTCTTTAAAGACTTTGTGTGATTTACTGACAGACCCGCCTACTTTCCTTTCCTGTTGCCGTGACAAGACACACATTTCATCCTATGCTTTCAGGTCGCAGTCCATCACTGAGAGAAATTAGGGCAGGAACCTGGACGGGAACCAGGAAGAACACTGCTCACTGGTTCACTCACGTGGTTATGCTTGGCTCTACAGTCCAGCCCCACCTGCCTAGGCACCATGCCACCGAGGGTGGGTTGAGCCCTTGACATCATTCATAAACCAAGACAGTCTCTCACGGATTTGCCCCCAGGCCAATAAAACAATCCTTCAACTGACGTTCTCTCTTCCTACGCAACTCTAGGTTGTGTCAGGTTGACAATAAGAACTATCACGACACACATCAAAGGAACTCAAGTTCAGAGACGTTAATATTGCCCCTGTTTTACCGAAAAACTTCACTGAAAGTTCACATCGAGGCCAGGTGTGGTAGCACTCAACTGTAATACCAGACCAGGAAGGCTGGAACAGGTGGAGTGTAAGTCAGAGGCTAATGTGATTATATCGAGAGAGGAGGAGGAGGAGGAGGGGAAGGAGGAGGGGGAGGGGGAGAGGGGAAGAGGAAGAGGAGGAGGAAGAGGAGGGGAAGAGGAAGAGGAAGAGGAGGAGGGGAAGAGGAAGGGGAGGAAGAGGGGAAGAAGAAGAGGAGGGGAAGAGGAGGAAGAGG